>NC_066856.1:13784874-14141849 GCF_001640805.2 Lates calcarifer | reverse complement strand
GCGCGAGGGCCCGTTCAACGCTGCTCGCAGCTTTAATTATTATTATTATTATTTTTTTTCTTCTTTTTCCGCCTCTTAGATCGGCTTTTTGAGGGCCTTAACATGCGTGAAAACTTACCAAAATTTGCAGACGCGTCAGGCACGGCGAAAAATTTAATAATTTAGGGGTCTTGAGCATGGGTGTGGTAAAATGGCCTCGGTAGCGCCACCTACATTTTTAAACGGAACAGCCCTCAAGCCCGTTGCGCCTAAAATCTGAAAATCTGCACACATATGTAACATCCCATGACGCACCAAAAAGTCTCTTGGAGCCATATTCTAAACCCAACAGAAAGTATTTTTATTTTGACCGGAAGGTGAAAAAATTGTGTGTTTTTGGCCATTTCCAGGGGTCGCTTGAACGCGAACTAGTCCTAGACGCATTATCCGATTGACTTCAAAACTTAATAGTATGTTCTTAAGACATAGACGATGTTAAATTGCGGCAGATTTTGAGTTTTTGTTGAAGGGCGTGGAAGTTATGGCCCCTCAAAGTTCGATTACTCGCCACGAAACAGGAAGTTGCTTTATTTTTGCTATATTTCGGCCATACTTTGTCCAAACTGCATCAAACTTTACAGGATTGTTAATGGTACCTATCTGCACACATCCATATGTCAATATTCATACAATTGTTCTAGCACCACCTATTTATAGCAGGAAATGACATATTTTATAGTGTGATGTCCAGTTTCTAGACGGGTGACCAGATTCACTTCAAATGTTGTCAGCCCCTCCTTGAGGAATTTTTTGGAAGACTGGCTCCGAAAATTGTTAGTTTTGGTCGAAGCGTGTGCCGGTTCTGGCCCGTCAAAGTTCGGAAACCCAACTTCCTGTTTCAAACCTCAGATTTTAGGGTAACTTCCTGTTGCGACTCTCTACTTTATCCTATAGATGGAGCCATTGTATTACTCTTTGATGGGTTTTTGGAAGGGGGTCTCTGTGTGTGTGTGTCTGTGTGTGTGTGTGTGTGTGTGTGTGTTTGTGTTTGTGTTTGTGTTTGAGGGGGGAGGGGAAGAAGAGTTGATTGAGTCTGTGAGAAGCTGCCACAGAGAGGTTACAGTCAGGAGAGCCAAGAGCTGCTTTACACGCGGGATAAAAACTTCAGTTAAGATTTGAGCTGTCACTTGAGAAAGCATCATGCCAAAAACTAAGGAAATCACTGTAGACTTGAAGAATTGTCGATGCTTAGGAAGCAGGAGAAGGATATACAAAGTTATAACAGCATTTCCAAGCATCAAGAACTCAAATGAGAAGCGTCACCGAGAAATTCAAGGAGAGCCACACTGTGCAGAACAAGCCTGGCAGAGGTAGGAAGCCAAAGATTTCAATGACCCTGGAAAGAAAACCAGTTAGAGACCTGTCTAAAGAACCCATAAACGCTGCCAAGACACTAGTGAATGACTTAGTTAAGTCTGAAATTGTAGTCTCAAAGAAGATTACATGAATTCATGTAATCTTACCATATGTCTCCCCTTGACCAAAGCTGAGCGTGGATTGATGCTGTCTTTACAGTTTGGTTTTCATCAGTTAGGAAATTTCACACCGGGGTCAGCTGATTTTTTCGTCTTACTCAGTGTACGGCGACAGGAAAAGTTCACTAGGTCCTCCAGCGTCGAGGTGAACCAGCTGAATATAAGCCACTCAAGTTGACGACAAGTGCATTGAAAAGTAAAAGCTGCTGGCCTTTACCTTTTCTTTGTCAAAGCGCCTGTTTGGCCAGTAGTTAGTAAAGTAATATTTTCAGCGTTGTCCACAGTCTCATGACATGTTTAACAGGAAGCACAGCACGCTGGTTAAGCTCATGGCAAACTGTTACTAACAGCTAAAATGAAAGCTTGTCTGTATGTAGTCTAACTGGTTAGTTTGTCACTAATCTCCAAATTTTGCAAATTGCTATAAACTTCACTCTCTTAAACCAGTAACAGTCTGAGCTGGACTGATAGGGGTCTGTATGGATAAAGATAAAATCCTAATGATACCCATCCCTACAGCTGGTTAGTGGCTTCGCCCTGACTTTAGGCAGATGAGATATTCACTGTTCAAATAACTTCATTATAAGCCTTGTTTAAGCATAAATGATTTATATATGCACCCAATAACAGAACTTAAAAAAATGCTTTTGCTCAAAGCTCAAAGCTTGTAAACTCAAGTTAAAACTGAGTTTTATCTCCTTTTGGGAGGGGGTATTTCTCTGTGTGTTTGTGTGTGTGTGTGTGTGGGTGTGTTTGTGTTTGTGTTTGAGGGGGAGGGGAAGAGGAGTTGATTGAGTCTGTGAGAAGCTGCCACAGAGAGGTTACAGTCAAGAGAGCCAAGAGCTGTCACAGATGATGAGCTCTGAAAAATATTATCACAGAAAATAATTAGCGTAAAAGCTTTTATTTAAAATTTTAACATCTGGGAAGTGTGAACTGTTACGCCAGCGTGTGCCCTGCGACCTGCGTTGACCCCGCGGTTGCCGGGGTCCCGCGGTCGCCGCTCCCCCGACGGGCGCCGGGTGCGAGGGCCCGTTCAACGCTGCTCGCAGCTTTAATTCCATTTATTATCATTGTTACGTTATACTACAACACTTGGCTTTAGAAAGATATTTGTCTGTAGTGTCCTCTGCTGTTGGTGAAGCTGTGGTTATTCATTTGCTGGATATGAGACATAAGTTTTAGTTTAAGGCTCACTTTAGCTCAATTTGATACCACAACTTCTCATGCATAGTTTCACTTACCCTCATCTTTGTTTTCTGCGGACTGACTACACTCTGTGTCACTTCATTCCCATAACAACCTACAGAAGGTATAAAATCTCCAGAAAAATGGACAATCATGTTGTCATTAGGGAGATGAAGGAGCTGTGTGCTCAGCTCACACCCATTAAACTGGCACCTCAGATATCCAGGGCACCCAGGCCAAACCGAGCATCACTTAAAACAGGAGCAGATGTTCTTTGAGGCCAATTAACAGCAGAGAGATGCAGACAACCTTGTGCACCAGAGGGGGGCTGCCAGCCCATATGGATACTAGAGACAATTAATTAGAGCAACAGACGTTAAAAATGGATCAGGAGCTGTATGAAGTTTTGGTTTAAAACCTGAACTCCTGGACCTGCACATTGGGTTGTAATTGTTGGCGTCACTGATTGAAATGGGTTATACACATTTATCTAATCAGACCGCACAAGACATCTCTTTCCTGCAAACTGTCGGTCTAAAGAACTTGCTCTATTGGTCTGGTTGTTAATATGCAATCTGTTGTCTTTTCTGCTGCTTATCAAGAGATCTGCAGCTGCTCTGAGGCTCAATTCCACTTTAGTGCAGCCACTTAAATCAGCAAGGATCGCTTCAGAACTCTTCAGTGATCTTTTTAAGAGTAATCCGGATTGACTTGGGCAAACAGACACTGAGAAGTGTGGAGCTGAGGGAGAGGAGTTGTTGGTGTCAGAGAATGAACGATAAGACAAAATGAGTTAGGCTGCAGAAGCTGAACGAGAGGGGAGAAGGTCAGCACAACATTTAGAGGATAAATTGTTGCCAGAGAGTAGATTTAATTTTGGGTCAGAGAGCAAAGCCACCGCTGATTGACAAAAGATGAAAAAGAGAGAGAGTTTTATTTTCACGGAGCGTCGCCTTACTCTGTCTGTCACCATACTCGTCTCTTAGCAAAGAGGTGCCATGACAACAGGTACCAGCCGGGCAAGAAGACGTACCCCAGAGAGAGATGGAGGGAGGGGAGAGTAGAGGAAAAAGAATGAGATTAAGTATGTGTAGAGGAAGTGATCAGAGATAAAACAGAATCAGGGTGTAATGAGTGGAGGAGGCACCTTCAGTAGATGAAGATAAGGTGACGTACTTTAAGTTTTCCTCTGCTGCTCCCTGTTTTTTTTTTTCTTTTCTTTCCTGGAAGTGTCAGTGACCTGCCAGTCAGAGGAGAGCCCTGTCCTCTCCTCCAGAGACTCAGCATATTCATCCTAATGCTTCTATAAGCTCACCCTCGGGAGCCGGCCACAAAGATCTGCTCCGCGATTGGGCACGCGCTGTGGCTCAGCAGGGCGGGGTTAAACCTGCTGGGATGTTTCATATTCATACTCGGCGTGAATACATAATCAGTCCATCAGGTCAGTGTGTGTTGTCAGGAGGAAGAGACTCAGAGTTTGGTGGATAACTTTTGCATGATCTTGGCGCTTTTGCAACGTGAAGGAGCCTGAAAACTCTGCCATCGTCTCTCCTCTGTGTTGGAGCGGTGGTCTGATCCTCCTGACAGATGCTGGATTCAGTCAGAGCAGGCAATTTGGGCTTGCAGGTTTGCAGGGCAGACGATGACCTATGGCTGAGTGTGACGTGCCCCCGGCCATCACCCCTGATCCCACTCAGACCTGCCCACGCAACAGGCTGTGGGGCTGAAACCTGCTGAGGAGGGGGGCTCCTCTCACCACGTTCCCGGCCTGCGCTTGTTGCCATGATCAAACAAACCAAGAATAAAAATGTCTCATGGGTAAGTGAGGTGTGTTGGTGGAGTGTGAGTTTTCTCCTCTACTCTTGAACTACTTACTGCTGCATGTGTGTTTTTTACTTTCTGTTCTGGGCTCTCTTCAAAAAAACAACCGGACCCTAGTGATGCCATGGAACATTTTTGCATCACTATTGATAAGATTTTCTAGTTTAACAGATTATGTAGAGACTATTACTGTATATTTTCATTGGTTTTTTGATGCTCCTGTGCCCAGTGGTTATTCCAAAGAGAGGCTTAGAGATTTAGGTATTATATAACTACAAGCTACTACATGCCCACTTTATGAAATCTGGTTATCAGTCTGCCAACTCTGTGACAAGAACATCACTGATGCGATTAATTGAAATTATAGAGGAAAGAAACTTAATGCTGGATCTCTTAAGAAAATGAAGAGCTGTTACAATAGTAATAATAATAACAGTAGGTATAACAGTAACAGTATTTTCTGTCCCAGGTTTTTTAACGTGTGTGAGTTTGATATCTGATTCTTTGCCAGTGCAGATGGATCAGGGGAGATTAGAGTGAGAGTGGCTTTGCGAGGATGAAATCAGCTACTTGGGGAAAAGGGGGGTGGGGCAGGGAGGAGAGGATGTGATGGAGTTATAATTTACTACTGGATCCACTTTCTGTCTTTCTGTGGCGTTCAAAGCATTTTTTTCTCGCTGATTTTTGCAGTCACATGACCTCCAGCCTGTATGTCAAGTTACTGTATGTCAGCTGCAAGTGATGCCCGTCATGGTGTGATGAACCTGCGGCTAAATTCTCCTCCATATACACCATATGTGGTGCTCTCCTAAACAAGAATTCATGTTCGACACTGATAGCTTTGCATTTTTGTCCAGTATATGGTACGTGTGCACGTGTGCATAAATAGAGATGTACTTATGTGTTTTCCTCTGGAGGGAAACGCTGCTCCACTTTCCCTCGACCCACCCATATGGCACATATGTCATGCTGCTGCTCTCTGCAGCCCAGCTCTGTGTCCTCACAATGAACCTGATCATTCCTGCACAGACAGAGCTGCAAAGTTGAGTACCTTATAGTACCTCAGTGCTGGCACAATGCTGCCTCTCAGTCTTATTTGATGTAGCAGACTGGAATCAGCAGAGTCTCAGCGGTTTAGCCAGTTGTTACTATGATATGTTCTGATTTGCTGTTCTCTTTATTAGTATTATTATTGGACTTCATTTAGTTTTCTTTAATAATTGGAATAGAACAAGGTAACTATACTAGTCAGAAAAAAAATAAGAATAATATATTAAAAACAAGACAGAAGCAAAATATTGAATATTTAAGATTCTCAGATATTCAGAAAGCATGATCAATGTTGTAATGACCAGTTGACCAAAGGATATAAACATTGAAATAAATGCTAAATCGTCTGGGTTTACAATATTGCCTTCTAATTTCTCATTTTATATTGCACTCTTATAACAGCACTGTTTAAACTGATTCATTGTGGTATGAAAGCGGTAGGATGCATATGGATTATGGACTAGTCATTTCCACACCCACATACAGCAAGCAGCATGCAGGCAGTCAGGTAGTTAATTATGCTTGGCTGTAGTGTTTGCAGTGTGTTCAAGGTAAACTTCTGTGAGAAAATGTGAAGCCACATGAGGCTACACAAAGTGTTTGATCACTTAGCCTTAGCCTGCGCCTACTCTTTAAGGTAGTTTTGGTCTCTCAGGGCCCTAGATGAGAAACACACTGATGATTTTGTTAACTGAGCTCTACTAGATGTGTCTCTTGAAGAGGAAAGACCACAGGTAAAACAAAATTAGTCCACTGGGAGCATGGTCAGCAAATTTAAGGGCAATATGCTCATGAAATACTGTGTTTAAAGTTGACCTTAGAGTGACAGTCGAGAAAAACTCATGAAGTGTCCTTTTATTATTTCAAATGCATATTTTGGACTGATGATGGTGCAGAGGGAGAGGTCAGGGGGTCATCAAAACCTTAAGGATTCATCCTCAGGCTTGACTGTGTTTCTCCATCCATGCTCACTTCCCTTTTAATTGTCAACATGATCACTAGACCTATGTTTGCATTAGTTTCTTACGCTGCTGGTTTCTTCTGCAGAAACTGTAGACTTTTCAGACGTGATGCGCTGGTCCCAGGTATCTCCTCATCTATCCAATAAGCCTAATGACTTTCAGGGTCACATTCATAATCACAGAGGGTGGGCAGTGCCAGGCGGATTAGGACTCCAGATGGTGCTGTTACTGCCTGACTGTCTGTCTGGCTACGGATGTACAGCTGCACGAGGTCACATGTTTTACTACAGCGGTCAGCTCTGTCACTGCAGCCCAGCAGCGCAGCAACACATCCACTTTTCAGTAACACTAAAGCTTCCCGCTATCAACCAGAGCAAGCATTTGTTGATTGTCTCTGGAGTTTTAAGGTATATGTGTGTGTGTGTGTGTGTGTGTGTGTGGTGTTCATTCCAGTCTGCCTTGTATAACGTCACACAGTTGTTTGACCATGCAACAGATGTCACACTATCAAATTAAAGCTTAATGCCTGACCAGCTGAAGAAAAACACTTCAGAGCTAACCATGACACCGTACAGCTTTAACACCCGACTGTATGTGTGTCTGTGTGTGTGTGTGTGTGTGTGTGTGTGTTTGCTCGTGCCCATGTCAGTGTGTGTGTGATCTGCCCAAGAGAGACTCTTCAGCCAGCTTCACTCCACATGAGGCATGACACTTGCTGTTGGAAGGGCTCTTGAGGATGACCACATCTCACTTCCTCTCCTCCAGATATCACCTCGGCAGTGACACCGGTTGTGTTTGAGAGCAACTTGCCAGGCAGCGCAGCAGTCAGTGTTATCCCTTTTTAACTGAGGCAGAGAGGTTGGCTTTTTTTATGCCAGGCGTCAGCTGCTTGCACCCCTGGGTCATGGTACTCTGAACAAAAACCAGGGGATTTGCATAATTCATTACAGTCGCTGTGGAACGGAGAGAGGCGACACAGGTGTCCCGGGCATTGTGGGAGAACGAGCATGTCTAAGAAGCCAAAGGTAAAAAAAAAAAGAAAAAGAAAAAAAACAAACAAAACAACACACAGCCTGTTCTTGTTTCTGTGTAAATCAGCAGCTTACTTCTCTATCCAGAGCTTGTACTATTAGTTGTAGTGATGGCTTGTTTCCTTGTTACAGCTCAGGCTGCTTTTGCTGTGCTTGTGAATCGCTTGCTGTGTGCAGTGTTGTTCGTGATGACATCAAGAGTGTCACAACCTATTGTATATCCTGTCTGCGAGCTCTGTTAACATAGGCCTATACCATCTGAATTGCACCTCGTTAAAGTAGAGCTTAGTTTTTAATCATGGATTGTTGCCGGTCTGTGTGTCTGCGTTTTAGTCTTGTGGAGAGGCATTGATGCTCACGAGGCTAGGTGAAAGTCAATCTGCAGGGTCATCTTACTCTTTCCATGTGTAGATAACTGTAACGGGTCTACTGAAAGAGCGTGCTCATGCAGCTAAATCCTATCTCTGAAAACCGTTTCTAAATCATTCGGAGCAGAGTGATTTAATCTGAGTCATTTTACACAATGTAGGGCAGTGTTTCTTTTTGACCTCTGATCCCTTGAAATTTTTAATAATGTCTTCTCATGACTAGTTAAACAAAGGGGATTCTTTTGTTTTCATTGTTTTATTTGAAGAGGTTTTGGAAACATTAAAGGTGCCCTGTGAAATTTTCTTTAAAAAAGTTATGTTCATATTCAGTGTTATTCATCTTAATGTAGCGTGTGTCTGTGATGCCTGGCAAATGTGTTGAGTGCATTTTCTTCCTTTTAAAATACAGTTTTTGAACATTTTACGTCAGAGCTGCTTTATAGACTAGTAGATAAATTGAGAAAATACTCAATAGATAATGCAAATAATCAGTCAATGCAGTTGAATTTGACATCCATGTTTAATACCCAGTTGTTTCCTTTTGTCTTTGCCGCTGGTTTACTATGTCTACTGGAGCGTTACTGGTTAAAAACTCCTCAGGGGGCCTATAAGAGATCAGATTATTCAGTCATTTGCAGAAACAAAAAAAAAACAAAAAACTAAAAACAAAGAGTGCTTCCCTCTCCTGTTAATCAGCTTAGGACCTCTGAGATTTATCCTGCAACCACTACAGCTGAGTGCAGTCTCTCTATCCATATTGCCTTAGTACTACAGCATCTTCCAAAGTACAAAGAACAGCTTTTGACAGCTTCTGCTTGTGCTTCACATCAGTCATTTCTTCTCTAAATCCTGGACTGGTTGAAAGGCTGAAGCAGATTTAAATCTCCTTACTTAGAGAAGCAATCATTACCAAGTGAGTCGGGGGATCAAGTGGACACAAGCAATTGCCCCCGTGGGTGTTACTGTGTGCACGGTGGATTGTTCCCTCCCTCCTGTAGAGATATACAGTATCCAGAGGAGCATGTAGTGACACAGCAGATTACTCTCTCTCACAGAAACTGCTCAAACAGTTTGACTGTATCCAAATTAGAAGCTCATCAGCGATGTCAGAGTAGCACACAAAAGTGGCTCTGTTAGTCCAGAAGTGTACAGGAAGGGGCAGAATGTGTGACAGAAAGTTTAATGCATCATGATGTGTTCAGAGGCATGGGTCTAAAAAGGGAATGATTAGTATGTTAGTCTGGCTGCAGACATACAATAGAAGATGGCCAGGACTTAAAAATCTGGGGATTGATTACTATGTGTTTCCATTATTTAGAGAAGGTATTAGTTTGACTAACAGAAATCAATTTTAAGGACTTTCGGGCTGAAACAATTAGCTGTTTTTTGTGTTTGTTTTTTTTTTAACACATTTTGAACGACTCTAGTGCACCAGCAGCAGCTCCTTTGAGCTTCTCCATTTTTATATAAATTTTCTATTGCTGGAAGATACTGTAATTAAAAAAGAATATTGTAAAATTTTAGGATTAAATCTGTAAAGACAGACTCACAGATAATAATCATCGTTCTTTTCCTTCAGCTGTACTGAGCCCTTTAGTATATTTCAGCTCATTGTTTTTGTTTTATGACTGCGTCTGTACTTGACTGTCATGATTCAGACTCAGTGCTCTCCTCAGCATCATTTCCAGTTTCAACAAGCAGCTGTTTTCATAGACAAAGCTCCAAAAACTCACTGAACCCTGCTCAGCACCAAGCAGTAGACTGACAAAGTTAGGGACAAGAGTTTAATATTTCCCTCAGGATTTAGTGAAGCAAAGAAGAGACTGAATATTGTGTTTTCATTCAGCAGGCAGACATATACAGCTTGTCAAGTGAACAAAAAATGAGTTATTGTAGGTTAATTTTAAGGGTAAGTCAGGGAATTAATGTACATCAATGCAGTGGCAAAAACAAGCTTGTGTGTTTGTAAACAGACTTGGCCAGTGTAACCTAAACCCCCATCACTAAATTACCAGATATCAGGCCGTACATTTAACTAATTAAAAATGACTGGGCCCTAACTCTGTGCCAAAACCACTCATGTGATGTGAGTGAGTGTTTGATGACGTGTGTCTGTATCTCTTGATCTACCTGTCATCCATCATGTCTTCATGTCACCAAAGGGCTGGAGGACTTACTGTCTTCTGTACTTGTGATGGTGTGTTTGCATATACAGTTTGTGTGTGTGTGTGCGTGTGTGTCGCCCTCTGCCTGTGTTCGCCTGACCTATGCATAACTGTATTGGTCACAATGGTCCATGGTTTTTCCTGTGACTCCATGTGGGACAGCCAATGTGTTGATGTGCTCAGTGAGCGTGAAGTGACTGAGTTAGCACCACACACTGCACTGCAGCCGCCAAACGTTGCACACTGTTGTACATGTCAGCGCTTCAGAAGTCACACTCGCTGTCCAGCAACTCTGAGCTCATGATCTTCATTCCCTTGGGCATGCTTGAGAGGCTTCCTCTGTCTCCACGGACTAAACACATCTTGGGGAGGGTAAGCTTCAGTCGGCTCGTTTCTTCAGCTTGAAATTCATTGTTCTGATTCCACATTAATAGACTCAGGCTTTAGACCTCAGATTTTTTCCTCTGTCATCAGTTATACAGAGAAGTTTTAGCCTCATTTGTATCATATGTGCACAGGTTCATTGCTATTCTCAGGTCTGGCACACATGCTAGCAGGATGCCCTTTGGTGGAATGAGGGAAACAGCAGTCGAACTCTCGAGTTGCTCAGAGAGGCAGCAGGACACAGAGCAGCTGGGGCTCCTATCTCTCTCTCTCTTCCTCTGCCTCTATCTCTTTTTCTTCCTCAGCCTCTCCCTCGTTTTCCCTCTCTCCCTTCTCCCTTTGTCTGTAATTAGGGATGGTCCCTGGGCTCAAGTGGCCTGGCATGTGTTGTAGCTAGGTAACCTCAGTCAGATGCTGGCTGCCGGCTCTGGGGGTTTCATTAGATGTGAATCACAGTCACATCGGGACCAGCGTGGATTCTCCAGTATGATCTGGATACCATACATCAGGATCAGTGCAGTCATGCCTTAGATTCAGTCTGTACATTTACTGCATTTCAGCAGAGCTGGGTATCATTTTGGGATGTTTTTGTCACCAGTGCCGTATTTATAATATAAACCTGTTTTCTTCCTTTTTTCGAGTTTCGATACAGGAGCTGTACAATTCAGGCATTTCACTTCCAGAGTGATTTAAACTGTGAGAGTAGATGATCTTTTGTCTTCAAGGATTATAAAAGGATCCCCTGAATACAATGTAGTATTTGCTAAACAGAACATTATGCTGCCTTTTTTAAGTTGCTGTAGAAGTAGGGTAAAAAAAAGAAGCCTATATTTAATGTCAGACTTCTGGGAGGGATTTTTTCTTGCAGGGAAACTGAAAGATTTATCCACTAGCACTTGAAGTCCTCTTTGGAGCGTTTCATTTGTGTAATAGCATTCTTGGCAAAGCAAAACCGCTTTTGGAGGAGCCTTTCTGACGGATCCTCGATGATCTAATTGTGGTGTATTTTAGCCCATTAGTGATCTTTTTAGATTTACAAAATGTCCATAACACCATTTGTATGAATCATGGCCTGTTAGAATAGCATATTTGACAGAAAACAAAACACTGTTGATGTCGTTGGATATTGTTTCTGTCATTGGTGAGATGCTTTGGGTCAAAATCAATCAATTATCATTAGTATCTGTTGTCGTTTTGTCCTCTGTTATGATGTCTTCAGTGTTATGATGTTGTATTGATGTAATGCAGATTAACTCATGATCCCGAGACTTTTATCACTGGAAAGTGTGTTTGGCAGAGTTGAGAGGTTTTGTTTTGGGCTGTTTACTTTAATGTGAGTGGTGGCCACTGTGGAGTCACACTAGCGTGAAACTGTTGGACACCTGTGTCCACTCCTGTTATGGAGTTACACCAACACAGTTGCTCTCTTTTTCTGTATTACACTTAACATCTTTGGGTTTTGGACTGTTAATTGGAAAAAACAAGCACTTTGAAGATGTAACTTTGGGTTCTGGTTCTGGTAACATTTTTTAGTATTTTCAGTATCAGACATTTTATTGACCAAATGATTAATGAAGTAATCACAGAAATAACTGGCAGATTAAATTGTAATGGAAGTCACTGTTAGTTGCAGCCCTCACAAAAGCACTGGTTAAATGTAGTGGTGCACATTTAATGAATAATAGATTAACATTCATTACCAACAGAAACTGAAGTAACACAAGATGAACTGTACATTAAGCTTAAACTTTGGGCTTTAGAAACTGATTTTATTTATAGGATTTCTGTCGTCTGCATTAAAATTATTAATCCATGATATTTACTGCTGTTTTGTAGATAACTGTTAAATTAAGATAAAAAGGCAGCACCAGGAACACTATGTTTACTGAATTTTGCAGAGCTGCTGAAATCCCTGATACAGCTGATTTCACTACTTTAAACAACCCTATCTGGTGATCAATATACACTCTTTTGCCTTTTTTTTAAAGTCCACCCAGCTGAAACTATTATAGTCAACAGTCCTATAAGAGCTCTTACTTCCATGAAGATTACAATGTTCAGTTTTGTTGATTTGATTTTATAGTAATTTTGGAGGCTGCAGTCTGTGGTGCTGTTGAATGAATGTTTCTAGGTTTCTCATTATAACCTTCATGGAGGTAGGATTTATTGCAGGGCCTTTGTGTAAGAAAAATGTAAGAGCAGCAGATTCAGAGTTCAGTCTACCGTCACTCCCTTCACGCTGTACAAGGTGACTCCTCTGTATCTACATAACGATGGGAAACAACTGTTGGCAGTGTCATGTTTTTTTTTTTTTTAATGTGAAACACATTGGGATGTGGTATTGATTCTCCCTTGTGGTCCAATTACTGTATGCTGGTTTTGTAAGCTATCCTCGCTGGCCTTTGTGTGCCTGTCAGAGTGAATGCCTGCTGACGTCATTGTGTGCATGTACACTGATCGATAAGCCAAAGGCAGTGCCGGCACTCATTTCCCAGCGCTAGCAGAACCAGGAGACATTGATCTGTCAAATCCCATTCTGAGAGCCCATTCAGAGAGAGCTGATAATTGTTGCCAGCAGTGAAGGATGCTATTATATCATTACATTATAGTAATTACACAAAATAAAGCAGCTAATCTAGGATAGAGCTTAATTTACTTTTGTTGATTTAACATATTGTATACAGTATATGCTTGTGGAAGCTTTTAACTAAAACCCATTACACACATTAAACACATAAACTTTACTATGGATGGCCTCAGCATAAAAGTCCTGGCAGGGGTAACTGGAACTACACAGGATCAATAAAAATGCAGTGATTTTTATGCATTATTCTAATTAAGTGACAACTTAAAATCACAGTTCACTTTGCTTTTACAAAATGTTACTGCATCGTTATCGTAATCTGTTTTTTTTCATTGCCTTCATTGGTTTTATGGCAGAATGATGCAGACTTCACATGCAGAAGTCATTTTTAGTGAGAATTCAGAGACACCAGATCACACTTCATGATCAACTGTCATCAAGCTCAGCATGTGGAGGTTTTTGCCTCCAGGGCTGAACTTAATTAGAGTCTGTTTTTCACCTTCATTTACCTTGACCTCATGTTAACACTGCAGGACTTGGATTGGATCATAAACTGAGACATATTTTAGAACTGAGAGGCAAAAATTAGTTTTTTGAATGTAAATAAATTTTTTTCCCCTGTCTTCTATAATAATGTGCCGGGAGTTTGATAAGGCAATCGATAACACACATCTGTCCTGCAAATACGCTACAACCAGCAGCAGCTGTTCAAAAACAGCAGTGGAACAAATGTGACAAAATCTGCTTATCAGCGAAACTACAAAATGTAATTTTTACACTGCATTTTTTATGGATTAAACTAAGGAATACAACATGTAAAGAGGTGCTGGCAAGTGGATGTTGCCAAACCAGATAAATTATTTCCTCCTGTTCCCTGTCTTTATGCTAAGCTAAGCTAACCAGTCGCTCGGGGTAGCTTCATCATAAGACATGGCACTCTTAGCAAGAAAGTTAGAAGTGTTTTTTATGTTGTTACATAGTGGAAACGCTAAGAAAACTTAGTTAGAATAATATTTATTTCAAAAAGACACTCGATAAATAGTTGTGTTATAAAACAGCAAAATGTTTTTAATGGTTTTGTTATCTTTTGTTTGCTCCAAAACTGATGCTCCACGACTTGTAACCATTGTCCTGGTGAGATTAGGATAACTATCCCACAGTTTGTCACGTGCCAAGCGCACGCCCTGGATGATAATCCTCAGAAAGGGGTTAACCCTGATCAAACACAATATAATCTAGGATTTAGGCTGGGCTGCCCAGAAAACATTTTCTCCCCACTGAAAATACAAATCTGGGCTTTACCGGGATGTCAAATAAAGCTTGTGGTTTGATAGTTGTATGATCTTACTGGCTGGACAAAAAACAACATATAACTGTTTACTCAGTTCTCATCTGTGCTGTTCAGTTTGTGTGTTTTTCCAGTGACAGAGCTGCATTCCTCTGTTGCTGCTCCTGTTTTATTACAGGAAAATTTAGATAAGTTATGGTTTCATTTTGCAAACTCGTGACTCAGCTGCGGCAATTTCCGAACTCACATTTTGACTCATCTTTTACGGCTTGAAAAGAATATTTAAAATCCCAGCCTACATGAGCCTCTGACGTAATAGCAGCGTGATTACAAAGCACACATCACAGCTTCAGTGTCTCTGATGTCAGATCATAAAGAGATGGAGGTGCAGTGAGTTTCTTTGAAGTGAATGTGCTGTTTTACAGTGACTACCAGCTGCATTACACTGGAGCTCAACACAAAACCATCACTTGATTACTTAACTGACTTCTATATGAGTTAAATGTTATGTAGATCCAAGAGGCTGCAGTGTGTTAGTTGCTCTTGCTCTGTTGAGAAACTTGCTTTTGTCTTCTTTCTCAATGTAAAGTTAAATACAAGCCTGATTATGTGCCATCAAATGACCAAACGGAAAGTTTCAATGGCTTTCGTCCCGTTGATGATGAAAGCAAATATGGCATTTCGTTGATGTAGTGAAGATAATTACTTCCTGACTTTTCGGTCTCGGCAACATGTGTTGAGACTATACAGTGAGTTCAAATCTTTAGCCTTCCTCTCCGCAGAGTGTAACCTCTTTAAGGCAAAGTGGAACACATGTAAACTCTCCAGATCACACACTCGCACACAGACATAAAAAGCTTCTGCAGCTGCTTTTGGTGCTTTCTGGAATTTTCAGGCCAGCCCTGTTGGCCAGAGATCTTACTTCCTAACTGGATGTGTGTGTGTGTGTGTGTGTGTGTGTGAAACCGAGAGAGTGTACATATGTGTGTGTGTGTGGGAGGGGAGAGGGGCAGGGGGGCTTGTTTTTGGGGCTGGAGGACGGTCGCGGTGCTCTGAAGGAGTGTTCTCCCAGCGTGGGAAAGACGCTCGTCTTTTCTCTGCCTCTCAGGGACTGAAGTAGGCCAAAGAAGGGCTGAGAGGAACTAACTTCTCTCCTCCGGCTCCAACTTTCTCCACTCGGGCAAAGCCGTTCCCCCTCTTGAGCCGGGACAAGGGGGATTTGTAGGAGTGAAGCACTCAGGCTGGCAGGAGTTCCTGTACTCCAAGAGGAGATGGGCAGCAGCTGAGGAGACTTTCTCCCAGCCGGGCTGAACAGCACAGAGTTGGTAGGGAAGAAATGTATCACTCCGGCAGTGAGGAGTCAGATCTGGTAAGTTTGTATAAACAAACTTTCTACAATTCAAACTATGTCCCTCTTGAACTTTTCTGAGCTAAACTCGACAGGACTTCTCACTCTTCTCCTCTCTATCCTCTGAACAAAGAGGAAGGACTCAGACTGCGGGAGAATGGAGGTTATTAGTGCAGGATTTAAAGGGGCGTAAACATACACTTCCTATTTTCTCCCCTTGTCACTTTTCCGGAAAGTTAGTAAGTGAGAGTAAGAGTCTTTCTGAAAATGCACACGGTAACTCTCTTGCAGTGTGGTGTTTAGAGACGAACAGGCTCATTTGGGAGTCTAGTATGAGTTTGCGAGCACTGCTGCATGACTGCTACAAGCTTGAAGTGGGGAGCTGAGACATTGGTTAACAAGCAGAGAGAGGGAAAGAAAGTAAACAGCCAGGATGAGTTTGGTTTTTATTCACAGAGACTGGTAGAGAGCACAAAACTTGGGTTAGCCCTAGAGCAAAAGGTAAAGGTTCATCTTATCACATGAGCCAATCAGGTTCTCCATTTTATTCCAAACTCTAAGTCCTGACGTCCTTTTTGTATAACTTTCGCACAAAAACTTGGGCACGGAGTGTAAATGATTGGATGTCATGTTAGTTAGTATTTCAAATATTTCCTGTTTTGCTCACATGCTTGTATTTGTCTGTGTGTGAATAATACAGTGTTGAAAACATTTAGTCCAAGTGTTTCCCAGTGATAGTAATCAGTGCTTGTCATCAGCCACACCCTTGTATTAATGACTAATCAGCCTCTAGAGGCAAGTTTGATAAGAGTAGTCCACACACAAACCCACAGAACTTCATTTAAAATGTTTGTGGAGATGCCAGGGTTTTCAAAAATGCCAATTATGTTAGGGTAAATTTGACAACAAGAATATTTCCATTTGATGTGATGGTGCAGCTATTAAAGTAATCTGGAGTCTGGAATCTGGAATATTGCATTCACTAGATGCTGTTGTGTATCTTTGTAGCTGATTTTTAGTTGTGTGTGTGTATGAGACCTGACTGCTGGTTGCTCTTCATTTATGTCTTGAAAATCTAGTTACTCTCACACACAGGAGCACTTGTTTTTATTATGTAAGGAGTCTATTCATGTGTTGTTGTTCAAAGTGTTCATGTGACTGAAGCTGCTCAACTCTTGAGTTGTATCCACTTTGTTCAGTTTGGCTTGTCAGGCAACACTTACTGTATCTTTTTAGCCTGTGTTTAACTGAAGTATCAGAGAGCTGTGAATAGTTGAACATGACTGATTATGAAGTGGTGTTTGGAGGTTCAGAGGACAAAACACAGGTCAGTCATTTCAGCTGAGTGATGAGTACTAAGTATAACACTATGTAAAACATCTAAACCTTGTACAATTATACTGCTTCTGAGTGTGTATCTACTTAGATCAGTTTAACAAGTTCAACAAATCTGTGTTAGATTTAGACAATACATGTTAAAAGAACAGGCATTTTAAACAAGAATCTAAAATTAGTGACAGGCTGCTACCCAGTGAAAACATCACCAGATTTGATGATAGTAAATTTTTTGATGTTCCCTAATGAGTTGAGAAAACTGTCCCACTTCTTCAGCTCAACAAACCATTTAAAAAGACATTGGTGTATCGAAAAATTGAATCGTTACAGTTTTTGGACAGACATGGACTTCACAGGACAGCAACAGTATGTAGATGGTTGCCCCTCAGACAGGCATAAATGATACAGTATTATAATTGTTTTTTCCACATTTAATTTTTTATGTAACTTATATCATCCTGATACTTTTTTGGAGATGATGAAGAAAATCTAAGCAATAAGGTCCACTTCACTTAAACTCAAACTAACCTTTCGTGGTCTTTCCTCCTCCAGATATATTTAGCATATACTTAAAAGTAACTGGACATATTTAGAGGAAGGTTTTTTGTGTTATTTATCACAAAAAACTGGGAAATCCCCACTCCTCTTTGCCAACAAGCTCAGTTTTTTTTATAAATTTTGCCAGAAATGGGTCCAAAGCACATAATTTATCAATGTATGAAATAAAATAAATGAGGCTGAAATCATTTTACTCAAGCGCAGTCCCATTTGGAGGATGGTGTGTTTTGCTCCACTGAAGATGGTTAGCAGCTCGTTCTGCTCTCTTAGCCAGCTCTCATCAATCATCCACAGCCTGCTTCATACACCAGGAAACTGCCAGAATATTGATGACGCAAGCACAAAATAGCAGCACAGAGCAGCCCGGGGCCTTTCCTACTGTATCCCGTTGATCAGCCATCATCCTATTATGGTGCTGTGTTTCCTCAGAGGGACCTGAGAGGGAAGAGGCAGCAAGATAAACTAGATCTCACTGTGAGGGGATTCACTGTTAATGAGAGCGACGCCCCTCCAGGGACTGCTGCTGCTGGCTGCAGGTGATATTTACTGGAAGGAAAGGATTAGAGCATAATTTGCAGTTGTAGGGGTCCCGTCACCCTGAATTTGTCTCGCCATAATGTTGCAGGGATATGAACAACTCTATGTGAGGTGCAGCAGCAGTGTAGCAGAACTGGAGTAAACATCCAAACAGTGCATGTTCCTTTGGTCACATAGTCAGAACAGCTGAGCAAACAACACAGCCTGATAAGGTTTAAGCAGTATGGGCTGGTTTAACAGTGACATTACTTTAAGATTTACTTTACTTTACATTACTTTAAGTCTCCAACATTTTGTGCCAAGATGCAATATGTGTGAAGTTAAAACATTTTTAGACTCCAGCAACTGCAGTGTCAGCTGGTGGAGAAACTACAATATCTTTAACTAGATAAATCACCATGATATTTTGTATGGTCATGGTACCCAGAGGATGAAGCTTACTGACTTTGGTGATTCCCTAATTTTTTTTCAAGGTGCCCCCATTTTTTTTCTTTTCTTCTTTTAGAGAAATGTCTTGGCAACTATTGGATGATAAGATAAGATGGTGAACACTATACCTGCTAAACATCAGCATGTTAGCATCGTCATTGTGAGAATGTTACTACTGCTACGATGGTTGTTCATCTTGTTTTAAGAAACACTACACTCATTTGGAGAACTTAACATGCAGAATATAATCTCATTAATATATCCTCCTGTTAATCACTTTGTAATTGATTAACTTGTTCTTGCATCATGAGTATCAGCCTTACAATTCCCAGTAATGTCCTTCCTTTTTTAATTTTCCATTTTATTAGTACTGAAGTGTAGTTCATGCTATTTTTGTTTTCTTTTCACATCAAACAAGCAGTTTAAACGCTTCAGGTTCTTTGTGTTGAGCTTTTTTCACCTTTTTAATTTTTTTGCAGCTAAGCAAGTAATTGAATAAATATAAGAATTAAATAAATAAAAGTAGTCTCAAAAATGACTATATAATGTATAAAACATTTTTTGTATAACTGAATTTGATGTATCTTTAGGCTTTACTGTTGTGATATTTCAGGTGTGTGCTTGTAAACACAAACATATTCAAAGACATCTAGTTTTAAGTGCTGTTGCCATGTGGCTTGTAGTATGTAGCAAAGCACTGTGCGCTGTGGGATCATGTGATTGACAGCCAGTGAGCCCATCGCTTCGATGGGATGATGCACTTATCTAATGCACTGGCACATGGAACGCTGGGTAAACACTTTTTTCATAGGCCTGTCAGTGTCACCTTGACGTCCATGCGGCCAATCCCTCTTTTGCCACGCCAGAGGGATCATTACACCCCCCCCCCTTTTTTTTTTTATCTCTCTCCTCATATTGCTCTCACACACACTTACCTTTTCTATTTCACAGTACTGACAGTCTGTTTCTCTTACACTTTCTTGCTCAGTTGGTATTCAATCCTCTGTTCTGCGTTAAATATTAGTAACCATTCCTTGTAGCAGTCACACATCTCTCACTCTTGGCTGTCATGTCTGCTCCCATTGTCTCCGTTTGATGAGGGAGGCGCTGTTTGTGGAGCGATGATTTAATTGACTTTGTGTTGCACTGAGTGAAGTGGCAGTGATGGACAGATGGCTGGGAAAAGAGGCTTTGGTTCTGGCCAAGAATGAGTCATGCCAAGCTTGAAACTGCTAGCACTCTCACTCAGCCCGTTCTCAGCCCGCTGCAGTCAGCTACAGTCCGTCAGCCAGAACTGAACATGACTTGGCACGGGCAGCAATCTTCATTCTTCAATCATGATGCCGAATGTGAAGTATACTTGTGCAGTCTGACCGTGCTGCCTCATTAAATGCACTGCTGACACCCGTCTGTTTTTTTCTTATTTTGTTAGTAGCCTGAATTACTTGCTGTGTCTTAGAGTTCAGATTGGGGTTACTGGAAGTTTACAAACTGTACACTTTACTATTGGGCCATTCATAACATACAACACCGTCAAACTAGAGGCTGGTTGTGCTTGATTTTTGCTGTTTTTGCTATTTACAGATTTGGCATATGCTAGCGCTGTAGACTTCAAACTTTTGAGACTTGAGTCAGACGCAAGTCGCAAAAACAAGCACTTGGATTTGTCTGCTTGACTCACACTGTGTCTCCACAACCTTTCAGGCGCGGCTGCTGACACCAGAGTAAAATAGAGAAAACTCTAAATTCTGGTGAAAGAAATTAGGCTGTCATGACAAAAATAATTAGCCGATACACATGAATGAGCTGCTTTATAGTTTAATCTCCTCTCCAGTATGTATTGCCTATTTACTTCACTGCAGCAGCAGTGCAAGTAGTAAGGGCTGCGGTCTAGAAAATGCACAAAACCAACCTCCCCCTCTCCAGCAAAACAAGGCAAGAAAGCCAAAGCCTCTGGGAATCCTTTGAGAGATGGGAGATGAAAGAAGCAGAGGAAGGGGTCGGGATGGGATGAAAAGCCACGGACAAGGTGAGAAGAAGTCTGAATGGGAGAATAGGGAGTGAGAGAACATTTCTGATGTAGTGTGGATTGTAGAAAGCCTATATACACAGTGTGTAAGAATTTAGGTAAAAATGTCTGAACTAAGGACAAGTCAAACAAGGGGGTCCTCAACTATGACAGCACTTTATAGCTCACATGCACAGCCTTTATTTTCTGCATGACTACATCTCTCCATTTTCATAGAGGATACTTAAAGAGAATAACTCCTATAGTGGCTGAAAATGAAAAAGGAAGCTTTCAGATCATGAAGAGATTCCCTGGTGTAAGTGCTTCATTCACTATAAATGATTCTGTCAGATGCAGGAGGCAGCAGCGACTGACTCACAGCCTCCTGTTTCACTGTGGTAATAGCCACTGTGACTTGTAATGTTCTAATGTAATGATCGCCGCGCTGCTGCTGCATGTAGAGGTCATTGGTGGTCTTACAGCAAGGACCTCTGTCAATTGAATCAATGAGAGCAGTATAGCGACCACAGGACCACTGCCCTTTCCATCTCTCTTCCTCTGACCAATGCCTCGACACGGCCACCTCTCACACAACTCTGTTTCTCAATCCTGTCTTCCCAGGCTGCCAGTGAGGATTTGCATCCCTTTTTCCCTATAAAGTAGGATTAATATTGGACGATTCTGCAAGACACAATTCAGTAAAAAAGTAGTGAGCTGTTTATGCAAAGGCAAAGGGTGTAGAGGTTGTGGTGGTGGATGGGACTGTGACGCTGCATTGTGTCATTTAACATTGTTTCCATTTGTAAGAGGTTTAGTTATTTCACAGGATCAGTACGATCATCAAAATTGGCATGTGTCATCTTCTGGGGGCCATGAACTTCTGTACAAAACGTCAAGACATTCCAACCAATGGCTGCTGAGACGGATCAGTCTGGATCAAAGTGGTGGGCCGACTGACCTTAAGACTGACATTGCCTTCCCTTGAGTGTTGCCACTGCTTTTTTCTGAAGTTTTGTATTGTTTGGTTTTTATTGTTTCTTGGAAATCTTTGCTTATGTTTGTGTACAGTAGAGGAAGACAGGGGGACATTGGGAGATGGCTTGAAACAAAGGACCCCACCAGGCTTTCGGTCCATGCTGAAAAATGTCTTGGAGCAAGACATTAGATTTAAACAGAGCTGTGACTCTTCTCTGCTGTACCTCTCCTCATGGATCAACGCAGTATCATACTGCAGTTAGATTATTATTAGTGGCGTGTGTGTGGGTGACACAGTGCCGTCAGTATCAGTGTGGCAGCAGGTCTAGAGGTCAGTCATGTCAGGCGCCTGGAGGCTCTTTTCTGTCGCTGTGAGTCTTTGTCAGTGTTGCCATCAGACTTCAGCCTTCACAGCTCCACCACCTTCCTCTCCGGGCTCCACAGCTCCATGTTCAGAGCATCTGTGTCCTGCCCTGAGAGCTCTAGTGTCAAACCACCTTATTGAACACATATGTGACCCTTGCACTTTGTCAAATAACAGGCAATGCATGCATACTGTCGTAGCTGCAGTGATTTGATGTAGAGGTTTGATGTCTCTTGTCCACCATTCCCATCCATCTCTGTTCAAAACATTTGGCTCAGGTAATCGCCCTCCTCATTATACTAATTGGTCGTAATGAGCTGAAATCACATTATTCTGTCCTTTCATGTTAGATGTGTCATATTTAAGTGCACGTGTCTTGTTGAAAAGACCCTGCGCAGATGGAGGAGGCGTGTCATTGATTGGTTATGATAAGCACCACTGATTAGCGTGTCATCCTTTGATCTACAGTTAGTGCTCCACAGGGAGTGACTGCTGGTCATAAACCAGTGCGCCCATTTCAAATGCCGGTCCCACGGGCTGACCCCCTGACTCCTCTGACCTCACACAACCTCATGACCGGTCAGACAGAGGAGGAGCATGACGCGTCAGCAGTGCCAAAAAAATGAATGAATAATCCCTTTGCAGGGTTTAACTTCGGCCAGTCCTTTATGAGGACAGGAAATTTTTAATTAACGCAGTAATTATTCTCATTTGTCCTGTGTGGCTTTGCGATGCGGCGCTCACATGTAATGAATTACTGCTGATCTGACAGGCAAGGATTTAGAGCAGCTTTCACCTCAGAGTCCCTGCTACTGAGAGCAGAGTGAAGAGGAGATGATTTAAAAAAAGATGCAGTACAATATATTTAATTCTTATTCCACTGTCATTCTTTGTCTTATACACAAGCATACTCTATCTATTAGAGCTGCAACTGACAATTATTTATATTATCTATTAATCTGATGGTTATTCTCTAAAAAATGATGGTTATTATCTAAGAAATACAGAAAATGATGAATAATATGAATTAGAGTGACATTGTTTTGTCTTGTTTGTCTAAAAGATGTTGAATTTACAGTGATGTAACAGGGAAAAGCAACAATTACCACATTTAGAGGTTGGTACCGGTAGTGTTTTCCATTTTTCTTGAAAAATAATTATCAACACAGTTCCCAATTGATGGTGTTACTAGTAGTTTGGTGGAGTTTTGACATGCTAAAAGTCATGTGATTAAGCACAGTCTTGTAATGAGTAGTAAATGACTTTATTAGTCAGCTGACAGGAAATTGAATTAAACATTTCACCATTCACCATCAGACTAAAATGCAGATTTTTAGCAATTTAAGATTTTGCAATGACTGGATATTTCTTTTTAAATTATTGCATTTCTCTCCATTTATCTCCATGTAGATTTCACATTCAATATAACAAGAGAGTTTTGTGTGTTTTTGTGCAGCAGTGTTTGGACTTTTGAATTTGCACCCCAGTAACCAGTTAGAAATATGAAAAGAAACATCCAGTTCATGCTCTAGATAATGATAATTTAAATCAGTTTCCACTTTGCATGGATACTGGTTGATAAAAAATTAAAAAGCAGAGGTAAATGGGCATGAATTATTTTTGGCTTCCAAAGGAAGGCATGAAAGGAGAAGCTTGAGAACCACAACATGAACTTATAATGGGAATAATGATAATATGATTTTGAAGTAAATAAATTCTTCATTTCTTGGAAGATGGTGAGATGTGACATCTGTTTTTCAGCAGCTATAAACAGCTCATATCAAAGGGGATGATGTGTGTTTATATGTTAAAAGAAGAAAACAGTATGCACAGTCGATGAATAGTATCAGTATCCAAAAGCACATGCACTGGCTAGCACTGAGGCACAACGAGCAGATGGATTGACTGTGAGGGGTAACTGAGGAAAAAAAATGAGGGGAGTGACAGAGGAGGAGGAGAGGGAGGGGTGGGTAGAGACAGAGATAGAGAGGAAGAATCACTGAAGTAGCACGGGGGAGACAAGCTGAGACACGGACAGTGAGAAAGAGGGAGCTTGCAGCACCTGAGAGGCAGCAGCAGCAGCTTAATTAGCATCAGGGGGAGAGCTGGTCACAGGCAGCCACATCAGGACTCATGTAGAGAAACTGCGCTCGTGGAGCAGCACGGGGAGGCTACAGCGGAGGAGGAGAACGAGGCTGGAGCCAAAGCTTGAGCGAGAGGATGAGAAGCATCGCTGCCACCTGACTCATACTGGGAGTCAGCCTCAGCACCTGCAGCTGCAGTCTGAGCACTCCGGCTATCAAGGAGACTGGGGCAGACGGGGAGAGAGCTGCTGAGATTATGCGCGGGGCAGAGAGCTCCTGTGGATTCCCCATCTTTGGCAACGGCAGCAGCAGCAGGAGGAGCAGGAGCTGTGGCTCTACAGACAGCAGCAGAGCTAGCTGGAGCTGCAGCAAAACAAGGAGCTCTGACTCCAAAGCTATTTATTTATCAAGAAATGAAGGTAGCATTTACAGCCAAGGTGTAACAGGAACCAGCTGTCAATGTAGCCACAGTGTTGAATGTACCTGTAGCCAGAGCAGTGACGGTAACTGCAGAGCTGGTGCAAAGGTGCCCACAGCAGTGCAGTTAGGTGTAGTTGTAGCAGTAGCAGGGGGGGCAGTGGCTCAGGACACTGAATGACCAGCGTGGCTGATGAAGGCCACCTGGATCCGCTTGCTGAAACGAGCCAAGGGAGGTCGCGTCAAGAGCTCCGATGCCTGTGTAAGCAGATTTTGAGTGTGTTTACGTTTGTGAAAGTTGGTGCTTTTTGTGTGCATGCGCTTGTGTCCTGTGCAGTAGGTCTGTGTGTCTCCAGTGCATCCATCAGTCCATAGTGTTGGGGTCAGTGAGGCACAGTTGTGCATTGCCTGGTGATGATGAGACGCTGGGTGTTGTTATCAGTTATGGCTGTCAGATTCTGGGCAGAGCTCCATATCACCTCCCTCTGACCCACTGGGACGGTGTTCTTGATCACGCTCCATCATTAGCCGTGACCTGATGTAATAAGTAGAGCTGTCCAGGTATGTTCACCTGTGCTTCTCAAGGCCAGATGTAGCTCATAAAAAAGATGCTAATGTGCAGTAATAGCCAGTTTAGGACATTTATATCTCATGTGAAATGCTGCATATTAATCATGAGCAGCGTTGAAGAATCCAACGAAACAACACATAATTCAGATGCTTGTTGATGTTTTGAAATCCACTGAGGGATGAGTACAATCATGAACGTGATGACAGCAAAAGCAGCCCATGGATAGTTAATGAGCTTGCTTTCAAATGAGTTATTCATATCAGGTACAAAGCAGGGAGGATGAGAAGCACAGAGGCGATTGACAAGCAGCAGTGTTTTATGTCAGATGCACGACATAAATATGAATAACCTTGTGTTATATGCAGTAACAACACTTGTGTTGTCTCTATACATACGTCAGGTAATGTAAGTGGAGAGGAGGGAGAGGTATGATCCTCCTTTGTATGTATGTGATGGCTGGGTAATTCTAATCAGGCACAGAGTGAGGGAGGCTATTTTTAACTCAGACAACAGAGTGTAATGGTGCAGTGAGATGAATGAAAGACCTTGTGTGAGTGGCGTAGTAGTGTGCAGGTAAGGATAAGGATCCCACTACCTTCACTTAGTTAAAATCTACCTGATTATGGTAATGGGAAATTGTTCTGTAGTCCATGTGAAAATGCTGGTATTCATTCCCACATATGCAAATTAAAATATTATTTATTTATTTTTTCCGTTTTGTTTGGATACACTTTCAATCCAGTCAGCTGTAGGTTACATTAGTGCTACTATACATAGCCAAAATGCAGCAGGTAGCGACACATTTACTTAAATTTTAGTTAAGACCAGCATCTGACTCAGAGATTTTTATTTTTTATTTTATTTATTTATTTATTTATTTTTACCTCAGTGAACTAGCATCTTGGTAGTTTAGTTTGTTATCCCACGTAAATAAGGCAGTGGCTAAATTTGGTCAATGATTAATAAAGCTAAATTGGTCATGCTAAAGGTAGGCTAACTAGCCTAGCTTAGCAGAGTAGCAGTAACTGCTATCTTGACTTTTGACTCCAGCAGAGGTCATGATTTGGAGTGGTTAAGCAATAAATCACATTTTAAAATATAATAACTTGTGAATTAATACATTTCAAAGTAATTATTAATAAATGATAGATGGGCAGCTTGATTCTGCCTCCTGTTGCTATGTTTTTTATCTCATACTTATAACCCTCAGCTTTCTCAGAGTTCAGTTTTTGGATTGTGTCTGTGGTCTGTATCCATAACATTTGTTATTGTTGTTGTAAAACAATCTGTCTTAAAAGACATAAAGTGAAGTTATTACATCCTATCCATCTGTTAAACAACTTTAGCTTTTTTGTAGGAACTGTTCTCTGCCTTGGTAGGATGAAGTGCTTTACGTCAACATACACACTGATCTATATAGCAATAGCGTGCAAATGTTGCTTTACCTACTTCAGCAATTATTTATGATGTGTTTTCATGTTGCATATAACAAAATATGTAATGTAGTATGTGTAGTGGTGTGCACCAGTGCACTGCACTCAGGAGTGTGTGTGTGTGTGTGTGTGTGTGTAACGTAGTAATCTTGTGTGTACTGGTATGTGTGAGGCGGGTTGTTTATGAGTAGTTCTGTCGCAACCACATATCAGACAGAGACAAACTGGGACCTGGTGTTCTTCAACATTTCCCCCAGAGTTTGTCACACAAATATCACAACAAATCTGGAGGCGAGCGGCTGAGAGAGAGCTAAGGATAGAAAAAGAGCTGCTGGTGATGTGATTCTATGAAAGACAGTTTGTGTCCCTTGGCACGCTTTCTCAGAGAAAGAGGAAGCATCCATTATTTGTTACAGATCCAGTCAGCTCCGGTGATTTCTTGTGTTTATGTCTCGGGATTTGATAGCAGAATTACATGCCTGCTCATTTTATTAAAAACAGTGTTTGTGCTCATTATTTCATGAAGTTAACTGAGATTCCTTTGATGATCACAGTTTAACACTTCAGTCTGTGTGGGTGTGCTTACACATTTCTAAGTTGCACAACTTCCAAAGTTGAAGAATTAGGGCAATGAAAATGAATTATTGTCTCCAGTGTCTTCAAGAGGCTCTGAAGCCCAACACTGCTTTTTCGGCTGATAACACCTGTCAGTTTTAGAGTGTGAATACAAATCGACATAGTTAGGTTTCAGTGGATGTTTGTCTCTGACGTCTTGCTGTTTGTCTGCACAGGGTTCGGCCGACTCCTACACCAGCCGTCCATCAGACTCCGATGTGTCCCTGGAGGAGGATAAGGAGGCAGTGCGCAGAGAGGCAGAGCGACAGGCTCAGGCACAGCTCGACAAGGCCAAGGTTGGTATCTTACACTTACTCTGTCCAGTTTCTGCCTACTGAAACATGGCTTCCATGGGCTCCAACGGGGATATGTCAGGAACGAATCGGGGGCCAGGTGTGTGTTTAGACTCTGATGAGAAGGACGAGCAGTCAACATCTGTGTGTGTTTTTAGAACATCTATGGAAAGTGAGGACTTTCCATGGTACCCTATGGAGTTTTTGACCACTTCTAACATTATGTAACAATGTCTTTACAAGTTGGCTCCAGTTTTTTTGTATTGTGAAACCTTCCACCTATTTCACACTATTCCACTGATGGATAGTTGGTGGCAATCATGAGAAATGAAGCATAGTGATGCACCCAAAAAGGCAAGGAAGAAGAAGACTGCATGCTCACAAACATGCAAAAGTTACATGATTTAAAATATTACAAAAATCAGTTTTGCAGGTGTTTTAGGAGGAAGGAAATCCATTCAATGTGTTTGTAAGACCTTAAATATACACATAATGTGTTTTGGTGAGATTCTTTAGACCAGGTTTTAGGGTTAAGGTTTAGTTTAAGTCAGGGTAAGATTTGGGGTTTCACATGTAGTTGTGATAGTTAGGGTTCTGGGCAACAGGATACATTATGCCAATGATGGTCCCCACAAGTATAGAAGTACAAATGTGTGTTTGTACAGACAAAAACTGGTTTATTATGCTTGAATGAATGATGGCAGGCATCACTCAAACAGTAACGTAAACTTTACACTGGCCTGTTTGTTATTGGAAGATGATGCTTCCTTTTTGGTTTCTTTTCTTGGGCCTACATGTTTTTTTTTCCCTGCAGTTATATTGACAAGCAGCTTAGCTTCTGTATTTTCATGTTTGTGGGGTGAGGTCAGGCACAGTCAGTTTTCAGTCAAGGACAGGGCTTTATGAGAGAAATGGTCCTATCAGTGAGAAGACCAGTCTGGTCAAGATCTCTGTGTAAAGTTTGTGTAACTTGACTTGAAGAAAGGGTTTCATACTTTTGCCCTGCCCAGCTCACCTCTCCATCTCCCAAGACTTTGAAATGATCATTGTAAATCACAACCAATCTAATCTAAACCTGGAGTACGATAAGTGGACAATGCTGCAGGACTGACTATGAGACTGTAATAGCAGCAGGATATTAGAGATGATTTCAGCTGGTTTCTCAGATGAAGAAAGGGCCTGTTAGGGGCCGCTGATGTGAGAGGTTAGGGGCCTCGGAGGGCTCAGCGTCAGTGTTTATCAGAGCCAAGCCTCGCCTGCTCTGCTCTGCTCTGCTCTGGGCCACAATTAGCAGCATATAAACAAACACACACACGGCAGAGCAGGCTTGCCTCTGCGCGACAGGAATTGCAATCAGCGCTCGCTTACACAGAATCACTCAAATCGCTGGCACTGTAAAGATTCATGCCTTTGATCTGTGAAATAATGCTGCTATCTTCAGTACACATTCTGTCCATTTCCTGCTTTACAGCTCATTGGATATCTCTCAGTTTTCTATTTTTGCATATTAATTCAAGCAAGTGTCTGAAAAATTGGTTTATTGTCTTTCATTTGGCTGTTTAGTGTCTATTACAGCTAATTTGCTCATTAGCTGTAAGCTGAAAGCTTTAGGCTGTCCATCCATTGTAACAGACATTTTCCTCCTGCACTGTGTCTCAGAGTAGCTCATAGCTGGCAAAGACAGATCATTCCTGCTGATCTATGTTGTTATTTTCCAGAGTCACCCTCTCTGGCTCACTAATTAAAAAGATAAGTTGGCTTTATAGATAACCTAGCATAGATAACCCCCGCTGGCATTTTACATGACAGATGACTAGTAAAAAATAGCTTCTCAGTGGTCTGGCCACCAGAGAGAGAGAGAGCAGGCTGGGGTCAGAGGAAGTGCAGACTCTCTGACTGTGAGCCTTTATGGGCTGTAATTCACAAAGACTTCCCTAACATACCACTGATATTTGTAAGTAATGAGGATATGGTTGATGCCTGTAATGTTAAGTACAAGATTTCTCATTGTTGCAATGTATTTTTTCACATGTATTTACATATACACACAAACTAAACACCATCTGTTGTCTGTAATTGACTTTAAACTAGGAACTTCACCAGTTTTACACATCAAAATCAGTTAAGCCAATCACTGGCTTTACTGCTTAGCCTGTAAAAACAGTTGTTTATTGTCTTCTGTGGCTCTGGAAGTTGTGTTGTCAAGTCTGAGCAAATAACCCAAATGATGTCATGAGGGGTTATCTCGGCCTGTGTTTAGAGACCACTTGTTTTTAACTGAAACCATGCATTTCAAATGAGGTAGTTGCAGTTGGAAAGTTGAGGGCTTTTACCAGACAGGGAAGGATTAGCCAGCATTTGGATATTTTGACCTCTGCTACATTGATTTTGACCTCTTTGTTTTTTTAATTTGTCTCTTGAAAGTTGGTTGGTTGAGCATTTATTCAAGGCAGAGATCATCTTGCGCTTATGTCATCTGATTTAGACTGGTGTGATGAGACTGTGAAGATGTATACTGCTCTCATGTCTGTAACAAAATCCATACAAAAATCTATGTAAACAGCAGAATCAGTCTTTCCAAAATGTCTTAGCTATTCCTTTAAAACCATTAAAACTAATGCAACTAGAGGTAAGGTAAGGTCTAGCTGCTGCCAGCTGAAGTGGTGATGTAGTTCAGCTATCATCGACGAGTCCTGCTTTCTCTGAAAGGAGTGCTCTCAGATTTCACTTTGTCAATTCACAAGCTTTAACTCACCAATGACAAAGGAAACAATATGTGTGCACTTGTTGATTTTGTACACAGACATTACACATTTAATGATGTATGATAGCAAACAAATTATAAGTACAGTTTAGCTGTTAACTCCAGGCAAAACAATAACTGGTTGCTGCAATGGCTTAGTCATTAACAGCCTTTATTTATCATTACATGCATGCCTACAAAATACTAAGGCAACCTTGGATAACTACAGAAATATCTTCCCACATTAAATTAATGAAGGTTATGATTCCCCTCATGCCATAATAATAAATTTTACAGACTCTCAGTACAGCCTAAGGCCAGAGCACAGACCTGAGGAGAATTCATTTCAAATCGATCCACAACATTCAAGGTGAAACAATGTGGGAATCTTGATTTATAGCGTGTGTTGCTAATGGAGAAGCTGTGGCATGTTACACTGCAAATGAGCAACAGCAAGGGCAGGTGTTCACTTAGTCAATGTAAGTACAGAAAGGACTGGGAGGTATTATCTAATGAAATATGCATGGTGTGATGTGATATTGTGACGAGCGGCATGTGGTGTTAATTGGCTGTGGTCCATAGCGCTGCCTCCCAGGGTTCCCAGTCACAGATAGGGCTTCTCTAGAGCTGGTTATCTCTGTCTTATCCGTAGTCTGCCTCTTATCTCCTTGAATGTGTCCTCTCTTCTCACTTCCCATCTTCTGCTTCCTCTTCTACTTGCTCCCCCCCGTCCTCTATCCCTCTATCCATCTCTCCTTTCTCTTTTTTTCTCCCTTCTATTCCCCCTCGTCTCACACTTCTTACCCGCTCTCTAACCCTCCGCCCTTGTCTCTCGCTCACTGCAGTCAATATGGCATCCATAATGAAGGCCTGTGTTACGTAAGAAGCAGCCAAGCAGTATGGGCTTGGTCAGGAGATGTAGAGATACTATACAGCAGTGTAAAGGTGCCATTATGTACACATCCTGCAGTCACCTGCGATATACGGCGGCATGTTAGGACATGTATGTGTGCGTGATTGTCTACAGGTCTGTAAAAAGTCATTAAGCCTATAGAGAGCTTCATCTGCCAGCCTGCCATGATGGATAAAGGCGAGCAGAGCAGCTGGGAGGGAGGAAAGAGGCAGCGGTCCATGAGACAACTGGAGGGAGCACACACATATGTACTAATGGACCACATACCTTCATGCAGCCATGTGACTCAATGCATGCAACGCCAAGGACACCCTGTCCTCTACAGGTCCTGGCACTGCACACACTGGATTGGATGATCTCCTCAATGGAGATGTCACACACACACACACACACACACACACACACACACTCACAGCTTACAATCATCAGTCCATGGCATATTTACATTGCTGTCCACATGAGGAAAATGATTCCAGGAGGATTTCACTAATGTATTATTTCCATAATCCCTCATAGTTCATCATAGTCACTTCACACCTGTTGTATTTCAATGAGGCATTAGTGGACAGTGAAAGCCACAATGAAGGAGAACACTTGTCATCTGTAAAGACCCTCCTGGAGCCCGCTGATGAATTATCTCCATAATAGTGAGCTTCACTGAGATTTGAGATCTCAAGTAGCGTTCAGATCTAAGCAAATCCATTCAATTCCACCTCCCTGTTCAGCTGTTGAAGGTTGAAGGTGAATGGGAAGGTGCTGAATGAAAAATATTCAACTTTAAAAGTAATCTTATCTTTTACTGTGTCCTTAAACCACATTGATTGATTTTCACCTAATCGATGGGAATCCAATATTTACTCTTCTTTTACCTGTTTTTTTTGTCTCCAAAGCAGAGTTAAACATTTAGTCAACAGCACAACTCTGACAGCTCATGTTGCTGTGTCCTCTGTTGTAAATGTTTGTAACGGTCTGCATTTTTCAGCTGGTTCTTGAGTTCATCTTCCCCCATGTGACCAGGAAATCAATTATTGCCACTCTAAACTTAACTTTATATTAATATAGATATCTACGTTGTTTCTTATACTTCATGTACACTCTTGACACTGAACTAAAACAGCTGTGGAAATTAGTTCAACCTGTTGGTACATTTTATTTTTAAGTTTCTTAGGGAAAATCTGATTGTAGGACTAAGATGAAACCAGCTACAGCATGACAGGTTTGAGTCTTACTTTCAAAGCATTTTTCTGAATCTGTATAAGGTCTAACATAGTTGCAGCATCAAAGCTCTGATCTACTGGGTTCAATTTGGCTTCCAGCTAAATATCACACACCCTTCCACCCATCTTGTTCTCTTTCATCTTCAGGTAAATATTTAGCGTGAGTGTACACTGGGAGATTACTCTAAGCTACGTCCCTGTGCATTCGTCATGGCTTTCAGTTGACTTCTGTCATGCTTGTCCCACAGTCAAAGGCAGAGCAAATGTAATCTGGTTAAGGGCATGACCATGTTGCCAACTGTTGCTTCCATCACTGCCAGGCTGGCTCCAAGATTATGCCCAAAAGCATTTTATGTAATTCTTACAGGGATGTGTGTCTTATGTGGGTACTCTAGTCTTGCAACACAAGTCCAGAAATCAAGTTTAGAGTCTTTGTCTGCGAGCGTATGGTTTTCCCATTACATTTTTTCATGACGTGACCTTATTAAATTGTAGTCAAATCCCTTTTTGTGGAAATGTAGTGCGTCACTATGGGCAAAGGAGATTTGCTCTTGCCTTGTGCAACAATATCTGTGCCTGCAAAGAGAGTCAAGTTGCTGTTTTACGCAGTATGTGGACAATCAGCAGTGTTAGGTGGTTATATCACAGCCTGCGGAGGTACAGGAAACATTTCATTTGCTGTATGCATTATCCGAATGGACTGACCGTTTGTCCCAAAGAGGGAAGGTCAGCAGTGATCAGATAGGAGGACCAATATTGATTCAGCCATTGTAAAGATTGTGGAATTGATTCATGAACCATTTACCCAAGTGCTGTTCTGTGCTACTCGTAAGCACAAGACAAGAGTCCTGTTTTACAGTTGGTGTTGAAGTGGTGATTGCGACAGACGCTAACATGTTGCATCATTCTAAATTGTAAAGTGTAAGTGTTTTAGCCTGTGCAGAGAAACTGTGCAGCAGTCACATCATTCATGGAGAGATCACTAAACTAATTCTGGATGAGTCAGAGCCTACATGTATCCCCCACCCAGGGTTATTTTTACACCTTGCGCAAAGACAAGAATCACAGCTCACCGATGGATGAAAGATGAAAATTTTAAACATTTTAAGGAACAATTCTCTGCTCTCTTGTGGGTATTCTGAGGTTCTGGGTCTGGATTTATTCCAATTTAGATACAGTTACAAACATATATATCTTTTGCACAATTTGACATTTCAGCTTTGTTTTTCCTGGCAGACCAAACCAGTTGCATTTGCTGTTCGCACAAATGTCAACTACAGCCCAAGTCACGATGATGATGTCCCTGTGCCAGGCATGGCCATCTCCTTTGAGGCTAAAGACTTCCTCCATGTCAAAGAGGTGATGTGATATTCAACATAATAAAGCTGAGGAAAATAAGAATTATGATAAGGAGAAGGAGGAGGATGTGGAAGGTGATATATGACTGTCTTTAATTATTCTATGTAGAAATTCAACAATGACTGGTGGATAGGACGCTTGGTGAAGGAAGGCTGTGAAATCGGTTTCATCCCCAGTCCAGTGAAGCTTGAAAACACTCGTATCCTCCAGGAGCAGAGAGCCAAACAAGGCAAATTCCACTCCAGGTAAAAAGCCTAATCTGCACCAAAGTCCTTTGTTTTGGCTGTGAGATCATCTTCAATTAATTTTGACTTCTTAAGTGTTGGTTCACATTTGAAATAATCCCTCTCATTTCAGTAAATTGGGAGCAAACTCATCTTCTAGTTTAGGTGAAGTGGTTCCTAACTCACGGAAATCTACTCCTCCTTCATCTGGTGAGTAGCTTGATGAGCAAATTTTAAAACTGCATCTTCATACTTAATAAATGCCTTGATCTTTTAAATCAACTTTTAACAAGTGAATTCGAGTTGAAGGTAAGATTCAATAGTTAGATTTTTCATATTTTATATTTCTACCTGCAATAAAGTTGTTATTTTTCTGTCAGTTACATGTTTTAATGGTCATAACTGTACTTTTCAGTGTTTCATTTGGTCTCTCTGTGTAGTAGCTACATCCTGTGCTACTGTTGATGTGAAATGTAGCCGTTACCTGTGACCTCCTGTGCTCACCTCTGTGTGATGGTGCTCTTGTCTGTCTGTGTGCGTAGCCATTGACATAGACGCCACAGGCTTAGACCCCGAGGACAATGAGCTTCCCGTCAACCTGCGCTCCCCTAAAGCCAGTCCAAACACTGTCATGTCACCCCTAGCAAAAGAGAAACGAATGCCCTTCTTTAAGAAGGTAAACCGTACCACCCCACGCTCTCCTCTTCTCTGTCCGTCCGCTCGACTCTGACTAAAAATGCCTGTAGCTGCTCGGCCTCACTCAGCGCCCGTCCTGTTTGTCTACACCACCGTCCTTGTCCCCTCGGTGTGCACCCGGCCATTAGCATGCATGCCTGTTCTTAACCTCTCTCTTTCTCCTCTTCCGTCTCACCACAGCTAAGCAGAAGCAGAAGTCGGTAAGTGGTGGTGTGCAGTGCCACCGGCACAGCAGGGTCTGGGGGACGACCTCCGTGGTCTGAACTGTACAATACCTCTGTGATTCCTGAGCAGAGACTCACCTCTGTGCTGACCTCTCACTCTACTCACTCCTGCAGTCGTCTGTGTTGTGTTTGTGATTGTTTGTGTTTGTAAGTGAACTTGTGATCCTGATTCAGTGAGACTTCAGTGTGAACAGCTTTTAATAAGATCAGCTCATTCACTTTCTTGCTCCAAGTTAGATGAGAAGATTGATACCGCTCTCACATTCTCCATTAAATATGAAGCTGGACTCAGGAGACTCAGCTAGGTTAGCTTAGCATAAGCATTGAAGGTAAGCAGCCGGCCTGGCTCTGTCTAAAGGTAATGTGTTATATCTCTTTTATTTAATCCACACAAGAACTGAAAAATAATGTTATTAAAAACAAACATGACATAGTGTGTTAATTTGTGAGCGTTAGAGCTGTTTGTTTTTTTAATACCTATGGACAGAGCAATGCCAGCTGTGGCTTTATATTGAATGGACAGATATTTGAGAGGTATCCGTCTTACCATCTAAAGACAACAGCTAACACACCATAGTATTGTCACAACATAGCCCCTAAAAATTTATATAAAATAATATTGAATTATTGCCGAGGCGCTGTTTCCCATGATTACACTGACCAAGAAATCTGAGGTTGAACTAAGGCTACCGAAAACATTTCAGCAGAACCACACTATCCATTAATACTCTCATGTTAGTCAGCAGTAGTGTGCATCAGTTCCCACAGTGTCCCAGGAGAAGCCCAGTGACGACAGCAAATGTTAGACAGAAAGAAAATGTTTAGAAGTGGAGGGAAGAGGAGAAAGAGGGGGCGATAGACTGTAACATGTCGTCTGCTGAAACACTTGTCATTTAGGTAACACAGACTGAGAGAGCAGCTTAAACATTAGGACAAATAAGGCCGATTGAGATGATGACAGTAAAACAGTAACTGTGTAGTGAATGCAGCAGTCCTTTTAAGTTATTAAGAGGAGGAAAGAGTCAGCCCTCTCTGTTTCCCAGCTGTCTGCTCTCCAACACAGCTTCAACTTAGATCATGCTCTGGTTTTGGTTCATTAAAAAAGAAAAGTACTTTCATTTTCCTCCGGTGCACTGGCATGTCCACACATGCTTCAAATGTGCTGCTCTGCAAGACGCCTGGGACACACAGCAGCATCAGGTTCACTGTCTTGATGCACTTTGTCAGAGAATGAGTACACAATTAAAGGGTTGTAAAGGTAGGTTCCTTCCTAAATTATATATATAAAAAAAAAGACTTTTATTCAGAGAGAGAGCGAGAGAGAGAGAAATAACTTGCACAGTTCAGAGAGTAGTATTAACTTCCATAAATTAAATTGCAAAAGTCAGATTTAAAGGAATAGGAATTTTGGGAAATATGCATATTTGTCAGCAGTTAGCTTAGCTTAGCATAATGACTGGAAACAGGGGAAACAGCTAGCCTGGCTCCGTCCAAAGGTAACACACCCCTCTTAAAAGCACAACTTACCACTTTTACACAGTTACAGAGACAAAATCTAAAGTGTTATATTGTGGGCTTTAGAGTTTCAATCTTTGTCCTAAGCTAAGCTATTGAGAATGCAAATAAGTGTATTTCCAAATGTAAAACCTTTCCTTTAAATCTTCACCAGTGCTGTTTCTCATTATCAGTTGTCCCAATTTTGACATTTTCCTTTAAATCCATGCAATTTCAAAACTACTTTTGCAGAACATTTCATCATCTTGCCAAAACCCCCCAGTGATTGATTTGATTCAAAACTGTGGCTGTTAAACAAACTGAGCTCCCACTTTGTCCCAGCAGTAGTGCAAGTTTTCCTACCTGTGTCCTAATTTCTGAAGTTTTTCAGTTGTAGCGTCTGTCGATCTCCTGTGGCTTCTTTCCCCTCTCTGACTAACTTTTCCTGTTATATGTTTCCCTCTTTACCCAGTGACTTCTGAACCATGAGATGAGAAATATAATGTGTCATGAAACGTTGTCTGCTTTGAAATTTTCACCAACCTGATGATGTTAAAATTTGTGAAGCCAAATCTGTTATAAATCAAAGCTTGCTTGTGTTTTGTCAGGCAAGCTAAGACGTCCCATCTCATGGTTCACGATGTTCCAGTGCTTTTAAATTGTCTAGTTCATTGTTGTTCCAAACCCTCAAGTGATTTGTGATGGTGAGTGTTTACTTTGTCTCCATAAATGAGTGCAACTGTTTTTCTTCTTCTTCTCTTCTCTAAAGACGGAACACATTCCTCCGTACGACGTTGTGCCTTCCATGCGGCCCGTGGTTCTGGTTGGACCGTCACTGAAGGGCTACGAGGTGCATCAGCTTTAACATTTAAAACACAACACGTCTTGGTTGCTCATCTGGGATTTCATTAGCAAATGTGCTCGCCTTTAACTGTTTTATCTTGTGAATTTCCTCGTCCACAGGTGACAGACATGATGCAAAAAGCACTGTTTGACTTTTTGAAACACCGATTCGAGGGAAGGTAAGTTCCCTGTGACCTTTTGAAATACAAGCTCTCATCCTGCTTCCTTCCTCATTCCTCCTCTCTCTCCGACTCTATAGGCTGGTATTTATCTGTCCCCTGAGGTTAGCCAAGGGAGTGTGTAACAAGCTTGTTTGGCCTGGAGATGTGTGCTGCTGCTTTAAATAGTCCCTCTCCATGTCCTTAATAGGCCATAGTGGGCCCTAGAGCAGAGAAGGATTCTCCTTAGTCAATGTTGAGTCCATCCACCCATCCAGAGCAGAAAGGCCATGAAGTTAAACAACATTAAGATCCACTCAGACCATCAGCAGCTGTGGATAATGCTGTTTATTCCCTTCTGAGCCCTGTTCGTAAAACATGGTTTAACCAGCACAGGCTACATGTTATCAAGCTCCTATTAATCATCAACCAGTTTTAGTTCTTCAAATGTAGTTAGAGGTTTAATGTGTCAGTCTTAGGTGAATTTATCTTCAGTAACAGAGCACTCTTATCTTCAAAGGCAACGAGAGTAGTGGATCATATCATTGCATGCATGAGTATACATCTAATTTTATCACTCTTGTTACTGTTGTTTCTGTGCTCCATAGTTAGTTAGTTTAGTGTTCATATCATATCACAATATAATATATTTTCTAGTTCTGATAGCAGTTAAAAAATTTGAAGTTAAGAGGTTTGTGTCTCTCAGTTACTCGTTTAAAATCATCTGAATATTTTTCATTAGACCTCTAGAAAAAGACTCATTTTTTATCAGGAAATTAGTTCAAGCTTAGGTTTTCACCCTAAGACAGAGCCAGAAGGCTTTAGTATCCATATATGAAGAACAGGGATCCAGATTTATTACACTCATTTACATGATTTTTCAAAAATCTACACCTGTATTTTGTTTGTTTTAACCCACAGTCTCTGCTCTTTATCATACTCTCTGTCTTTGACTCTGAGGTTTTGCAGCTGTTTGCATTTCCTTTACTTCTGATCTTAACATACAACAAGAACAAGTGTATGTCTTATCTGGTTTTCTCGTCTCCTGTCTTAGAATATCAATCACTCGTGTCACGGCAGACATCTCTCTTGCCAAGCGCTCAGTCCTGAACAATCCCAGCAAGCACGCCATCATCGAACGCTCCAACACACGCTCGAACTTGGGTAAGTTTAGGATAGAAATCACCGCAGTGCTTGGGAACATCTGGTGTTTTGATTCATAATGTTTTCAAGGAGACCAGCTTATGCAGAAAAGGAAGGAAACGATTAAAGAAACTCTCGACAATGGTGATGATAACTCCTGACGGCCCGGAGTGGCCTTGGCCAGTTTCTTTTGTTAGGAATGAAAGATAGAGCATAAACGCACGATAACAAGTTCAAGAACTGCTCTGATTTGACCAGGTTTGATTGGGGTTTAGATGTGATTAGAATGAAACAGATTCCTGAGTCAAGCAGAGGTGACAAGGCTAATCTTTGCTATGTATCACCATAAGCATCAGTCGGCAGCTGCAGCAGAGTGAGAAGTCCCAGGAAAAGCATGGGCTGAAAGCATAAAGTCGATTATATGTCAATTTTTTTATGATTACACAGAGGCACCACACTGACACCTCAGTTTGACGCCAGAAAGGCTAAGGCTACCACCTTCACTGTCTTTTTTAATGATGCATTAGGGCTGAGAGCTAAGAGCTAAAACTTTCACTCAGTATTTTACCCAAAGCTTTTTATTTTAAAAGTACCACTTGGAGTGTGTTTAGTCATTGTACTCGCACTTTTAATGCCCTGTGGAGCCTGAAATCTTCACTCTCCTATCAAAAAAATGAGCACATTTGTTTCTGATGCAGATGAAAAATTTCAATCAAAACTGACTCTGGCCTGATGCTGCTGAAGCCCTTCCTCGCTTCAAGTTATAATAAATGATTTCAGGAAAAACTCAGCATTGGAAACAAGTGAAATTATCTCACCCTTCAGGCACATTTTAGAAGGAAAATGAGAAGTTGTGAGTCACTTGTCGTCTAGATGAGCTTTTAGGTTGGAACATTTTCACGTTATCGGTTTACTTCAGACTTGGTCGTGACAGGAAGTCATGAAGCCTGGCCGTGATTCTCTCAGACTGGGACTTGTGCCCTGCTGTGTTATTTGTAGGATTGTTTTCGCAGTCACGTCGTCATCTGTTGGAGTGGGGGTTGTGTGATGTAACAGTCAGTATTTGTTAGAGGTAACAGAACATGGCTCACTGTTCCTCACAGAGCTATTAGTCTCCAAGCCTCGTCCCTAAAGTCATGATGTCTTTTGAATATTTAAGTCTCTATGTAACAGAAAGAACAGAGCCAAGCAACAAATCAATGATGCATTTCAGTAAATAAAGATTCATTTTGATAGCTCTTTAGAGTAAAGAGTAACAAAGGTCTTCACAATAAAATATTATTGTATATTACTGTGTATCTATCCTAAATACATGCCAAATACAGAGGGGTACCTGTGTCTTTATGTTTAGACAATTTGGAACAATGTTTTCAGTAAGGGAAAGACAGTGAGTACCCACACATTTGATTATAGTTCCTGAACATTTCACTGCATTTAATTTTCCCTATTTCTAAGGACAACGCATAACATTTCTGTTAATACGCCGTTGTAAGCCAGCTGGCCAGTTTTCAGCTACAGTCCTTTGGCAAGATCTTCAAAAACTAGTGAAGTGACAAGTTAAATACCAGCACAGAACAACAGACTTTTAGTAACATGGTTTGATCATAATTTCATGAGAGAGCACCACTGATGATACCCCCAGATTTGAAGTCAATAAAGTATAATCTCTGTGTTAACACCTGACTCCTTTTGTCTTTAGCTGAAGTCCAGAGTGAGATTGAGCGTATTTTCGAACTGGCCAGGACGTTACAGCTGGTGGTTCTGGACGCCGACACCATCAACCACCCATCACAGCTGGGGAAGACTTCCCTCGCCCCCATCATTGTCTACGTCAAGATCACCTCCCCCAAGGTGAGTAAGACAATTGTATTTATGCAGTGATAAATGTGTGATATAAGTGAAAGAGAGAAACAAATAGAGATGTCCTGGATGCATACGCTGTGACAGAAAATAAGGACAAATGTTCCCTCTACTCTCACAGACATATTAGTCAACTCCACTGGTTTCTGAGTGTGTCTGCCTTGTTGATGTGTCTTGTCACTGCTCATATTGTTTTCCTGTAACCGAGCCTGCTCCCTGGCTGTGATTTTAAATACAGCATGTCAGACGTGACTGCTCGTTTGAAAGTGAGCCAAAGCATGAGGGAACTGATTCATCACTCTGACCTTCAGCATGTGTAAAAAAGGCTCATGATTCAGTGATCGATAAAAAACACAGGCATTTAGGTAACAGAGAAAATGTGAAAAAGCATAGCTAAAGAGATTCAAGCTTTAAATCAAAGTGGCAGCAGTGTGAATCACACTCAAAGTGGGATATAATAAACTGCTCCTTACCACCTGTCCTCCTAATTTCACCCTGCTGCAATATCATATACAGCCAAGCTTAAAGGGATAATGACTGTATTATGTAAATGTATTTTTACAAGTTACATATAAATAAAAATATTCTGTTACAAGTAAAAGTCCTGTCTGAGAAGTTTAGAGAGGAGATTTCTCTGAACCACTGTTTTAATCTTGAACAATGCCTTGTATTTTATAAGATCATCTTGTGTTTTTTAAATTTTAAATCCTAATCTGAAAATTAACCAACTGTTAAATAAAAAGTACAATATTTCCCTCTGAATTGTTGTGGAATAGAAAGATGAAGTAGTATAAAATGCAAGTACTCATATAAAGTACGAGAACCTCAAAATCCTTATTACTTTCTGGATTTTTTTTGTGCAGTATGAAATCAGTTTCCACAGACTTGATTATTGTCTGCACAAAGCCTTAATTCAGTTTTGTCCAGAAATCATGTCTGGCCTTGTTGCCCTCTGTCCTTATTTGCCTTCAGGTGCTTCAGCGGCTCATCAAGTCCAGAGGCAAGTCTCAGGCCAAACACCTCAATGTCCAGATGGTGGCAGCTGACAAGCTGGCTCAGTGCCCTCCTGTAAGTCTCCACACTCAGACCCAAATCAAAGCTGATTTGAATCTAGTATTTTAAATAACCTGGAGTTTTGTCCTGTTGAGATGGTTTTGGCTCTGGATTTTAGTTTTGTGCATATCTGAAGTCAGATTTTTTTTGAGAGCTTTAGAATTCCTGCCTGTTCTATTTCTGTTCTTCTGTAATCAGCTTAGTTATTATTTTAGAAAATGAAGCAAGCACCCCAGGCTTGTGAAAGCGCAGGCATAATTTAATTCAAATAGCAGTCCTTATCTTTAGGGACTTACTGTTTAAGATTTTCTCTGAATTAATGCCTAATGCTATTTAGTGTTTAATTCAGTGGGTTGTTTCTAACATAGTTTTGACATATTGTATATGTATTTAAATCTGAGTGATTCTTTACAGATAACGTTGTAATGTCTATTAAGTTTCTCAAAACAATCTTAGAATCAGAGTCTTTTTATTTTTAAAATACACTACAGCACCATCTTGTTTTGTTGACCTCATCATGTCTCCTTTCCATTTTATTTAACTTTGACTGCACCCTCCCCTTTCTCAGGAGATGTTTGACATCATTCTCGATGAGAACCAGCTGGAGGACGCATGTGAGCATATGGCTGATTACCTGGAGGCCTACTGGAAAAGCACTCACCCCACCAGCTGCAGCCCCCCCAACCCACTGCTAACCAAGCTGCCCACAGCCGCCCTGCCCTCCAGCCCAGCCCCAGTCTCCGGCGTGCAGGTATAAGCGCTGCTCACACTGAGGAAGGGTAAATAGACCCTTAGAGAAGATACAGACGTAGCCAGGAACTGGGATGGCAACATGTTTACCTGTGACCCTTAATTTAAAATGCAGTAAATTTTGTATTTCGTAGTCTTGAATATGTCTCCGTGCAAATGCTGTATGATCCCTCACCTCTGCCCTCTCTCCATCCACTGCTATCACTGTGGGAAATATAAGGCTGAAAATGAGGAAAACCCTTATTTTGATGAGGACGACGAGTGAGCTTGACATGTGATTTCTTGTGTGGTGAGATTTTAACTTAAAACTTGCCCCCTCCAGGACAATAGTCAACCTTCAGTGGATGGTTGACAAGGAAGTGTGTGTGCACAAGTGTGACAATTCAAGTTTTGTGTGAGTGCATATGTGCAATATGCAGCGGAGTCAGCGAGGGTGAAGTGGATATTAGTCTGCACGGGTTTGGTTTGTGTGAGCTTGCAGTGCATTTTCTTGTTTTGTGTCAGCCGAGTGACTGATGCATTTTACTGATCTCAGGGCAGCAGTGCAGAGCAGAAGGGAGACAAAGCGTTAGTGGAGAGAAAGGGCTCCAGAGAGGATCACCAGCACCATCATCACCATCACCACCACCACCACCAGAGTCAGGACCAAGCTGATGCTGACGCAGAGGCTGAGGGGGAGGGCAATGAGGAGGAGAGGCCCCTGAGGACAGAGTCGTCCAGGAGAGCCCAGCACGTCCACCACCGTTCGTCTTCCACCAGGACTGAGCACCACAACCACCATCACCACCACCACCACCACAGCAGTCGAGCCAGGGGCCTCTCCCGGCAGGAGACTTTGGACTCTGAGACCCCAGAGAGCCGAGAAAGCAGAGAGAGCCGAGAGAGCAAGGACTCGGCTTACATTGAGCCACGCACTCAGCTCCTCCACCAGGAAGAGGAGGAGGAGGACGAGGATCTAGGGGAGGGGCACCCCCAGCAGCAACAGCGCTACGAGCCGCTGCCCCACCGGGACCACAACCACCACCACCACCACCACCATCACCGCGGTGGAGGCGACGAGGCCGGCCATGGCACGGGACACCACCGCTCCAAAGAGCGCGAACAGGACCATAACGAACGCAACAAGCAGCGCTCTCACCACCACCACCGGCCGGCACGCGACCACCACCATCATTACTACGACCGGGACAGAGACAGGGACCGAGAGGGGGAGGTGGCTCCCAAAAAGAGGGGTGATGCAGGGGAATGGGTCAGAGACTCCTACATCCACCAGTGACAGACCAAATCCCTCCTGAAGCTCATTTGGACTCTCCTCTTAAAGACCATTCTGTTCTCCCATTGTGCTGCTATACCCTGAAACCACAGCATCCTATTTATGTACACTTCCTTTGTAAATGCTGTTGCATCTTTTTCAATGGCAGGATTTTGATTACATAGATACAAATATAAATATATAAATATATGTATGTGTGTATCTATGCATAGACGTTGTTTATGTGTGGATATGCATGAATATTCTCAAATATGCATATTTTAAACCTGTGTTTGATAAAGCATGACACAAAAGCAGAATTTTTTTCTGTACTGAGCTGTGCTTTCTGTGATTAGCATTTTTTTTTTATTTTATTGTTTTTATTTTATTATTTTTTTGCTTGCTACCACTTGAATGATATGTTCCTTCAGACTACTGCTAGGGTTGACTGCAAGAGTTGACTAACCAAGTTAGTTTGATGCTGTATTTGCAAAGGTTGTTTCTTTAAAAGAATAGTCCGGCAATTTGGGAAATACACTAAATGAATGAAAAAATAAAATGAATGCAGTCTAATACAACAGTCCTGCAATAAATCCCACCTAATGTTTTTATTGAAACTATTTCAGAGAGGTGTTGATTCAGATCCTGTCATTTTGGAGGCTGCAGTTTGTGGTGCTGTCAGGTTGTGTCACACTGACATATGTCTCTATTATTTTGTCTGCTCATGTATATCATTGAGAGCGGGCTAAATAACAGAAACATGCTCTGTATATTCAGTTGAAGCAACGCCTCTTTAAAACAGTTTCAACACAAACTGAACATTACAACCTTCATGAAGAGAAGATTTATTGCAGAATCGTTTTATTAAACTGTTAGTTTTGGCTGGGTGTACCTAATAAACTGGCAACTGAGTTTAGATGAGATTTTACAGTAACAAGTCTAGCAGCCGGTTAGCTTAGTTTAGACTGGAAACCTACCAACACCTCTAAGGTTATCTGATTGACACTTTATATCTTATTTGTTTCATCTGAACAAAAAACAAAGTCTAAAAATGGTAAATTGTGTTTTTACAGTGCGGCTTAACTTTAGCTAACTTAAGCTAACTGGCTGCTGGCTGTAGCTTAATATTTAACACACAGATCCTAGAGTGGTGTCAATTTTCAGCAGCAAAGTTTGTAAATGTATTTCCCAAAGTGTCAAACCACTCCATTAATTTTATGTTCATCATTTACTGCTCAGTTCCCCTTTTTTTAAAATTCCGCGTCCCCAGTTTTAGACATTTGGTTCTAACATATTTATGCCTCCTTCGAGGTGCACCTTAGTCATGCCTTACAAGACAAACGAGTTCTACAGTAACTTCCTCTCTTACATGCAGTACTGTTCTCTTTGTATGGGTCCAGAAACATTTTATAACATTGATACACCCTTTATTCTGCACTTTTACTGATTCACATTGGTTTCATGTAAAAGCAATTTGATATGACATTGCAACTTACTGTAGGTCTACTACCAAAACTCCACCAAGGTTCATCTTTTATTAAGTCTGACCCCTTTTTCTAATGAATGTTGGTTAACTCCCACTTTAATTCCCACTTCATAGTCTACAGATTGTTAATTTTAGGAGATTTATTCAGTATGTTCCTCACTAAAAAAATTAAAAGACACATTTGCAAAACAAATTCAAACAATTTTCTCACTCCCCTGACTAACACAAAGGGATCAGTTTAATGCAAAGTGATGGTGTTTGATGGTGTAAGAGCGTCCAACACCTGAACTTTAAGCTCAGTCAAAAGTCTGTGACGTTAAACTCATATTCTCACAGATTTTTTCATGATACTGAAAATCTAAATTGAGCTAAAATTGAGCCCAAGCCCCTCTGTTTACAAAACCACCAACCCCAACCCTCCTTTTCTTTGATTTTGCCTGATAATTGTAATTACAAAAAAATCCATTTCTATGCTACATTGGTAGCACTACAGATTTTTTAACAGTGTACATGTGTATGTACATAATGCATAAATATAAAGAATAAAGTTGGCAACAAAGGACTGCCGCAGGGGGAGAGGAATTTGATGTGTGCTTTGTCAGGAGACCCAGACAGAGGAGGGAAACGGTGTCTATAAATAGTCTTCTGAAACTCTACTGAAAAATTGAGGTAGACTCACCGGGCCTGCCTCCCGAGTCGTCATGACAACATTGACATGAATGACAAGACTGAGGGGATGCATCTAAAATAGGAAGCTGCTTCTCTACACACAGATGCCTCAAAAACAGACAAACAAGCAGCTGATTTAATCTTAGAATTTTAATGTTAAACAGAAAAAGAAATCCTTTAAACCGCCAGTGCTGCAGTGAACAGAGCAGCCATTCTAATCAGCAGTCTACCACTGCGTACAGGAAACATACAGTAAAATGCACAGATGCAGGGAGTGAGGTGCAGTCTGCCAGTAGATGTGTGGATGGACTGATAGAGTCTAATGGTGTTCTTCCAGGAAGAGGGATTGAGCTCAGGTCATTGTGAAAGTCCTCAAAATGCTGCGTGACAGGCAAACAGGCCAGATGTTTGTGCACTGTACGCACAAATCCATAAATGGCACTGTGTGCAGATTCAACACACCACACACACACACACACACACACACACACACACACACAACTCAATTTACACTGAATGAATTAGTGGTAACACTTTAAGTCCCTGTATTTAACATTCAAAAGCAGTATATATACATGTAATAGGATTTAAAATACTGTGTCTGTCTGCAAATAGTTAATGTGTTTATCCATGTATTTGTCAACAACTTTAACTTGAAGCTGGGCTCCCATGCGTGGAGGCTGTTGTATAAAAAGATAATGGTTGACAGTATAGTACAGTTCTTTTGTACGATTATTGTGCGTTAATGAACACTTAAAATATCAAATAACTGCTGTAGAGTCAGTTGTAGAAAGTAACTAAGTACATTTACTCAAGTATTGTGCTTCAGTACAAATGTACTTGATATTTAATACTTTTATTCCACTGCAGCAGGGAAATATTGTACTTTTTACTCCACTGCTTTCACTTAAGTACAATTTTTAAATGCAGTATTTTTAGACTTACTTTGGTAAAGTCAGATCTTTTATTTAATGTTTATATAGTGCTTATATAAATGCTGAACAGGTGGACTTGAAGTGTTATCAAATAAGTGATGAGTATTGTAATTTGTATTCAGACTAGTATTTCATCAGTGTAATCAGATATTGTATACTGCTCAATATATGACAGACATGAAGAGACAAAAAAACTTATTTGAAATGTATTTTATTGTGGAAAATGTAATGTAATAACCCTCTTGTGAATGCACTGATTCAGACACGAGCATCATTTCTCTCTTACAAGCAGCAGAAGCACTAATTAGAGGTCCCACTTGTCTCCGCTGCTAAAAGACACTAAATTGTTAATACCTCTCATGACCTCTTTCTGCACACTACTTCCTGATCCACGCGCTCAGATCCAGCGAATCCACTGTCACCATGGCAGCTGTGTCGTCACTGTTGTCATGGCAACGCTAGCACTGCTGCATTTGCCAATACTCATTCAGTCTCCATCCCCACGTGCCCCCACCCTCTCTCCCTCTCTCTCTCCATCCCTCCTCTCTCCCTCTCTCTCTCTCTCTCTCTCTCTCTCTCTCTTCTCTCTTTCTCCTGCCCTCGGTGTTTATAAAGCTTATCCCTATATGGCCCGCAGTTTCAGAGAGCAGCTGTTAAGAGGCAGATGCTGTAAACAGCACGGTGAGCGTCTCTGTCAACACTGGCCCGTCAAAGCACACAGAGTGTCGTAATATAAACACTATTGTTCCCGTCTGCAGTCTCGTGTGAGGGCTCTAAGAGAAAACATGCCCTCCAGTCAGTTTTTCAGGAACTTGGCAATAAAAAAGCCAATAGTGTCCCTGTCGGCTCTGCAGGGGAGGGGAGCTGTCGTCTCTGTCTGGTCCCAGATCAGCTCAGGACTGAACCTCTGGAGGAGGCGCAGCTGCTCAGGTGACAGGCCAGCTCCCAGCATGCCTTCTGCGCCAATGTGAGGCTCCTGAGAAAGACGAGAGCAAGGCCGTGCATTGGTTGAGGTTTCTTTACATCTTTGTGTATATTTGTTAGTCAGTGCGTGTGGCTATAAAACTTTTACCTGAGGCTGAAGCGTGAGGCAGGGAAAAGTGTCGAGGGCCCAGGCTACCTGCTCCTCGTTCTCTGCTAGGGTCACTGTGCAGGTGCTGTACACCAAAACCCCGCCTTTCTTCAACAAGTGCACCGCCTGTAATCACACAAAATCCATTGGTATGAAGTTTTGAACTGATGAAAACCTTTTATTAATGCGGCTGTAACAGATATTTCCCTCAGGAATTGTTAGAGACCAAAAACTGTGGAAAGAGAGTAACTATTGTAACTGCTGGATGTGTAAATAAGCAACTGATAGGCAACAAGTTCACCATTTAAAAGGTGATGACATGTCATGTATCCAGTTGTTTCTGCTGCCCTCAAGTGGCCAAACACTGCTGTAACTTGTCCCATAAATCCCAGTGTGTCAACATTATTGTACCACAAGCACATAAATGGGCCTTTTTCTTCGGTCTGCATCCTGAATAACCTTGAGGAAAAGCTGGTGGGTGGTGATAGAGTGCTGTGTTTCACTAGGTCAAATTATGATGTCCTCTGCATTGGACTGTTAATCTCCCTGCAGTAATTCATCTGCTAGCCATACTTAAAGCAAAAGATCCACTCTGTTTATGTACATTTGCATCTACAGACTAATTAGAAATATAAGAGCTGCTATCGATGAAGACGTCCTCAAAGTATTTTCTGTAGCTGCCTTTCTGGCTCACTTTACTTGTTTTTATTTTTTCCAAGAACTATAGACACTTTTCTTTCTTAAAGTCGTCCCTAACACTCATTTTTAACACCCAGCTGATTGCAGAATCATGCAAAATATTCTAGTGTGTAAGTCAAAAATATCTGCATTAAAGTTATGTTTCTTTTAGACTTTGCAGAAAAAGATCAGAGGATTAACTTGTGTAAACATCCGTTTGAGGTGATTTTTAATTTTAGCTGTGTTTTATCTGTCAAATGCTGCCGCCTACTGACCAAAGTGAGTTTTTATCAACTTGATGTGACAAACACAAACTAGTGGCTGCAAAAAGAGATTAAATCTGACAGAAAGTGCTGTATCTGTGTGGTAAAACCTACAGCATGAAATAACTTGCGCTGCAGAGGCTGGTAGGAACGGATCTCCTTGAGGCTCCAGGTGCTGGCCATGTTGGGTCTCTGTCCGAGGCCACTGCAGGGAGCGTCCAACAAAACCCTGTCAAAACTCTCGGGAGGGAAGGGAGGTCCTAGAATAAGAACAGAAACAGGAGTGTTATCTGTCGACTGGGCCCTGGGATTAATCACAGATCAATATTTGTAGGAAGGACTACCTTCAGTTTCATGCGCTGCTTCACTGCTGACAGCCTGAATGCTGTTAAAGCAATAAGCTTTGATACTACGCAAGTGCAACATTTGTGCATTCTGACGAATTCGATCAATTTTATTCCGGATCCTGTCCAAGGCCACGACCTCACCCTGTGAGAGACAGACATTCATTGATCACACTCACAGAGCATCATAACCAACTTCGATAGAGTAGATTCTATTACAGTGTACAGCTTTCACATATGCGTAAAATTAGGTCGTACCTGATCCCCCATGACTGCAGCGATGTGGCAGGTCTTCCCTCCTGGTGCGGCACACATATCCAGGATTCGTTCTCCGGGACGAGGCCCAAGCACATGTCCCACGACTACAGAGGGAAGGTTCTGCAGACAGGAAATCAGTTTACTTTGGGAAGTGACATGTGAAGACTACTTGAACATGTTACTCTATTTTAAAAAGTCCAACATTATTCTAACATACCTTGTAGTAGAATAAATACCTGTAGGAATGCCAGGTTAGGAAGAACGCCATCAAAGGAAGGACTCTGGTAAAGTGGCTCAACCATCCGAACACCAATACCTCTAAAATAACAAGACAGAATGAATGATTCTTCTTTTTTACATTTTAAAACCAGATATTTGGTTTGGGCACAGTTTGCAGAGTCATAAATTTAGAAAAAGTACAATGACTGTTTACTTGGGAGGCTCATCTGTGCAGAAGATGCTGGAGCGGTCCATTTCAGCGACTCCATTTCCCACAAACACTTTGTTCCCCTGGAAGCTCGTGGCTCCTCGGGTGCACCTCCCCTCCAGGTCAGAGAAGACGGAGACTACATCTCCAGCCTTCATGTCTATCAGCAAAAACACCACAGGCAGATTTCATGTCAGACAACCACTCTGAAGTAAAATCAACAAGGTAAAATCTCAGCTTCAACGACGTACAATATCTTTGGAGAATTTCCAAGTTTTTCTGACATGTGTCTTTAACTCTTACACTTAGGACTGGCGAGGATCCCTGGGGCGAAGACATGAGCACCTCGCAGTACGGCGCTGCCACACTGAGCACCGACCACCACCTCTGAGCTGAGCTGCTTCACAGGTCTGAGAATACAAGAGAAAAGGCAAGTCAAACACTTCTGAATCAGTCTCACTGGACATCCTCAGACTCTGATATTAATAGAGTTCCTCTTTTTAAAAATGGGGGGGGGAGTCGTCATATGTAAAAAAAGAAAATTGAGAAAAAAAAGAGATTGTGCTGCTGCTGCATTTTTTTCAAAAGTCGCTCAAAACTGTTTCTGCACATTCAATGTGTCATAATTTTTTTTTTTCATTCCATAAAATTCCATGTGGGTTTGGCATCAGGAAACATCAGCCCAGTGGTTGGACAGACACTGCAATTTAAGGCTAAGTGTGTACTCCACAGAGTAGAGCAGATAGGGATTTGTCTGACATTGTCCCAGCATTCTTCACATACCTCGGCCCATGGACAGGAAGGAGCAGCACATCTGGAATTTGCGGGTGAGGAAGAATCTGAGGCGAGAACTCCTCTGCTGATGAGCTGCACATCTGCTGCTTCGACAACAACATCATACTGAATGATTATGACTCTACCAACCACGATGCCATCATACAGCAACAAAACATCTAAATATATTCATTTCCTCGCTCCCTCTGTCATTCAGTGTTTGTTCACCTTTTTCAGCTCTTCTCCTAACTTGTGTCTGATCTCCTCCAGGGAGGCGAGATGAGTGCTGGCCCGAACACAAGTGTAAGAAGGTGGGTGTGACAGACATATGAGCAGCTTGTGGAAACGGCTTTCTGCCTCCTGTTGACCCACTGCAGCTAACACCTGAGAGCAACGAAAGCTAAATTAAATGAAAGACCAAACCTGTTGTTTTTTATTGTTAAATTGCTTTAGTCACATAAATAAGCACAATATCACTAAAACAGGCATCCTGTATTAAAAAAACATTAATGATACATCCAAACATGATCCAGATTATTTATGTCACCAAATTACACATAAAAAAATCAACCACATGGTGACTGTGTGGGACAAAACACAACATTTCACAGAACATTCAGATTAGGGAAAGGATGGACTGTTTCATTTTGTTTGACTGATTTAAGCAACCATAAACAAAGAAAAAGAAGCATTTTGAGAGCCCCTGAGATGTGGAGAACCACTTCCTGCTTTCCAGCTTCATTCACGGATGTCAGATGCAAACAATCACATCACATTGACCTGTGATCCATCCAATCACAAACAAGAAGTGTTGTCCCACCCTTTCTGTAATCTGAGATGTTGTAGTGTTTTGGAAAATGTAGTGTTTTGACCTTCAGGGCCACCACAGCTTCTGTGCTTTTAGGGCACCAAGGGTATGGTCCAAACTTTCTTAGTGGTGGGGGAGTTTGTACTCAATTTTTGTTATTATGTGGATTATTCTGAAATTTTAGCACTGCCCTGAAGGTCCATTGAAAGAGAGGTGAGGTGATGAGGTGTATTTATAACAGAGCAATTACTATAAGCAAGCCATTACTCTAAGAAATGCATTTAAATTCTTACCTCCTTGTTTAAGAAGACATTCTTAAGATACTCTGTCACCTCAGGCCTTAGAGAAATTCTTGGAAAAATTGACATCCCTGCTCCCAACAAAACTTTTCAGTCTGTACAAAGAAAAACTTTCAGTCAATAACAGAAATGCCAATGAATCATTATTGATGAACTGCAGAGGAAGAATATGAGACAGACCTGAGGTGTACTCACAGTCTGATTGTCTCTGATGTTTAATAATAATAATGCTAACAACAGTAATGCATCTATTAGCTATACTGCTAATCACTGCGAGCGCCTGAAACAGTGAAAAGGTTTTGAAGTGCCTTTCTTCAGTGATAAATAATGGCATATAATTACTTTATGTCTAAACTCAATAGACGATTTGAGTGGGGATACTATTCCCCTTGCTAGCTAAATGACCACAACGTGTATGTGCACACACATGGCCATACACTAAGGTCAGGAAGGACAGGAAGCTGAGTCTACTGAAGTGGATACAGTTAACTACAGAATATTACAGACTGACTGTAGTCCAGTGTCATTCACCCTCAGACATCATCTGACAAAACAGCAGGATTAGCATTGTATCCCAGTGCTGTTTAACAAACAAAAACTGACCTGATCACAATCAGACAAAGTAGGCCTAATTACAACAGAGTTACAACAGAGTTATATGCTCTTTGGTTTTATTAAGGCAAATATGGCATAATTAAACTCCTCTCCCTCCCCCAGCACACCTGGGTTCACCCCCTCGTTAAAAATAACAAACAAGTCACCCAGTCTAAACTGGCCAGTAGTTTCACTCTATCAGTCCTACTCGACACATCTGCGTCACTATCTATAAGCGGACAGTTACGTTTACATTATTTAAACTTTAACGGCAACATTAAATCTATTTTAATAGTCTATAGGTACTCACGTTTAGCCGCTCATGGATCTGGGTGTTGTGGAATTGCCGGTATTACTACTTCCGCATACGTCACTACAGCCTGGTCACGTGAAACTGGTTCGCTTACATGTACAACATTAAGCATATTTAATTTTATCTACAATCGGAGGTGATCGCTCTTCGTAATTGTGAGATGAGATTAAAATTTGCTCTGTCTTTTCGAAATCTTAAAATAGTAGCAAAATAGTAATGACAGCTGTAGAAACATACAGGTAAACAGGGGGTTCGAGGATAAAATGAAAAGGTTAAGTATGAATGTCAAGATAAACATACAAAAGAAGTGAGTAAAGAGTCTGTTTGAGTTAAGCGACAACGAATATTCAAAGAAATTAACAGCAAATCCGAGTGTATCAAAGTAACAGAAAATAACGAGCACGCCGCGACGTCATCACGTAACCGGAAGAGAACCGAATAGTCTAGCTTGCTTTATTCGCCGTACCACTGCCAGCAGCTAACGGGCAGCAGAAGCCGTGCGATCGGAGAGTCAACACGGAGCTGCACAACAGCCCGTGTTTGTACGGTTTGTGAAGGCTTTAGCAACACATTTAACATTCGGTAATAAGTCATCTCTCCTGTGTTACCGTACACTATTTTATCTTCGCGGTAGTCAGGTTTTAGATGTTGCCGGGGCGCATGGAGTCTGTGTTGAAAAGGTCGGTGAAGTGTTTTGCGGACAAGAGATCATCCAGCTAATGTTAGCTAGCCGCAGCCAGCCACGGATTGTACGGTGTGGACTCGAGAGAGGAGAGGCTCGGTGCTGCTCCTGCTGCTGCCCACTCTTATAACGGACGGACGGACACTGGTATCAACCTAAACCATGGGCCTCATATTCGCCAAACTGTGGAGCTTCTTCTGCAACCAAGGTGGGTGTCGTTGAAATTGTTACGGCTCACCAAACCTCCCGCTAGCCGCTCAACCGGGGATAATGTGAACTGTTAGCCCGTTAGCTTCAAGTGAGTAGCTAAAGCCATAATAACAGATTGGGGAGAATTATGTGATTTCAGGACTCGGGCTTCCCTGCCTTCTCAGTTCTCTTTGTTTAACTTCCAAGTGAAAACAGCCATTTAAACCGCTGCTTCACAACGTGTCACCAACTACTACAATAGTTAATCTGTTTATTAGTGTCTCAAATAACACGATTACCTTAAGTCACCGTAAGCCTGCGAGAGCGTATTCATCGAGTTGTCCATCAATCAGCTTTAACTCACTTTCTAGGACACATCACATTACATAAGTTTTCCCTGACTTTCTGGAAGGGTTGTTTAATGTAAATAGTCTTATCTTTCTGTTGAGCAAGTTGCTTAACTTACAGTGGTTCACTTATTGCTCAGTTTAACCATTATAAAGCCAAATAATTTGTTTACAAGCACCTACCTTTCGATTATTCCACCGATTTTTTTCTCGAGTATTCCATTAATCGTTTTCAAATGCCTTTTTTGGGAACTTAAATTGAATACATTCAGTTTGCTGTGATGTATGACAAAATAAAAATCAAATTCTCACATTTTAAGCCATAAACAGCAATTATTAGGAATATTTGATTTTAAAATGACTGAAACAATGAATTGTTTGTCAAAATAGCTGCTGATTCAATTTCTTTCAATCAACTAATCAATTAATTGACTAACCACGGCTCTAATCTTCTATTTACATACATTACACTATTGAACCATAAAGCTTTCACTCATACAGGTGTATGTGTATGATGTTGTGAAATATTACAAGTGTTGTTTTGTCTACTGTTTTAATCAATAATTAAAATCTAATAAATGTTAACTACTCTGGCCTGTGTCCTGTTCCTGCCTGGCCTCAGGGATATGAGAGAAGGACTCCCACATCCATTCTCTAATTCTGGATTATGCTGTTCCCAGAGTCAAGTTTCACTCACTTAAAGAGATTACAGTTAGGCCTGAGTGAAATTGTAGGACACAGACTAGTAGCAAATACATGTAATCAACACGGTGTAATTCCCAGTGGAGTAATCAAACCAGAAACACTGCTTCTGGGAATTATGTGGTACTGGTAATTAAGATGTGTCTTTTATTGTTATCTTTCTCTTCTGAAATCTTTCGTTACAGTATGTGTATGTGTAAGCCCTGAGATGCAGTATTTCCTTTCAGAAAACTGCACCATGTGTTTTAGTGGGCAAGGACAACAAATTTCATGTTGACACTGGAAATATTGTCTGTTTCACCATAAAACACATTAGAATAAACACATTGCGTAAAGGTCTAGTTCAGCTTCCTCTTTAAGGAAGCAATAGACATATAACGTCCTCCAAAAAGTCAACCATAGTGCACAAAGACAGTGAAAAACAGTGAGCCCTCTGACCAGACTTCCTTCCTCCCCAGCAGCCAGAGGCCTCAGAGGACCAGAAAAGTCAAAACACTAAAGTGGGATATTTTAGCATGTACATGTCAGCTCTGATTCTACATTTAGTCTGTGGCGTTTGCCCACTCGACCGTTGTCAGAGCCCTGCTAGCTGGGTTTTATGAATGGTTAGAATTTACTGTTGGTTCAGTGATGCTTGGAAAATTGAGGTCAGGAAGTTTTGAGGAAGGAAGTTTCTGATTTTGAATGGACCGCAGGGAATGCAGTGTATAGACTGAAACCAGATATACTTAATGACACACACTATGCCATCGTATTGTTTTTACAGTAACTGACAGTAAAGAGATTTATTTACATCAATGTTTTCTTGATAATGATGTCCTACTGTATCTGTTTGCAGAGCACAAGGTGATAATTGTTGGACTAGACAACGCAGGGAAAACCACTATACTCTACCAATTGTAAGTAGTTTTATTTTGAAATTTCCTTCTTGTTTGCTGTTTCTAAACGTGCAAAAACTCACTTTACTGTTCTGTTTTTTAAAAGTCTGATGAACGAGGTGGTCCATACGTCTCCCACTATCGGAAGCAATGTGGAAGAAATAGTGGTAAAGAACACACACTTCCTGATGTGGGATATAGGAGGGCAGGAGTCGCTCAGGTCCTCCTGGAACACCTACTATTCCAATACAGAGGTGAGGGGAACTGAAGTATTGTCCAGCAGCCGTTTTCTTCCCGAGTGTGGCAGCTGGTGTGTTTGTTCAGAGCACAGACGGCGGTGGGGGCCGCCCAAGTCAGAGGTCACCCTTTCACAATGCGGCCTGTCTGAAAAGCAAAGCTGGGGTCAGCCTGTGCAGTATTTTGGAGAAGGGAGAGGAAGAACAAGAGAGGCACGGCAGAGGCAGATGTGTGGGAGATCTTTAAAAAGGCTCCATACGGAACAGTTTTCCTGAAGAATTCATATGTCTTTTGTACACAAAACCTGTACATGACATGGGATGTTCAGCCAGGGTTTAATCTGTATTTGACCATTCATACTGCACAACAGGTCTCATGTCACAGGGCCACATCCATTCACACAAGACTTGACTCCCCAACTCTTGCTACACAAAGCCCCACACACACACACACACACAAACACATGTTTACAAAGCAAAAAACATGAGTTTCAAGTTAAATTATTATAACATTCAAGCATCTGTGCAGTAAAGAAATGTAGAATTTATGACTGAGTGGTCTAGAAACCATAAACATATACTGGAGTAGATTTACTATAGGAGTTACTAGGAACCCTGCAGTTACTATAGTAACCTGTGTTCACCCTTTCATTCCAAAGCCAATCAGTCGTGTTACACTCTGGTTGTGATCTGGGTCACATCTACACAAAAAAGTGTCTCTTTCCTGAGTCGTTGCCTTGGTTTAAACGATGGCTCTCACATCACAACATTAACGTGCCTTTGGTCTTTTGTCATACAGGGTCACCCTCTCTCTCATTCAAAACGGGCTATTAACATAGCAGTCACCAGTGCCCATTGTGAGGCTCTCGGCCTGGAAATGCCCACCTGCTGTGTTGCATTTCACTGCTGTAAATGTCTTTTGAAAAGAGGTCACTGAGTGTGATTTTTTGCATCCTACTCTGCAGTTCATCATCCTGGTGGTGGACAGCACAGACAGAGAGAGGCTGGCCATCTCTAAAGAAGAGCTCTACAGGATGTTGGCTCATGAGGTAAAACTGATTTTAATACATCTCAGTATGGCCATAAGGAAGCAGACTACACAGTACTGGCTCTGTTTTTGTAATGAACATTGATTTTCCACCACAGTTATTAGCCCTTTTAGCCCCCCCTTTTAGAGCTTGTGGTCAAGAGGTGGCAGAGAGCTGGGTTATGGTTTCATTGTTCTCTGTCCTCTCCCTCTATCTCCCTCAGGACCTGCGGAAAGCAGCTGTGTTGATATTTGCCAACAAGCAGGATATGAAGGACTGTATGTCTGCAGCAGAGATCTCCAAATACCTCACCCTGAGCTCCATCAAAGACCACCCCTGGCACATACAGTCCTGCTGTGCACTTACAGGAGAGGGGTAAGACACATCTGTTGATATTTTAAACACAGACAACAGTGTATACACATGGTTAACAGAATTTTAATTAACTCAAGGATTAGAAATAATCATCCCAACTCTGTCCAGCTGCCAGACTTCATAACTATACAGATGACTTTAATTGATCCTCTTAAGGAGGCACATAATAATTAATACCACATCTCCCAAGCAGTGAGAGTAATAGTGAAGAAAAGTTACTGATAAAAGATATTAAACAAGTAGTTCTTTTGTGCAGACCCTGAATTGTTTTCTAGTATATACTAGTAGTATATAGTATATTGAGGCACCATAACTTGGAAAGTATTTAAAAAGCGTGATACAATATTGAAAAAAATGGCAACAACCTTATATACAGCATACTGGCTTTCTAACAGTCTATGCCTTGACCTATGATTTAGTAATTGGTATTAAACAGTGTTCTATGTGGTCTTAAAAAGTCTTAAATATAGCTCATGAATCCTGCAGAAACTCAGTTATGATTGTAATTATAGAACTTCGCACAGTATTATGAGCATTTGCTGCAGTTCCTCTGAAATCAGTTAAAATTAATTAAATCATGCTGCAGTGAGTGTTTCTAACCACCAGATATCACTGTGTCTGCTGAGTTTAAAGACCTGAAGCAGATTTTTATTCAGCACAAACAGGAAAGTCTCATAGCTTCATCCACCCATCACCACTATTGACCCACAGTTGACTTGAGCATCAGGGGAACAAACTGGCTTTGTATGAAGTACATTAAGACAACAAAGGAAGTCATTGAAACCTGTTTAAAAACATGTCTGAAGTAAGCACATTTTTCTGACATCATTTTTGTTTTCCAGTTTATGCCAAGGTCTTGAGTGGATGACCTCCAGAGCTGGGCTCAGATAGCCCCTCCCTCTGCCATCGATGGCCTGACTACCTGCACCACCCACACGGTGGCAAAACAGCTGGCTTATTGTTACTTTCTTTTTTTTTGTTTTTACGACAAAGTTGGACTTGGACCTCTGCAGGCGGCACAGTATGGGAGCACTGACACATCTAATTGTTACAGTGGAGCTGATAACATCTCCCAGTCAGTGAAATAAATGGCCAGAACTGATGAACTGACCTGGTTGTGGAGGGAGAAATCGTCTTTACAGTAAAGGAGGAGAAGATCGTTTCAGTTGCAAGGATGTCCAGGTGTGTGGACACTTTCATTTACACTTCATACATATCATGTTTCACTGCACCATATTATTTCAGAGTTTGCCATAAACGTCATGTCAATGCCCAGCTTGGGAAACTATGATGCAGCTCTATTATTATTATTATTTTGCCTCTATATGAGTTTGTTCATGTTCAGGTCAAATTTAACAGGACAAACAAAGGGATTACAAGCAGTATTGTAAAACCAGTTTTGACGGTGATGGTGGCACCAAGTTTTGCACAGAGCTCATCGGGAGTTTTACATGACGTTTTTTTTCTTTTTCTCAATATCTGTTACATGTAATTTCAGTTTCATAAGCTACACTGTTGGTGGTTATTCTCACACTAGAACTTATTGGTGCCGTTTTGAAACGTGGTGAAATAAGAAATCTCCCTTTTTATTAACTTTGAGCTTGTACTTGTACTATGTTATTAAGCCAAATTGTCTAGATTCAAAGTGTTGGCATGCAAAGTTTTTCCTTAAATCTAATCCTTGGAACAAATGGAAATGACTTCAGCTATTTATTTAACTTAGCAAACCATGAAATGGCTGAAACATTATTTCAAAATGCAAGTACAAAGCTTGGTTTTAACAACAGTATTTTAAACACTTATTTCAGTGATGCATTATGATTTTTATTTAATTATATTCTTTTATTATTGCTTTTATAGACTGCTCTGTTTTGTTGCTCATTACAGGTTAGCATCTAGACCTGTTTTGTATTAACAGATTGGTGCTCCACAAGTGTGTGTGACTGATCCACTGCATCCTAATGTAAACATTTTATTAATTTTCTGCTGCCATTTTGGCACATATTCCTCTTAAAACGTTTTGTACTTTTTAATCAAAGGGATCAGAATAAGCCACCATCTAATAGGTGCCACACATTTATTGGAAATTGTTGCTGTTAAACCACTTGAACTTTGGTGTTTGACGGTTTAGTAGCATTAAGATCTTAAATCAATATTTTGGCCATCGTATAGTTACAATACTTGATCCTCAGCCTTAACTAAGCTGTCGCGAGTGTCTGGAGGACTGTATGTGTATGAATCTGACAGCCTACTCATGATTTTTTTACCCACGTTTCCCTCTTCGATGCGGTATAAGAATTCCTTGAACTTGCTAACAGATCTATGCACGTGTCACTTTGAAACAAAGTTCCATAGTGGCCAAAAGGGAGGCGGTGCATGAGTTTGAACCAAAACGGTGAAGAACTAGTAACAATCCTGGTCTGGGAATGCCTCTGGGTCTCTAAAATGTATTATCCAAGTTGTGGGACAAGGTTGTTTTTAGGTAAACTGTGCAGCCCTCAGACTCTTTGCAGCATTAAGGTTTACAAAATATTTACCTTGATCTCACAAAGCAAGGGAACCAATCTTATACTGTCAGTGTGGTGGTGTATAGTCTGGGTCATGTACTGTATTTCAGTTTCAATAAAAGTTTGTTTTGGACTTTGAGCCTGAATTTTTTAGTATTTGTTTTAGCATTTTCAAAGAGACAAACCAGATTAATCTGATCAAACACCGGTTTATTCACATCTGTGATATATCGGCCATTTAAAGCACAAAGCAGTCAAGAAAAGACAGAACTCCTACCCACTTTGAAGGAACGTAAAAGGAGCTATTCAGTTTCTAAAAAATTAATGCCGAACACATCAGCCATTTTTCTGGTAAGATTTTGTTTTTTTTCCTCTAAACTATACATTCACTTTTCAATGACGCTTTTGCACTGAGGTAATGAGCAAAGAAAACACTGGCAAGACAAGACATTTAGAAATGAGGGTTAGGTCAGTGAGACAATGTAAAAATACTGGATCTAGACGACAAAAAAATGAAACACAGAACTGGGTAATAATGAACATTTGCTGATATGTTTTCTAAGCTGCAACCCAGGTGCCAAAAGTCTCCTTGGCCATGCTCTCCTGTCTAATGAGTACAGACGAGTGTTCGCAGTAATAAGATTCAATAATACAGTTATAAATGCAGCGGTTTTTTAAGATTTCAAACTCAGTGCTAAAAAAAGTTCTCACAGTAACGTCACTGTCACACATAAAAAGCAACACACAAAGTAGCAAACGATGAACAGATGAGTTTTCAGCTGATCAGTCAGTCTCAACTGGATTCTTTAGAATGGACCCAGCCCCGTCCCACGTTGGAATATTAGAAACGTTATCTGTATCAGTTCTCATTGGTGCTGGTGTTAAGTGGACTCCTCTTTGACATCGTTTGCAAGAAACTCAACTCACTTGAAGTCCTTTTTTTGTCCACACATCCATATCAAGACCCCCCTTCTCAAAAGTCCATGAAGTGGTCTCTTTGGAAATGTGGCAAGTGTATTGAAGCCCAGTGTGTGTGTCTGTGTGAGAACGTGCTCTGTTTGGGCCTGGAGCTTGGGGTTTAAAAAAAAAAAAAAAAACACTGGAGAATGAAGGAGATTAAAGTTACCGTGGGGTCTTTACAGAATGTCCACCACCTCACGGTACATAGTTCACTGCCAGCAGAGGAGAAGGCTTCAAACATGCATTTTGCGTAAAAGTGTGATCATGGCTTTGGATGAGGCAGCAACATCCCAGAAACAAAAATGGTAGGTAGGATGGGGTTGAAGGATGGGAGGAGGAAAAGCCTAGATATTCTTTGGGCGAGGCGTGCCGTCTGGGAAAATTCACACGCACAGAGCTCTGGGGCACCTGAGAGAAGAAAAGGAAAAAAGATGAGACACATTCTTATAATATAACCTGTTAAAAATATGTCTCATCACACTACACTTATAGGAAATAACATCCAGTTAAATCACTGTAATATAGCAAATCAAAGGACGCCACTAGGTGATAATCAGTCTTACCTGTCCTCAGTGAAGCCATCCATCTCCTCCTCGTCATCCAGCTCCATGTCCAGCTCATTGTCGAGACAATCACGGCCATAGCCACTCAGGACGCTGCAGGTGTGAAAGATTCTTACATGATCAAACACATCCATGACAAGAAGCACATTTCTTGGTTGACTCTGGCATCTTTTTTAAAACTCAACTGTCAGTCTTATTTGTTGTGTGCACATTTGATTGTATGTGTAATTTAGTGCAGAAAGAGCCTGCAGAGTGTTGCAGCTGCTGACCTGACAGAGCGACATGTGAAGAATACAATCCTCTTGAGCTTCTTGTTGTAGAAGAAGTAGTTGAAGGACCAGAGGCTCCCCTCTTCACCAAAAGGGTCTGAGTCCAGATCAGGGTTGTAGCTACAAACAAATACATTTACAGACTTAAAGAGGCTGATAGGATTTTCAGCAGCATAAATTATCTGCTGAATAATATACAAATGCTTGTGTTTGTGGAGACAAATTCGTACCTGTATATGTCACAGCTCTGCAGGTTAATCTCTTGGTCGATGGCGTTCCACAGCTCCGGCCCCAGAGAGTTGAACTCCTCTCCCACAGCTGAGAACAAGCTGCTGTTTACTGCATTAGCCACCTGCAGAGAAATCCCATTCAAATTAGCAAGTATCCGTGCTTCTATGTTTATCCCAAATAAAAAATATATGCTTTGCTACACAGGGAAGTAAGAATCAGCTGTAGAACAGTAAACTGACCCAGTTGAGACTTGGCTCTCGGCTGAACTCGTGGGCCCGTGCCGCACTGAAGTCGTAGTCTGGCCTGAAGGACTCGTTGAGCGTGGTGATGAGGTAGAAAAGAGTCTTCCTACAACACTTGTCACTCAGGGGGTTTTCCCCATCCTCGCTGCTCTTGCCCAATCTGGAATAAAAGACAGCGGGAAATTTAACAAAAATAACAAGAACACTTTTCCATCCTCTTTCTTAGCACCAGTGTTCATCTCATATGAAATCACACACTGTCTGGTTGGCTGTGGACTGCAGTACTCACTGTGAAGGGCTGGTGGTGCTTGTGGACTGAGGAGGAGAAAGAGCCTCCAGGACATGTGGCTCCCCCTCCTGGCAGAACTGCTTGAACATGTGCTTATCGTCTCCTGCCATCTTGCAGGAGTAGCTCTCAATCCTGTGGGGCAGAAATGACGTTGCATTTTTATGTGATAAATATCAATGTGTTAAATGAAATGCGTGTGTAATAAACATGATAATGGGAGAGTTCAGCTGAGTAAAAATTATGGCTGAATCCTTTAAGACTACTTTAACAGTCCATTAGGCTCCAACACATTATTACACAACACATAATGGGTACAACAGAGTATTTTAATGCATTTCTACCAGTTACATGAAGCCGGAGTCATTTCTGATCGTTAAAACCACTTCAACGCTCTCTGCTCTCTAATACAAATAAAAACTAAAAAATAATAATACTTTAGTCTGTCTTCTGTTTAATTGGCAGTCCAAAAATATTACATTTACTTTGATGGTAAGAAAATGAAAGCTTCAAAGTAGATCTGACTATTATTGGCATTATAAAAGGACTTACTGCACTTAAGGATTATTGAGTGTAATTAACTTAAGCACAAGACCTCTATAACCCATAAAGTTGCCTGAGAAGATTGCCCATGTCTTTCCACTGGGAACCATATCTGCACCAACATCAGACGTGAACGAGTTGGTGCCAAATCTGCTGTGTGCTTGTTCATGTTTCTAGGTCAGACAGCTCTGTATACAGATATGCAAGGAGTGCACTGGTGTGCAGTTGTTTATTTTGCCCCCACCCACCACCCACCCAAAGGTTACGTAAGAGCAAAGGTTGTGCAACTCTAGAACGAGTGACTACTAAGACCCTCTCTGGCCTTGCCAGCCTAATTATAGGGACACCAAGTGGCAGAGGATACCGCAGTGGAAATAACTGCCCTGGTTTTCCATCCACAACACAGCTGACCCATCGACAAAACACTCCTGTCACACTGACAGGACAGATACTGGAGCTGGGTGAAGATTGTGAACACTGAAATATGATTAAAAATAGCCACAACACAGCTGTTATCTTGTGTACACAACTCTTGCATATCTATGTGTGCTAATGTATTTGGCTACTGTATTAGCTATTTATATACTGATTATATTTTATCTTATGGTCTGCTTTTGCACCAAACAAGTACAACAATTACAATTGATTATCACAGTTTAGTATACTTGAATTTAATTTCTTTGTATGGTTAAATCAAATTTGCATTTGTAGAAAACAACATGAACCTTCTGGAAGGTACATTTGAGTTAAAGCCTGCAGCTTGCAACTCCTGCTGCTATGATGGGCTGCCTCACTAATCCACTAAGCAGCCTAAACACTAGCAGCCTTGGCAGCTCCAGCAGCACCCAGCTATTACTGTATGTAGTATTAGTATTATTATTATACGTGTTTATATGTGCATCTACATATACTCCAAGAACACACTTGACAACAGCCTCCAAAATAGCCACAGAGTGGTGTGAGAGAACACCATGATCTGCGTCACTCTGGGTCACAACAGCACAGAAGCTCAGTTTCACCACCCACACTCAAAACCCTGTGCTCAGACTGGGCTGCATAACTCCACAACCCACTGCCCTTTATGTAACCACACTGTCACTGTAACTGCAAGCCCCACTGAAGTCCTTACATAAGCAAAAAACACATTGATGTTTTACAGCTAGCTGGGTCAAAGATGTGAACTGTCAGTTATTAACTTTCAGCACTGGAACTGAAAGTAGACTTTTTGTTCAACAGTCTGTTATCACGATATTGCATAACATGCAGGTACTTGTTTGCTCTACTACCCTGTTTATGAGCAGGGTCTGATCTCTGAACCAGCCACACCTCTCACACTCCCCATCCTTCGTTGACATCATGACAGGCTAATTTTTTCTTGTATATGGAAAACTTCAGCAAAGTTGGAGGTTGGCTCCAACTCGGATGTAAACACAAGTGAGTCTGAGGTCTCGCTGTTCCTGTTGGGCCGCTAAGTCTGCAGTACTGAAATAGAAGCAGTAAAGCTGTTTGCACCTCAAGAGGTGATCTGAGCATGCACCACCCCAGGGCTAATGGGGTGTGTACTTTGTATGCATCTGTACAAACACACAAGAATGATAGATAAAGTATCCGAGAAGAACATTTGAAAAACAACAGAGCCAAAAAGACTTTGAGGGCCTCACTCTGTACCATAGAGCTACATGTAATGACAATTGATTGACTGAAAAAATTAGTCTGCCCCTGTCAAACTGACAATACTTATGACAACAGTGTGTATAATTGTTCATGTTGTAAAACAAGCGATGACTACGTGACCTCTCACCTGCCAAGGATGCGAGACTCCCCTGTTTCGACACACAGCCGGGAGCTGAGAGCTTCAAAGCTGGAGTTTTCCAACAGTTTCATCGCTGTCTGGAAACCAAAAAAAATCAACATAAAAGACAGTGTTAGTCAACGGTCACACTGGAGAATATGTAGACCTTCAATCCCTTACTTTGCCTCCATTATGTCTAACAAAGAAACAACTTGTAACGGTACCACGGTAACTCTTACTGTGCCAAGTTTGCATTTAAACGTGTGTTAAACAGTTAATAAAACAGTGGTAAAATCTAAAGTACTTTTACTTTAGTCTTTTATGGTCACGCTACACTATACATCCATTTAACTCTTCGTGAGACGAGTGCAAGAAAATTTGCAACTACTCTGATAATTATTTAAGTCATATTCTTAAGAAAATATGCCAAACATTTCATGGTTCGAGCTCCGAAAATGATGATTTACTGCTTTTAACCAGCATGATAACCAGCCAACCAAATTAATTCACACTACAAATAGTAGGAGTTGCAGTCCCCAAAAATTAAAATTACAGCCACGGTAACCTACAACAGTAAAAAGTTGCTTTTATATGAATAATTAATTAAAACAGTATAACGGTCACAACAGCCATTTTAACTGATTCGAGCAATTATACTTTTATTTGCTTACAAAGTAATATTTTCAACGCAGGGCAACCACTGCTGAATAATAGTAATGAACAGGGGTCAGTGCATAATTTACTATGGTGGGGTTACAGCGCCCCGCGAGGGCACATTTAAGATAAAAACACAATTTCCTCTTTCTGTACACCACCGCCCCTCCCCCACCCTATTCAATACAAGTTGACAAATCGTCTTCCTGGTTCTGTTTGTCGATATAACACCACAATTTACTTACCAAGCGATATTTTCAGCAGAGGCAGAAAATAACAGGTTCAAAAGTCAACCCGCTGGCTGTAGATATTCGTCTTCTTAACCTATCCGGTCACTCGGCGACGCAAAAGATTAACGATCCCCGCTTTATCGTTGACCAGCTAACGTTAGCTAAGTTAGCGGTTAGCTTTGCTGACTATTAACGTTCCTGTCCTCACTTCACAGCTGAGCAATTAATTCGCGTTTGAGCTTAAGCATCTTTCAAAAGCACTCGGTCGAGAGGGAGTTATTCTGAGGCCTTTTAAATTTATAGAAAAGCTGCTCTTCCCGATTAAATGCGATGAGATTAAATCCAGAGACTGTTTGCGTCCGTCGGAGTCTGTCTGCAGCGGCATCCCTTTCAACCTGATTTTACAAAGCAATTCGTATTAGCTAGATCAAGCCGCCTTTTTCTAAGCGACTCGATCAGAAAAGTAGCAGCTAACGAGCTTCCTAGCCTAATGATATATCAAAACGGGTCGAGTTTTCCTCAAATCGTCGGTCACCTCAACAACGAAGCTATTCTCATCAAAACAACGGAATCTACTGTGCTGTAAAGCCCAGCCCCTTTTCATTTATATATGCCTATTTACGTACACGCCCCTTTCAATCAACGCCCTCTCATGATTGGTTCTCCCATTTGTCTATATAAAGAACGATTATTGTGATTGGTTAAAAATCGCTCGGTCTGCCCCTGGGACTGGAGCTGTGTCAAATATCCTTAGATAAACAAGCAAAAACAAGAAATTGCTTTGGTTATGTGTTAAGATATTTGTATTCACTGTTATCTTGAATGCTTAGGCGCTGGACCACTTACTTGAAACCCTCTAAACCTCATACTATTTTATACAATGTCTTGTTCTGAATGTTTGACATTTTTCTTTCGTCCGATTTCCCACCCGGTTTCTGGATATCTTTTTAGTTTTTTCGATTTCTCCAGCTATTTTTGCTTACAATGTCCTCTGAGTTATGTCTTGTCTTTCGTGAAACACTGCGCTGAATCGTAAAAATGTGCTGATTAAACTACGATAAAGACCTATCATGGCCACAAGAACAGCCATAGCATAATAATGAAATAAAACGAAAGAGCCGCACTATGGACCCAGCTGAAAAATGTTGTGCTGTTAATTTGAAAATCAATATTACATCTAAAATGTCGCCTTGCGTTCGTTTGCTTGCTGAAAATGAAAATAAAGGTATAAGTCCTTTTAATTCATCGGCCCAGTGGCCTAATGGATAAGGCATCAGCCTCCGGAGCTGGGGATTGTGGGTTCAAGTCCCACCTGGGTCGTGCATGATTAACATCTTAGATTATAATGCAGCAGAGTTAATTCACAGCACCTCCACTATCTGATGATGTACTTCCAAAAACATGAATTGACATGCTGCATTATTCTCTTAACCATAAAACAATTTTCATTAAGTCTGACAGTTACAAATGTACAACAAAAGCTCAATATTTCAAAAGAATATTTTATTAAAAGTAATACAAATCGCATATAATCTAAGAAGATGCTGGTGTTGTTTTGTCAGGTCTGCATGATATAATTAGAAACATCCTCCAGGCCTGTGCACTCATTATCCAGGTACTCCAGGATCACATTACCCCCATTGTACAGGGGAGTCTCTGGGTGAGCCAGCAGCGAGAGGAGGGTGTCATCCATTCGCAAAGCCTCACCTGTCTGAGGATGGCATAACCGCAGCTTCTGCAGACACAGAGAGAGGCAAGCTGTCAAGACTTATTCAATAGATACACACAATGTATTATAATTCAATCAAATATATGTTTTGATTATTAAGGAAAATATAGACTGGTAGTTTGGCTAAATATAGTTTTTGTCATTATTATGAGAGATTATGTGTCTGGTTTTTCATTAAAGAACAAAGTTTCACCAAGTTAAAACACTACAAACAATAAGGAGAATTAACTATATGACAAAATACTTTAACACCCCACATAGTGTATGTGTATAGTACAACATGGTCATTGTGAGATGACTAATCTTCAAAAATAAAAACATCTACATGCAAAACATTTAACACTGGTTAACCCAACTTCCTGTGAGCAGACTTCTCTCTCTCTGCTGTCACATGCTGTGGGCAGGAAACTGCTCTCAGATCTAACACCTGCATTTCATTTCAGGTTTGATGTTTACACAGAAAAAAAATCAAATGCAAGATTCACTCAAATGCAATCAAATGCAAGTTTTATCAGTCTCTTAGTTGTAGTTGAAAATGTGTTAAAATGTGCTGTGACTATCAGTAACTCTACTCCTGCTGTTACCTTAGCTGCCAGTATGTTGTTATTGTTCTTGAGGCTCGCTAGAGAGGCTGCATAATCCACCACTTTTCCCACACTCCATTTGGAGCAGAAGAACATGGGTTGGCTGGAGTCTTTCGATTCTTTTGGGAGATAAACCTGAAAATAGGTTCTCTCTGTCTGCAAGGCCAAAAAAGGAGAGGAAGTAGTCAGTCAAAAAAATAATAAACAGAATCACACACAGAGGCACACTGAAGATAATATGCAAGGTTTAGTTATGTCAATATATGAAGCTTTTTTTTAAATTAGACACATAATAGCAAGGATTTACCTGTGGCAGTCCCTTGTCTCCTGCAGCATGCAGTTTCAGTTTCATTAATGCTACCTTAGCTGCAGTTGCACTGTTCTTTGCTCCTCTACGTCCTTTACTTTTGGATCCATCCTTTGATTCTGAGTAGTGACACAAATATAATCCAAATGTAGATAAGATGAGCAATATCTGCAGATGTGCATTAGTTATGACAAAGATACCAGTATTCTGTTTAATACTGATCCCATGTGGACAAAAAAGGAATGACAGAAGAAACTATATTGTCAAGAAACAGATCACAAATGACTGTAGTGCTCTGTAACTGACCCACAATCTTTTGCACCAACTCTTTAGTGGCTGCCATTCGAGGCTTTTGGACCTCCAACTTCTCACACTTGTGATCATCTTGATGACGATGGCTGCAAGTCAAGAACAAAAAATCAGAGCCTTTCACTTTAAGATTATCTGTTCCTTTGATTAAAAAAAATCTAGATAATAGGAACTACAAACTTTTGAGTTTATCTGTATGACGCCAAAACATGCACGGGAGACACAGTACATGTCAACATTAGTTATGTTGTTTCTTGAAGAGGTTAATGAAAAAGTGAGAGAGAAAGAAAAAAAGGTAAACTTACGCCAAACAGAAATGTTTTTCACACTGTGGACATATTACTGGTAACAGTTCTTTTCCCTTGCAGTCCTCAAATGAGCATGGATAACTTGTACTGCCACCAGTAGTCCTTGGTTCCCTTTTTACTGAGTCCTAGAGACGGGTCAAAGATAATTAGGTACAAAAACAAAACAGCTAGTATCGTAGTATAAGGACTGAAGAACATATTATTTATCCTAATCTAATCAAAGAACACTGGCACATATAATCCACAGTACAGTCTACCTCTGGACATGAGTGGGCCTCTCTGCTTCTGTGCTCAAGGCTGTAAGAGACAAAAGGAAGCATATCTTTCATTTAAAATAACATAACGTATGTAACAAGAATTACTCACTAAACTAACTCTGCTGTACATAAGTTCGATTATGTGGTCCTTGTCTTTTGTAATTCTATTTTATGCAACTTAAGACTTTACTTCCAGTATATTTCAGAATGTTTGGCACCTAACAATTATTTTTATAGTAAATTTGCAACTTTGTTTTAAATTAATTGTCAAATTTAAAAATGCCAGAAAGTGCTGAAAATTACAATATGCTTAATCCCAAGGGGACAAATATCATATGACAATATTCAATTTACTTTCACACAAAATGGAGAGAAACAGGTAATCCTCAATAATTTAGAAGTTCAAGCTAGGTGCTCTTTGACACTTTTGCTTGAAACATGACTTTAATCAGTAAATCAAATGCCAAAATAATATATTCTACTTTCTGTTCCACTGCCTTTACTTGTCACCATTAGTTACTAGACACTGATTGAAACTGAACTGTTGTTGTTTATGTTAATTGATACAAAACAATCATACAGTTGAATCAGCACTTCCCTGATAAAATTTTTATAAAAACTGAACATCATACCCTTCATGAAGGAGGATTTAACATTTTATTACACTGCATTAGTTTTAGTTAATTTATGCTGATATGTCAGTCAGGCTTCAGTAGATAGTTTACAGATTAAAATGTTTTAGAGAAAGTACAGTGTTGAAAGAAAGACTTTCATATTTAGTATTTTACAATGCCTTAATTACTCAGTTACTTGGATTTAAAAGTCTGAAAGTATCTCCAATTGTGGAAATCACTTTACGCTGGGAGGTGGAGAAATCTTACCAGAAGACACCACTGCAGTAGTCACAAACAAATGGAAGGAAATCTGTAAGGATGGAGAAAACAAATTCAACCAGGTAACCTTCAGCACAGGGAACAACAGCAAACTGAACACCTGAATGTCTGCGTATCCTGTAAGAACTGTTTATTACAAGGTTCATAATAATGGACTCAGGTCTGAGATGTAACAATAGCAGATATAAGTAGGTATCAAAGTTTCTACATCGACTACAGCTGCCAGAGAGAAGCCAGACAGAATTTTTCATTGTTGTCTCTCGTTTCACAAAGGACGATGTTACAATAAACTGAGCGCTGGTGTCAGAGATCATGTAGTTAGCGGTTAGCTAACCAAGCTAGCTAACAGGCTAACCATGCTAAACAGTCCCTAGCTATTAACAGTAACGGTAGAGTAACTTCACATCTCAACACGTGTTTATTTAAACACAGAACACATGAAGATGAAACAGACCTTTCAGATTGCAGGAATCGATCTGACAATGTTTCCCAAGGTCTAATTCAGCCATTAGTTAGCCGTGAGTAGGCGGATGTCAACACGAACTTTGACCCCGAAAGTCAAGTCACATGACCGAGACGGTTTTTTTTTTAAAGATGTACTTCTTAAGTTTAACCACGGCAAACTCTCATTTAAATGTTTTATACATCTTTTTTTGTCTGCGATTAAATTTACCGACTTTAACTCTAAAGAATTTATATTTATACATATATTTTTAATTCGCTCTGATCTCAATCGATCAAAATTTACGATAAGATAGGCTATCACCCCACATCTGTAGCAATAAAATAAAATGTATATATCCGTCATAATCATTACTGGATTAATAAAAGTTTTTGAAGTTTCAAACGAAGTAAACAGAGGGGAAAAATGTCGGGATGAAAAGGGAGGCAGGGCGTCCGGTGTCAATACGTCACTCAGGTAATGGTGGAAGGTGTGGTGAAAGTTGCATTCACTGGCTGGTTTGAATTGAAAGACGAAGCCGTCGAGCTGGAAAATCGGCTCGCAACACACCCGCTTGTGAAAACATTGGAGTTGGACGTCTGTGTTTTAGTTACCTGCGCTGTTGACTGCGAAAGCCGCTAAAATGAGCAAAATATCGAAATTATTCAAGGGCAGCTCCAGCTCGAGTTCATCGAGCTCTTCAAAGTCCAAACACCACAAGTCGCGGGGGGGACCCTCTCCCCAGGAGGCCATCCACAGACTGCGGGAAACCGAGGAAATGCTGACGAAGAAACAAGAGTATCTGGAGAAGAGGATAGAGCAAGAAATAGTGATAGCCAAGAAGAATGGCACTAAGAACAAGAGGGGTATGTTTTTGTACCAGTCGGTGCACCTGTTTTCCTGACTCGAGCCAAGGACATTCAAAGAACAGGCCCTGAGGGATTAAAAGTGAATACTCTAGTCTTTTTTTAAAGCAAATATCCAATTAAAAGGCCTCAGTTATCAAATGAGGCGATTAAAGGTTTTATACACACTTCCCTATAAGATTATTGGCCTGCAGTGATTGTTTCTGTTGCAATGGTGTCATCCAGTGAGCAAAATTTTGAGTTTTGATTTCAGCAGCAAGTGTACAAGGTTTGTAACAAGTGATGTGACAGGATAAACAAAGGGGATTTCATTTTATGAAGCCTGAAAGTTTCTGTTTCTGTGCATGAAACCCACAGCGTTCAGTGTGTTTTCTCCTGTGAAACCTTGAGGTGCTGCGTTGCTGTTGAATCACATCAGACTAAAAATAAACAGTGACATGAAATGGGAGGAACCGGAACTCCCAAAACTTCTTAACCAGAGGAAAAGTGTTAAATTATCAGAGTCCCTCAGGAGTGACTTCTGCAATTTTTTCTGTATCAGCTGCTCTGCAGGCCTTGAAGAGGAAGAAGCGCTTGGAGCAGCAGCTCACACAGATCGATGGCACACTCTCCACCATCGAGTTTCAGAGAGAGGCTTTAGAGAACTCACACACCAACACAGAGGTCCTCAAGAATATGGGCTTCGCTGCCAAGGCCATGAAGAAGGTCCATGAGAACATGTAAGAATATGGTGATATAAGCAAAGAAACCACACCGACCTTTAGTTAAAATAGTTGAAACGTCTTACTTGAAAAAACAAAAATTGATATACATTACGTGACTGCACTTATTAAGACATCTAAGATGTTTTGTAGCACTTTTTTGAATGGGAAAGCTGCAAAGTGACCTTTGCAAATTAAAGTTATCTGAAAGATATATTTTTATTCACAAAGACCTAAGGAATTAATATATGGAAGGGGAAAATAATGGCTACGACCTTTGCCTGACAAACACCTTGTAACGTCTGAAATGATCATTTGATTTAATTCACAGTTAATTATTAAAACTGATCTCCAAAACTACATTTATACACTCCTTTAAGTGTGAAAGTCAAGTTTAAACTTGAATTTACACTGATGTTTTTTTCTGAGCGCCTGCCATTTCATCTCTCTCCTCTCACTTTCAGGGACCTTGACAAGATAGATGATCTGATGCAGGATATCACAGAGCAACAAGACGTCGCTCAAGAGATCAACGATGCTATCTCCAGACCTTTCGGCGAGACATTTGATGAGGTTGATAACTCGAAATCAATTTTTATGGCACTCATGCTTACTCTTTCTCTGCCTTTCTATGTCATGTGATTGAGGCCATTTTATTGTTCTTTTGACACAACACATACTTTAAGATATGTGTGGTACTTCCTGTGTGTTGCCTGCTAATCCATTTCTTGCTCTACAGAAATGCATCTGACAAACTCTGAGTGTTGTTTACCTTATGCGTTTTCTTAGGATGAGCTGTTGGCAGAGCTGGCAGAGCTGGAACAGGAGGAGCTGGAGGAAAACATGAAGACCATGGGCGGGCTACCCAGTGTGCCCAGCTCCAAAGTGCCTTCTGGACGGCCCAGTCAGCGTGCAAGTAAGTACAAAACAGCAAGGACCTGAAACATTAAAGGACAAATGAATTCTTTAATCACCACTGTATACAGTTCAAAATTTACAAGGCGCTTACACAATTTTATCAGCAGAACACATTTTAGAAGTTTTAGAAATGAATCTCAGATTGACAGTTTGTTACTTTCCAAGCATTAATTATTAACTGTTTACTTCTCTTTACAGCAACCAAGAAAAGGGTTGAAGAGGATGACGACATGCGTATGTTGGCATCGTGGGCAACTTAAGTTCAGGCAACCGAAAGTGATATGGAGATATTATATTAAGGTTTTTTTTTTTTTGATTCTTAATGAAGAGCATTATATTATCTAAGAAACACCTGCTTCCTGCATAACCTTATAATGCTAATTTACAGGTTATATTTATCACTAAATGTAATTTTTTAAGTGAAGGAATAAACAAACTGCAATTTTAAATATTCTTTTCTTTTCTTCACTGCTTTTTCTTTTTCATTCGTCCTCTGTACGTAACCTCAGAATCTACTGCTCATATAAGCCTAATGAAGACATTAAGAAGACAGTGATGTTTTTAACACACTGAGCTATATGTTTTATTCTGTGTCAAACTGCTGTAAATAAACTTGGACTTTGCAATAACATTGTAAATATATTGGGTTTTCAACAGCTCAACAATAAAATCACTTCCTAATATCTGCAGTTCAATAACATACGTGCTATAGATATGGTTTAGCATGGGCTATCTAGCTGGCTGTAAGTATTGTGATTTTGCTAAATTATTGAGCTAAATATTCTAATACTCAATTTTTATTTCTTATTAATTAATTTTTAACACTTTAAACTTTCACCTCGCTACTGCTGTGCAGCTACAATGCTTCCGGTTTGCTGTGCTCTTATTTTGAAAGATGTCTCCGGAAGATGTCGTCATTAAAATTCCAGTTAGCTTGTCACTTCTTCAAAAGGAAGTTCTGCTCCGGTGAACTAGCCACCCAAAGACGAATATCTGAAACAAAGATCTAGATTAAAACACAATATGGAAGCGAATAGACCAAATCAGACAGCAGGTAAGCCAGTAACATTATTTTTTCCCCCTAAAGTGTCGTCTGGAGCTGTCAAACAAATACGATTAATTAATGTGGCTATTAAAATGAGCGCTAAGTTAGCAGACAGTTTCCAAGCTAAACATTACCCTCGAAACCGGACTGTGACACGTTTCACACGCGTAGTAAGTAATGAGGATGTTAGGGAAACTTTGTGTACATTTAGCTTCATCTTACATCGCTATTAACCAAGTATTACTACTTTATGCTCATTAATAATGGCAAACGGTTCTGGTTACTTATAGCTTATGAATTTACCAAAGGGATCAATACAATCGTATCTTAACCTGCAATAATGCATCATTATTTATTTATTGATTATATTTAGTATTATTCTTAATCTGTAAAGTGACAAGTAATCTAAGCGACTAAATAACTACAGTGGAAAGTTTAAAAAAATATATACAATGAACTGTAGCAATTAAGTATAAAGTCGCGGAAAACTGAACTACTCCAGCACAAGTATCTCAAAATTGTACCTAAGCACAGCGCTTGAGTAAATGTGCTCAGTTACTGTCCACTACTCGATACTGGGAAGCTAGGATCTCTGCTAGGCTAAAGTCTCATTAAGTTATCATTAAAACTCTGCCAACTGGTTTACTTGGGGGACAAAAGTTTGGAAAACTTGGGAAAGGTTAAAAGGTTTCCAACTACCAATGTATGAAGAATAAAGGGTAAATCGATCTTAATAAATTTTTAAGGGTGATTCTTTTGCAACATAAAATGTATCACAAAAGGCCAAATATGGACAATAAATGTTTTAAAAATCACAGGAGCATTAGTTTTTTTCATCCTTCAGGTGGAGCTACAAAGAGGAGTTGATTAATTGATTAGTCAGTTGACAGAAGTGTAATTAATTAGCAAATAATTTGATAATTGTTCAAATAATTTCTCAAGTACAACTGCTAGACATACAGTATGTTGGTTCTAGGTTCTTAAGTGTGAGATCTGAAGCAAGACACATTAAGGTGTAAAGCCAAAACAATAAATCAGTTAATTCATTAGCTTGACATTCCACTGCATCCCATCCAAACAATGACGCTTTTCAATTCAATGACCACAGCTGGAGACGCCCCTGGTCAAGTTGAGGAGGCAAAAAAGGCAACAGCCGCTGCCCAAGCAGCCAAGCACCTGCCTGAGGTTCGTCTGGTTGTGCTGGGCTGGAGGTGGCCGGGGAAGAGCCTGACCGCCAACACTATCCTAGGCCGAGAGGAATTTCACCTGGAGCGAGCAGCTGAGTTCTGTGTGAAGAGGGAGACTGAGGTACAGGGGCGGCAGGTGATTGTGGTGGACACTCCAGGGTGGTTCTCCACCCAGGACACACCACCCTCTTATAAACAGGAGCTAGTGAGAGGGGCATCTCTTACCCCTCCAGGTCCACATGCCTTCCTGCTGGTCATCCCTGTGGGCATGTTCACAGAGGTGGACCGTGCACGCATCACGGAGCATGTCAGCCTCTTTGGTGAGCGTGTGTGGAAGCATACAATTGTGGTTTTCACTTGGGCAGAGGTGCTGAGGACCATTTCGATCGAAAGGTACATTCGCAGGGAGGGTAAGGACCTGCAGTGGGTGCTGGAAAAGTGTAAGCGTAGGTACTTTGTCATAAACAACTGCATATTCGGGGAGCATCCCCAGGTAGGATGCTTGATGGAGAGGGTGGAGAAGATGGTGGCACAGGAAGGGTACTACAACCCAGAGGAGGTGGAGGAAGAGAAGAAACCCCTGGATGAGAACTCAAACCCAGCCAGAGAGGGGCGGGAGCTGGGGGCACGACCTAAACAGAACTCTGGACTGGGTTTGTCCAAGGCGATGGAGGTGGACACGCTTTCCAGTGAGTGATGCCTTTATCTTGACTAAAGAGAAAGTTTCAAATATAATGAGTTTCTTGTAAGACATTTATGTTAATTAAAGACCCCATAAAATGAACACAAGACTTCCTGGAAAACAGAATTTTTCAACCTCATCTTGCTCAAGTAAACAAAAACTCCAGTGTCACAAATATTTAAGAAATCTGTGCCTTCCTTGTTTAATCAAACAATGATTCATCAGTGTGTTGCATAAGTCCCTATGCAACATCCTGTTTCAGCAAAAAAAAAAACAAAAAAACATCACATTAATCCTGCAATAACAGATTTTTTAGCTACTCAGGGGCATTGGAAAGAAGAAGCTGTGAAAACAACACTGACATATTATCACTTTTTAAGCTGATATGGCTAAATTGTTAGCAAACCGTTGCTCATTTACAGGTATGGGTCACTGTAAGTCCAATATTCACTCTACTTTTAGCTTTGTTTTCAGTTGCTGCAGTGCACAGTGGGAAAACAACACTAGAGCTGAAGCTGAGAGCTGTGAGACTTAACTGAAACAGTAAAGCCATGAGCCATAAAACCAATAATAAGGAAGTAAATACTTCATTTCGTGGGGCCTTTAAAGTAGATAAATTTGTTAAGCTTCCTTGACATTATCGCTACTACTGTCAGGCATGGAATTTAGATTACAGCAGTGACTTTGCATCATTCAGCACCTTTCCTAACATTTCTCTTGCACCTTCACTCTGTCAGCTTCTCATTTCCTCCTCCTCTGTTCTCTGTAACAACCCAGAAACGAACCATCCCTCCCTCCCTAATACCACTACTACAAGTGACATCACTGACATCGCAATATTTGAGTTAAATACTGTGAGTCAAGCTTGAATATATGTAAAATGGAGCCCTATTAATAATGCACTGTGTCCAATTCTAGATTAACCAGACACTCCTGGCTGATGGACCCTTTAAACCATGACTAACGGAGCCTCTGCCTTACTGAACCAATGGCAAAGCTGCTTATTTGATGAGACAGAAAAGGGTAATTAACTGAAATGTTACTGAATGTAGAAACCGATGTGATTTATTCTATTTATTTTTTAATCAGACATGTTCTTCCTGTGTTTTAGTCGTGTTGATGCACACATCCTCTCACATAACATAAACTCCCTTTTTTCATGCTGACTTTTACTCCCATTTTAACGCGTAATGATATTTTGTTCTTTAGTGTGTAGGATGTTTGTTGGTTTGTAATAGTGTCTCTAAGGTAGTGTGATGGGACGGATTAAATTAAATCTAAAACGAGGAAGCACAAGCTGTTACATACAGTAGGCCATCATTTTTAAACCCAGTGTATACACTCCTTTGTCATAGCAGATACCAATGACAGAACTGCACTAGTAAATTGTTGCTATAATATTCTGTTGATGACTGTTGAGGGAATTGCTTTTATAATGATTCCCATTTGTTGTGACCAAACTGTAAATGCCTTTCTCATGCTGTAATGTTTATTGCACTCTCGGTGTACAGTTATAAAGCACTTGAGCAGTTATTGATTTTTGTCTGTTGCCTTAAAGCAGTCATTTTGTTCCCTTTAAATTGATATTTCAGATGTTTATATAACTTTGTGGCAGAGGGATATGTTTGCGGCAAAGATGCTCTACCATGGCCTTTGAAACACATGCTCTCAATTTTCATTAAATCTGCGGAAAATTCAGGTTCAGTCAGTACAGAAGTGCTGGGAGTGTGAAAAGTGTCCACATCTAGCTAGAAGCAGCTACTTTACAATGCTATAGAAGTGCATCCTGGCTACTTTTCTGCAGTTTAAAATAGGTAGAGTAATTCTTAAAAGTCTCTACAGAAGCAAGACTCGCTGTCTGCGTGATGAAAGTGTTTGTGGCAGCTATTTTTACAGGACAGGAGAGGTTTTTCCAGGGGGCACAGAGGAGAGGCACCTCATGAAGAGAGTCTAACATTTCCATCAATGAAACACTAGAAAGGTAGTACACAAGGACACTGGCATTGTGCTGTCTTCCTTTACTTAACCATCCTTTGAACTGCTTGCTCAAGTGCCTTTCTGTCATATTTACTGTTACAGGCTGTCACTTTCACCGAGTGGTCTGGTGAGTTACGTCCACTCTCAGAGAACCCGGGGTTGTTACAGATAGTGACACATCTGAGCAGTGTGGCTCAAGGTCCAACATAGAAATTAAAGCCTTCTTGTGTAGAATTTCTATGTGATTATCTCATTTTTCAAATTAATCTGAAAGCTTAAAGGCACCCTGTGAGGTCTGTGACCACTAGTAGCTCTATGGAGTGAGATTTGTTGTTAGATCTTGGGGATACTTAGTGTTTTTTGGTGAGACACACTAAGTGTAAACATAACTTTTGTTTATTTACTAAGCTCTACAGGGTGCCTTAAGTTTTTGTTTGTAGAAAAATGAGAATTTGGGTGAAAACTGGTATAGTGTGTGGCTTCCAGCAGGCTTTGAAAGCTCCTTCTGTTATCCTATCAGTAGGCATTGTACACCACCAGGTCTGCATAGCTACATAGCTAATAAGCATGACAGCTAGGTCAGAGAGCTAATTTTCTACAGGGCTAATGTATCATTGAGTTCTCTTTTGCAGGACAGCTATGCTGAATTTAGCACCTTTTCATAGTGACAGTGGCTCTTCCTGAGAGGGTGGAGTCAGCTGCTCTGGACAGACACTCGGCTCTGTGAGGGACTTACTGGGACTGATTCCTTACCTCAAACACCACATGAATTGTGTTATAAAACCATTGGAGGGACCTAGTTTAAGGGAAAGTACTGTAACAATAGTTACATACTGTGGTTAACCATGGTCATGTGACCTCTTGTTGGGCCTCTAACCATGTGGATATGGGACCCTTATAGGAGAGGCCCAGCAGCACAAAGCATAAACAGGTGCACACAGTATTAAATCTTTGCCTTGCATATCTCTCTAACACAGATCAATCAACATACACCTGTGGTTACCAGTATAACTGTCAATACTACCCAGTTCTACTCCTCAGTTTTCATTTACCTGGGTCAGATCAGGTACAAATAGAGGGACTTCTGAGTTCCACAGAGTCTGGTTGGAACCCTTTGCCTTCAACCTTTTGTTCTATGTAAATGTCGCAGATCAGTTCTTGCTCTTGGCTCTCGGGAATCTAGTTCTACTGGTTTTCACTCTAACAACCAAATCTGGATTGTCTGTCCTCAGGGACATGTGATGAAATACCACATTTGTTGGACAGAAAACCAGCAAGGCTCTGAGAGCCAGGATTTAACACAACTAACATGAAGGCCTTTTTACTGTATTAATGCTGTAGATACTGTATATCTGTATCTCCATAAATGCATGAATGTATGTTTATTCATTCATTTATTAAGCAGATCCAATGTTGTATACTCATGCAGTATATGCACTATAACTGTCTCACCCAACAAGGGTGAATACTAACGTGTGTTGACATTTAATACAGAAACATGAGAGAGGAAACTGACCTGCGATAGACCTGTTGTACACTCATTACTGATATTCTATTTTAGATACAGGGGGTTGATATAAACACTTCAATAAAAAAGTACTTTGGATAATCACAATTACAAACACTGCTACAAATGGAGGTCATACTGAATTTGGTTTAATGTCAATTGGCAGCACTTGGCAAAAAATACAGAATAATGTGAAATATAAAGGGAAGAGTATGGATTAGCAAAGGACAGCCGTCATCAGTAAAGGTCAGGGTATGACAAACATTTATTGTATGTGGGACGCTGATGTAAACTGCTCTGAGGCATGCAACCTAATATAACCATCTTTGTAGCTCTGTTTGTAATGGTGATTTAGTTACTTTCAAAGTCCTTTTTCCCCTCAAGTGTCAGCTCTGTTATGTCTCCCTCCTGTGCCACACCGATCTGAGTCTAGTATGTGAATCAAGTTACTCTTAAGAAATTAATGAACAAAGCCAAGTAACCTCTCTGGGCTTTTTGCTGTACACTCTGTATGCCTGTAATGTGCCTTATTGGCTGACACTGTTTAGATTTGCTTGTGATGAAATCAAATGGCTTTATTTCAAAGAATGCTACGTTGTTTCGTTTGTTTTTCTGTTAGGTCCAAATAAATGTGTATTTTGATCCACTGTAAGTCTGTTCCTTAAACACCTGACTCTTGAATTTTATCACTCAAATATACATATATGTTAAATTATGTGTTTGGGACAAGTTTTTATAGGTTAGAAATTATTGGTTTAAATAGGAGACATGGCTATAAAGCTTCCGGGGGATTATTTTCATTATTAATATATGCCAATTATTCTCTTTAGTCTATGAAATGTCAAAAAAATGTGAAAAAAAAATGCCCATCATAATTTCTCAGACCAAATATAATGTCTTCAAATTGGTTGTTCTAACTGACCTAGTCAAAAAGATATAAGATATTTGAATTATTATCATATTAGATAAAGAAAAGCAATAAATACTTACTTACTATTAAAATAGCTGGAGACTAAGCAGTTACTCTACTAATTGTCTTATGTCTAACTATCTATCTATTAAATTGCCTGAATATGAGCAGAGTAGGTGAAGAAAAGGTTTGTTGTGTGAGAGGACGGAAAATAATTTGCTCTCATAATGTAATAAACGTAAATGTAATAATAAAATGTTTTTCTAAAGTACTCCTTGTGAAGGAAATAATATAATAAAACCTACACTTATCAATCTTATTTGTTTTTCCTGGAGTAGTTACTTTCTTTGACCACTAGATGGCAATAAGACGTCATGTCACACAGATGATGGCCGTGTTTACAACAGCAGCAGCATGATTCACAGCAGTGGTATGACCTTGCTCACAATAGATTCATTAACTTGATTTGGGGAATGTAATAGCTGGGTGTCCAACTATTAACACCCACTTATTATTGTTTATAGGCTAAATGTGTAGTGGTTGTGTTTATGTAGCACACTTCATTACCCCCTGACTCTACCCTTGAGTTATATCCAGTGTCAAGCATTATAGAAGTTTTATCCTCTTTTTGTCCTTCATGCTTCTGATCCGGTCTTGTCTGGTACTCTGTAACAAGGTCTGAAAGCTCTGCCTGGTTCAGTCAATACTGTCCCCCTCTTTCCTCACACCTCCTTCATGCCGTTTTTGCTCCCAGCTTGCTGAGCCCTGCTCCATCCCTCCCCTTTGCTGTCTTGTTTACTCAGCTTTCTCTCTATACACTGCTGTGGAGCTGTATCTCCTCAATCTGCAGGCAAGCAGTTCCACTATCTACCTGATCCAAGGATTTCACCTAAAGCAGACAGCATTTTTCACTGCCATGCTCTTGCTCAGCAAAGACATAGAGGATAGAAAGAAGAAAATTCTGTTTAATAAACAGAAAAGGGCTATGTGAAACTGACTGAGCAGTGACAGAAAAGTTCAGCCCACTGTCAGTCAAACATTGGCTTTCCTCCAAATGAATCTGTCCCAAGATCCTATTTTAAATGTTTGGCATGCATTTTTTAATTAATTGCGGCGGCATTTAAGCCAGAATAATGCATAAGCATTTCTGTTTTCCAGCTGCTCATTGTTTCTCTGTTGTATTTGTGTCTTGCATGCATACATGAATACTGATTAATGGAGCAATGGAAGGGGTTATTTGTAACAAATTTGCTCCTACAATCCAATTGTGCTCAGAAATATCACCTAATAGGCTTACATGAAAAATATATATAATATAGCAGTTGTGCACAAGTGTGACTGTTTTTAACAACATTGTTTATTATTTCAAATGTAATCAAAACAACAGTAGTTACAGAAATTACAGACAGCCATGATACTGTGTGATCTTGAGTCTTATTGTGTGCTATGGAGTGTCATGAAAACATAAAACCAAGGTCACAGCCGGAAAAAAAAGTCAAATTCTTATTTCTTTACATTGAGCTCTTTACATTCAGCTCTGGCAATTGTCATTCAATCCAACTAATAGGTCAGAGAGTAAAGAACAGCACACAGCAGTTACCTATCTCAACATCACCACTATGCTGCTTCTCATCATCTAAAATAACATGTTAAAAAAGTGGGAGTGAAAGCAATTAGTCAAGTCCAGTGAAGCGAGTGAAGGTTTTGCTGCTAAACACCTTCCTGTTATATGATCAAAGTGTTTCAGCTTTTGCAGACGAGTTTAATGCAAACAAATTCAACCATCAGCCACTTTGTCTGACTGCATTTTGAGAGTGGTTATAAAAACACTTGCAGTTTCAGGTGGCAGTGCACAACAAGCAGATGTCCCAAGCAATTGCACAGAGCATTTCCCCACAGGGATCAATCTAACAATATTTTTTTACTAATATCTGTAGGCATGGAGAAGCCATCGATTGGCCCGTTAAACTAAACCCCCGTTCTCTCCTGTATGCTTTTAAATTACAATCGCACAAGGAAGTTATGAGAAGTCATGAAACAGGATTTGAAAAGGGGGTTTGTACTCTCTGGTTGACACCAATGAGACCACAATAAGAGTTCAGTGTAGTAATGATGAAGGGTTTGTGTGGTGAATTAAAACAGCAAGCGAGTCCCTAATTTGGTATTATACATGACGAGTCTTGTGTGTATCTTTGGGTATGCAGGGTTATTATGAATGTGTTAATGAAAATGTATTTAGAGAATGACATCACATTTATATTCAATATGTCTGCCGTTAGCTAAGCCCCACCTCCTTGGTTACAGTTGCTATCTTCAAGCTTTCTGTTCTCGAACGTGCGTCACATGTATAGTTTAAATGTTAATGGTGGTTGAGTAATTCAAACATTCCAAACAGTGGCGCTTTAGATTTCAGACGGTGTTAGGCAAAAGCAGGCTCCTCGTTTCTGGCCAAAAACCCGCGTTTAGATTCTAAGCTCGCAATTCCTTTGTCCACCTGTGGTTTTTTCAAAGTTTGTCTTCACTTTTGACATTGGCTTTTAGGACTAATCAAACAACTGGTATGGCAAACGTAACTATCTCGGGTGGTCACATTCGGTTTATGTAAAAGATAATGAACAAAAGACACTTACCGCTGTTCTGACGGTATTTTCAAAGTAGTGAAACTTCTCTAACCAACTGGGTGACAATTATTCCGTCCCCCGAACGACAAAAACGTTTAAACTGTTATCTATCCGGGTAGCTGGGGGGCTGCCATCTTAGTTGAGAGAGGGGTGCAAATCTTTTTTTTTTTTTTAAACTTGAAAATATCTCCACGATAAAAGTATTTTAAAACGACCTTTTTCAAACACTGTGTTTAATGATCTTTTACAGACTTAGACATGTGTGTTATAACAGTCAATTAGTTACGTATTCCAAAGCTTTAATTGGACAATCAGTGTTCGGGGGAGGGGTTTAGAGAAACGACATTGTAAATGGCAGCAAAACAATCACCGAATCTCTATACACACCACTAATTGGTATGTTCTGTATGGTGGTATGCCGAATAATGAGGTGTGGAGGCTGTGGGGAGTCTGAGGTAAATATTTGAGAATATAGCGCACTCAGATGCTGATTAGTCTTTGGTCTTAATGTGATGGCGACAAGGTGGGAATAAAATAAAATAAAAAATTATCCAGGTGCATTTTCAGTGTCAAACTGAACGGGTGTAATATTGCACGTTTAATTTTTCAGTAGAATTCCAGGAAATTGATCATGTCTGTAAAACGAGTCTACAATCATTGGTGTATATGAAAGCCCATTTCAGCCAATGTGACAAAATTAGAAGAAAAAAAAAGATCCTGGGTCATTATAATGACTTCAGGATCTATTTTCCATTACATTGGCAGAAATGTGCCACCAAAGGTGTAAAAAATGATTTTGCCTTGAAATAATATTTAACAGTAGAAATGAGTGTTTGAATTTGCTCAGTCTGAAGCCTTGTGTTTTGATCTGTGACAGCAATGATTGGAACAGTGTTCACATTTAAGTAAAAAAGTACAGAAAAAAAGGCCACTCATAAAAAATAAAAATAAAAAAGTTTTTCAGTACTATTACTGCTATACTACAAATGTTTGCCATGAGTTACCTGAATCTGCAAATGTTTTGGCCTTGGTATATACATTAATGTGTTGATACAGATGAGTCAATCATAATTGTTAAACATGGACATGGAACTGGTTATGCTGGCAACATACTGGAAAAAGAAACCACACTGTAAAATCAAGAAAAACTCCGACTAGACCAGTGTGTTTTCTGGCTCACACAAACTGTATCCAGATACCTCAGATTCAAATCAATAAGAATCAACTGTGCAGAGCCAGCTCAAACATATGCACCCATAAAGCAGGTGGATATCCAATCACTACTGTAAACTGCTCTCTTTTGCATTCACACACACATTCACACACACAGGAAATCACTTACACTTTAGAAAATATATTCACACTCACAAGCGCCTGTCTTGCAATTTTGCATTAGTACCACATGTCAAATGAGAAAAAAATGTGCATGGAAAAAAATTGTGCAAACCCTAGTCAGGGGCAAAATGGCACGGCAGTAATGTAAAATAAAATGCAAAAATAACACTAAAAAAAGGTATCAATGACGTAGGGAATCAATCAAGAACCAGTCAAATTAAAGGATAGAGTGTGCCCATCACCCACTCAAAAAAAAAAAAAACCCCACTGATATATTTTCAGTGAACAAAACAACATCTTACACTTCATTTTCAGTAAATGAAACCAGCCAAACATTACAACCTAATTCAACACAATGCTGAATGTTCAGAGCTTTACTCCGTGGTGCGATCGATCGCAGTGACAGGAGTTCAGCTCACGTCATATCGCACAGCCACAGCCTCTCTGTGTAGAGCTGGCTGTGGAAAACTCAATTAAGCCTGCTATTGTATTGAAAAGCAATACAGACGGTCTATACAGATACATGTGCCAACCCCTGCGAAAACAACAAACTGAAAGAAAAAGGAAAAGAAGTAAAAACCTGATGGATATACAAAGGCCTATACTGTATAACCCCACCAACAATAAAGTGGAAATCTCTGTTCACATACTCTGTATTGTTTCTGAAAATATATATTGTATAATTCACCCTGCTCCCCCCTAAGACACCAGCAGCAGTCTAGGCAGTCAGGCTGTACAATCCCTCCATGGCAACATGACAGCGGCCGTACAAACTCTTAACCAATGCTGACTGAGTCGATGACGTCAATGCTGTTCCCTCCCTCTGTCCCCGGCAGGTCAGTTCCTTTCCAACAGGAGCTGAACAACGCGTTTGTCTGGGATCAGTTTTCAGGGTTTTCTCACTTCCCCATATTGTTGGCTGCTGTATCCAGTCTCATCTAGCACTCAATGGGCCGGTACGACAGTCTTAACGAGTCATTGTGTACACCGAGCTCCTCCGGTGATAAGCAGATCCTGGAGGTTCCTGGTGAGAAGTCCCTGTGGAGCAGGAGGGAGGAGGGCTGGCATAGGAGAGGGGAGTTGGGAGGGGAGGGGAGCTGCAGGGATGTGGACGCCCCTTCCTCCCTCAGCACTGCTCAGACTCAATGAAGCCCTCCTTCTCCTGGCCCACCGGTTCCACCTCTGCGTAGGCTGGGTGACCTGACCCCCGGCGGAACTTCATGGCTGGCCACCTGCTCGGGCGTCTCTGTAAGGGGTGGGCAGGAGAGGACAGAGTTTGAGATAAAGGTCAGAGGTCACTGTCATCAAGGTTAAAGGTGAGGGCTCGGTGTCATCTCTGTCTGTGATCTACAGAGAGGAAGATCACCTACTCTGGCAAAGCTCTGATGTTGTGTTTTCCTTATATTCTTTCTGACATATGAGATGTGAGCCATGTGATCAAAGAGTGGTTTTCCCTGCCCATAATGCTTTGAGACTCTATGAGGTCAAACTATAAAGTGCTTAACAATAAAAAAGGAAAATAAAATATAGTTAAGTCTGAAAAAGATGTTTAATTTTGTGTAGCAGTCTTGATTCTTTCTCTTATTTCCTATCCATGAAGTCATACCATGACCTCATTTTCATTTTGTGACCTTTTTTGATAATAATCCCTAACAAATGCACCATTTATTCCTGTTGAGTAATGTTTATGAAAATGAGCATAAATAGTTGTGACAAAAAATGATATATATGTATAAAACTGAATAACAGGAAGTGATGAATGCTCTGCGTTTGTCTGATGTACAGTATGCCACGATGGGGCTTCAGCAAAATCCAGATCAAGGAATTTCTGACTGATAATGACCCTGTAACACTGACAGTTGAGAGCAAATTTGAACATAAGGAGTTGTCATTTGTTTTTAAAGGGTGTTTGAACACTGCTCAGCCTGCTACACTTTAAACAGCATCCACTCATCTTCAGGGAGTTCACATTAATTCACATTAAGAAAGACTGTGTGTGCACCAAGTTTCATCATCCCCCCTCTGAAAATCATAATGCATATTTATGAGTCAGGAATTGAGGAATTAAACGCACTGTGCTCTGTCCAGAGACAACTCTCTGTGCAGATGGTGTGTTTTTATACAGTTGGCCAGAGACTTTGGAGCAGACATCTTTTCATGCTACCACACTGGAATGTCTGAAGGTTTGAGAAAAATGTGTCTGAGGACTGCCTGAATGTTTGAGAAATTTGTTTTCTCTGAAGAATGTTGGACTGATTTAAGTGGTCAGACTTAACAGTGAATATGTTTTCACAAGCAGAAGAAGAAAATGGTAGGTCATGGTAATGCCACTACACACCTCAATAAGGAAGAGACTGGCAGCAGAGGTGGGGTGATGGTAGATGTAGACAGTGACCAGCACGCCAGCAACCATGATGAGCATCACCAGCAGGATACCGAGGATCAGACCGGTGTGAAGAGGGTGTGTACCTGGCATCCTGTCAACCGCGTCTGCTGGCATTACAAACGCAAAACATAAAATTAACTCATACAGTCTTTTATACAGAGATACAGATCCTCTTCAACATTTACATGTTGCTTTAAATGTTGCAGGGATATTTTTTCCTGCAGGTTCAGGGTTGACCAGCAGGGGGCACTCATCATTCATTAATACCCTGCTGGCTGACATGTACCAATATTCCTTGAAATGGACATACTTCTTGTCAAAGTTTTGCTAAATGACACCACAGATAATTGATTTCAAAACATAAACAGTGACATTTCTACTGCCATGTAACATGCCATGAATGTTTGACATGATTTAATTGGGTTGTTATGTTTTAGAGAAGGTAATTATGGCAGACATTTCCTTTCACTTTAAGAGAAAATTCAAAGTTCAGGTTTAGAAGAAGTCCTTAGCACTCTGTGGCATGATTGTTCTGTCTGTTTAGGTATTCGAGAGCAGTTCTCCTCTCCCGCAAGTACGAGTAAAAGGTAATCCCACGCCAAGGTTAGCGGCGCATGGTCCTTCCTGAGGAGGAAGCCAGCCTATAGAAGCTGATATAAAATCCTATTGTAGCCTCCAGTTGTGGCACTGCAAACTGAAGAGGCTGTATAGTGACTACATAATAAGCTTGTCCTTCAGAGCCTTGGAAGTCAACACTTGTCTTTAAAGCACTTTCTTAGATTCATACTGGAGCCTCAAAGTCAACCCAGCAGGTGTTTTTGAGAGCCCTTTTGAAGATGATAAGAGCGTCCTGTGACCTTCTGAGAATCTCTGTTTTCATCTCTGGAGACACAATTTCACAGAAACATAAAAACAAGAGAATTTTCACATGCAATTTATCAGCTACTAGAATACGTAGAATAAGAATAGAAGAGCAAAGTACAAAGAGGGTGTTGACACGTCCCAGCAGAGAAGCACTGATCATAGCAGGAAAGAACTAATCAAGTGATTATGAAACAAACAGCATGGATTATGCCCTCGTTGCTTATCTCACACAGATTTATAGCAGGTTCAGCACAGATCCATTCACCAGGTTGCAGATTCTGTGCCCCCCCCCCCCCCCCCCGACAACCTCTCCCCAGGCCCCTCCATGCCTTTAATTAGCAGCTATAGCTACCACTGAGCTTGTCAGCCAACCAGCCTCTCCCCTGGCTCCCTGCCTCATTGATTTTCAGCACAGACAATAACCAGGTGGTAATCAAGCCTGTGCAGTGTGTGTGGGCAGTTGCTGTGAATGTCTGGCTCTGTAAGTCAGTGTAACCTCAACTTGCACTCTGGAAATCAACTGGAAATCTAAAAAGTAAAATACTTGGATGATTTGTTGCTCTAAAACATCTCCTGTATACTAAATAAAATGACTGATTACAGATAATCCAACTGAACTGTTTTCATAATACTATTTTGTTTTAAATAAAGCGTTTTCACACAGTTTCGTCAGTTTTTAACAGAGCAACTCAGGAGTCCTACTTCTGAGACAAAAACAACTTGGCAGAGAAAATTACAAAAGGACATTTCTGCTATTGTGTTTAATCCTCATCATCACAGTCTGAGGAGGTTTTATTTTTTTGTTTTCTGAGAGATATTTTTCCTGCATTTGTCTGTCAGAGCTACAGAGACCAAGAGCCATCTCTTGGTCAGCTGGAAGCACAAACGGTGCGACAGGCTGTTAGTCTGCAGTGTTAGTAGGTTAGCAGGGGGGCATGAAACTGAGTGGAGATGTAGACACAATGAGAAATCAACACCCATAGCAGCTAAATAACCAGCGGGAGGCAGGCAGGACTCTAGACCCCTGGAGGAGCCCAGCCCTCTGAGACTGACAGTTTCATCTGGACTCTTTGGGACATTTAAACCAGTAAGACAGCAGAGACATAAGCCTCAAAATATCCTTTATACTGGGGCATAGTGGCTTTGCTCAAAGTTAACTCATCTAAAAAACATTTTTAGGTCTTCGGGTCTGCTTTGTTTTGTTTTTTGTGTCCTTATCATAATTTGGCAATGTAAGTACACTGCTTTATCACATAATAAAAATGACAAATCTGACAAAAAAATGATGAAATAAGAGTCTGTAGCCATGTTAGCAGCTCTGTGAGGCTGTACTTAGCACAGTGAGAACATAGAGTTAAATATTTGCTAAGAGGCAATAAACAATAGATTTATGACACAAACTGTTTATTATACAAACTATCAAAGCTGCTGCTGATTTATTTCCTGTTGCTCGACTAACTAATCAAATATCTTTTGCAGCTCCAGTTGTAGAGATATTTCAGTCTGGAGCAAAGTGGTGGACTGACTGCCTGACATTGTAATCCTTACAGCAATGCTGCCAAGCTGGCTAAAAATATTCTTGAGTTCATAATTATGGAAATTGGTAATATATATCAGCATAGCAGAATACAGTCATACTGGGACAATTCATTCTCCATTAGCTTTGTCCTTATGGCTGCTCAAACCTGAGGAGACTGGGTAAACACTAATGGACAGCAGAGCTCTTTAGACAGCAATCAAATACATTAGAGCCACTGCAAGAGGACAAATGAGACCAGTGGAAATCCAGCCAAACGTTTCTTTTTCAGCTCTACTTAAGTGCCACAGTGGTAACAGAGGGGTACAGCTGCTCAGGCTAATGGGTTTCAGGAAACTAACAACTGAACGGACCTATAATTCAGCCTTTTTGTAAACAGGTGCTGAAAAGTGGCAGTGTCGAGTAGACGCTCGTGAGAAAAGGTGGTTCGATCCTGTTGTTCCTTATCTCAGGAGCTGTAATCACCTCAGTGTTTCTTACCACAGTCAAGGTCAGAGGACACCTAGTGTGACGGGCTGATATGAGAGTTTAACATGCCCAACAGTTAAACACATCCCGGATCATCTAGAGGTGGACCGGCATAACAGCAAGCACATTTCAAAATCTTTTCTGCTCTCAAAATGATAATCGTAGTGGCTTCCTTGCAATCACTTTTAACCTTGAATAACATTATTTCTAGGTATGTGTTGAAAAACGGTTAGATGGCATGAAAAAAATCCAGGAGCGATATCATCACAGCGCCAGGCACCGGCACAAGTGTGCTCGAGTGACGGGACACACACAGCGTTTGTGTAATGGAAGTGTGATAGAAGCCGTGGATTTCCAATACCTCTCAAGCAGGAAATTAAACATTTGAGAGGTTCTCTCTCCGAAAACTGATAGAGCTGGAAATCATTTCAGAGTTTGGGGTGTTTTGCACATATTAGCAACTTAAGTGTGTTGTTACTTGGCACAACTGAAAACACAGCATTTTGAAGAATAGGCTGCAGTTTATGTAGAATTTCCATCAATCACTGTCAAATTAATGGTGACACTTTGACTGTAATTGCTGTAATCCAATGAGACTGTCAAAAAGACTTGAGAGCCATGGTATTATTATTAGTGCAAGAAAAGTTTTGTGTTTTCACTTAAATGTTTTCTCTTTTGCTACCGTGACCAGTATGATTATTGGAAGTATTTTTCTTCCATAGATGTTTCACTCATTTCCCTATTTGCACCATCAAACATTTTATGGCTCCATATTATGTTAAAAGGGCGTTAACCCCTGCTTTTAACCTCACAGTCCACAGTCCAATTCAGTGCCAACTGGGCAACTCTGTATGCTGAAGAAGATCATGTGATATGGTCTAAAGGTCCAGAACAGTGACTGAGTGGGCCTTCTTTTTTTTCCATATATAAGTTCACAAAGGAACTTTCAGCCTCATCTTACAGGAAAATGTCCATGTTTCACTGAACATAACTTATACATATACATGTTTTTCACTGTGTTGCCATTGTGACTTTATGTAAAATATTTAAAAGTACAACTTAAAACAACTATAATACAACTTTTGGGCATGCAGCCTTTACTCTCCCTGCCCTTCCTCACATAAGTCCGGACACTATAATTGATTGCTGTGGCCCACAGAGGACAGTTAGGCATTATAGTCGGCTGCTGGATAAACTTTATCAGCTGATTGAGCCGCACGTCCTCCAAAAAGATCAAAAAGCAATCAGGGACCAATACTTTGGTGGTGAAAGCAAAACACACACATACAGCCATAAAAACAACAGGGAGTTAAGGCACAGTTCAGCAGTGGCTACAGCAACAACAGTTATTGGACACCACAGCAGTGAAAAGCAGGGACCTACCCTGGTTGTCTCTGAGATGCAGAGCGATCTTTGTATCATCTGTAAGGAGACAAAGAAAGACAGAAACATGAGCATAATAATCAATATTTCTCTTTGTAGTTTGTTTTGAAGCCCTGACAATATAAACAACCCCCCAAAGGTCCCAAATGAGATTAAGCTTCTTTCATTAGCAAACCATCTTCCTCTCAACATCAAATTTACTATACTTAAAATCTGATTAAAAATTAATGCTTTGAATATAATGGTTCAGCATGCATAATTCAACACATAAAAGAAGTCTGGGGTTAACTATACATGTGAAATATGGAAATGTAGCGTGACCCACTTCTCCTCAAAGGGTAGTAGGCATTTACACACACCATAGGATTCACATTATGCAAATTCAGCACATACACCACCAGATATATTTCACAGAATGATTTAATTCAAAAGGATTTTCTATTTCCGCTTCCAAAAGAGCGAATGCAGGCACATTTTGGGGTCTGAAATAAGTCATTAAATGAAATATGTAAGCGACCGCACACAATTTAGTCCATGCCACACTGAAGTGAGGGTCATGGGTGTGGGAAAAGAAGTCTTGGGTGTCTTATCTGTGGCTGATTATTTCACAAAAATCTCTATATTTGGGTATTTGGATTAACACAGGAAGTGAACAGAATTCATCTTAATTTTCTGTATTAAATTGTTTATAACTGAGTGTATTTCCTCTGAAGCAGGCATGTGAAGTTCAGTCAAATGCCAATAAAGTGAGAGAGGAGATCTTAAGTTTCCATGTTGGGTTTTCTCAAACTCAAACATCCCCCCACCACCCACCCACACAGACACATTTCTCTTTTCCAGTCTGCCTCTCTTCCTTCATTTCAACTTTCTCATCCAGCTGCAGGTTGCCAGCACAAGCATGAACCACACAGCCTGCACTCTAACTTGACCTTTGACCCCTGCAGCTGAAGAAACAGGCGAATATTGGGAAAACTGATCCTCTGTACGTGTCACACAGTCAGGGGAGTTTCTCGTGTCGGCTACACAACAAATACCACAGCACGGCCTCTTGACCTCCTTGATACTAACGCACAGAAAGACCAAACACTCTTTATCCCTCTGGTCTTCTGGTAGTCCTCTCACCACACCCTGGTTTGATCTGTAGGTAAACTCATGGTGTTTTGCCTCACAGCTGGACAGTTTTCACGCTCCTCCCCGAACTTACTGCATCTGTCCTCATCGCAGCAGCCGATCGAGCACCCCGACTGCGATGGAGTGTCCATTTAAACTCAGCCCCCACACAATGATTAATGGAGGTGCAGTGGGGAAAAGGTCGGCCACTGCCTCAGTTAGTGATGAAAGTGGGTGCCTTTTTGTGAAAATGAAATAATGGATAACCCTGGTCTGAATGTAGGAAGCTTTAAAAGGCTCAACAATAGAGGAGAAATAACACCAACAAGAATGGAGCAGTGTGGAATAACACTGCAGACGCTGCACTCTTGGACAAAAGAGTCTATCTTAAGTTATTTGCTCTCTTTAAAAATCACATTTTCAGGGCCATCTTTAAGGATTTAGTCATTTAATAGTAGCCTGAGATTTAATAAGTAAGCAAATTTAAGAGCACTTTTAGAAGAGTAGACACAGAATGCTTCACGGAAAGACTTAAAGCAAGGGGATAAAAAGCTAAGAAATAGAAGAGATGGACTGGATAAGACAAACGGGGACACACACTGCACAAAAAACAAGTGGAGCTATCACATCAAGAAACTGCCAGAGGAAGCAAGTTAGTTTTAAGATACTTTTAAAGAATGTGCATAGATAGCTTGTCAAAGAACTTGAAAGAGCCTGTTCCAAAGTCAAAGAACAACAACACAAAAAACATCATCACCTTCAATTTTCTGTTTCGAGTTCAGAGCAGCCAAGGTCAAAGGCTTGATCTCAGAAGCCTTGACCTTGACAGAGTCAAAGTCCTCTAAGGGAGCTTCAGGATGGATTGTTTGCCATGTGTCCTGAGCCAAAACATGAACTGATATGCTTTCTGTCAACCATCATAACCACAGACTGGGCTCTTGTTCCAGCTTCTCCCCTCAGGTCCTCTGTGATACAAATCCCATGAAAAGACCAAAACCACGATGAACTGATCATACTAACAAGTACTGTCTTTGTATTCCAAAGCCTGATATATCTCCTCTGTGCTCCATTGTTGTTGAAAAATATAGAATAACACCAGCATTATCCCTAAAATTATAAACATTTGTTTGCCCGATATGTGTCGACTGTATACTGTATATTTTTTGCTTATTTGTAAGCCAAGCCATGAAACTGAATATATGAAATCTGTCAGATGTGCTGAAATACTGTGTACCCCCTCCACATAGATGTTCTTAAAAGGATGCTGTAAATTCATTCATCACAAGGATAAGAGTGGATGTCTGAAATGATTGGTTGTCCATTAGCTCTATGCGCTTTGTGCCCACTCTTCATCCACGACAACACAAACAGTCACAGCAAGCTTCAATAGACAAAAACACTATGTCCAGTACAGTGTGTGCTTTTAGTATTGATTATATAAACTGTGTGATATGTATGTTGATATACACGGTGACATGACGTTACCTGAAACTTATGACTTGAGTAGGTGAGTGGCTCCTTCTTATCATTTTGATTCAATAGCAGCACATCTGGAGCTGATTAAGACAAATCGCCTGTTTGCTTAAATAAATTGCTCAAAAGCCATAAAAAGGGAAATGAGCTGAAAATTGGCACAATAAATTCAGCCAGCTTGTAACTTTCACTTCTCTGGAGACGGGGGAAAAATAAAAGGAATGTAAGTAAACAAACTTTAGAGGACACCTTGGCCATTTTCCTATCATCAGCAAAAGAATCCTGTCTGCTCTTTTTCAAAGACGATTTGCATGAGATAACTGTGAGATTATGCTGCAGTGTGGTTTGGGTTAGTCTCCCGCTGGGGTGCAGTGAGTCATGTGCTCAATACTTTATACTGCAATATCAAAAGAGCACGACTTGTTTGACCTTTGTTGTGTAACCCTGTCAGGAAGAGAAACCAAACACTGCCACGCAATTAAAAAGAGGAAGGGAAGCACATGACTATGACATCTGAAATGTGACTGATCACTTTTATATAAGGAAACAACAGTGTAAAGACAAGCAAGCAAACATGGAAAACCAGCACCTTTAAAAATATTCTAAGCTTCCTTCTCACACAAGATCTGTGGTCAGATTTGGGGGATATGCCGTTGTTGTTTTTTAACTTTCATGTTTACCAGTTAGCACTTTAAAGCACTAGACTTGCATTATTTAATATCAGCAAACCAACATGGCGTTTTGTGTATAGTATGTAGTATGTTGTTTTAATTTCTTAATTGCAAACCTTTCATACTTTACAGTATACTGTTATTATGTTTATGGTAGTCTATGGTATTTTCTGTATCCATATGTTCCCTCTTCAGAAACTTAAGGGGGAACATTCAGCATAACTTATTAAAGTTTCCCTTCTCTTGACTTTCTGTTCAACCAAAATATAATTTCATTCTGCCTCTGTTCACTGTATTAGATCTTTCTTTTCTCTAAAAAGCCAAAGTCACAGAGCCTGACTAGAAAGGAGACCTCAAATTGTAAAATGAGACCTTGAAAGAAGCAGAGGGAGCAGGTAATAATGAGGAACAGCTTTCAGAAAGCTTCAATATGTGGATCAGATCGAGCCAATTTCACTAAACTCTAAAATGACTGTAAAGTCACCTTCTACTTACTGAGACAAAAACCAGTGCTCAGTCTGATTTCTTATTAAACATTCAGCCCTAAAAAATGAAAAGTGGCCTTCATATTCAGTTATTAAAGGCAACGCCTCATAATTAACCTGAAAACTCATTAAGAAGAACAGCAGAAGGATGAGAATATTTTTAAAACGTCAACAGATCCATCATTAGAGAAAGAAGTTTTTAGGAATATAAGACTTCTGGAAACAAAGATTGATGTGGAGCCAGCAGAGCTGAATGACATGATCACAGATTTGTGTGGGTACATCTATTTTGGACTGGTGAGATTTGTCCTAATTCAATCTGCATTGTTTAAAAGTTGGTACAAACACAGCTGCTGTGCCTTGCTCCACTGCCTGCCATCTGGAATGATTTTTTTTTGTCTTAAGTGGAAAATTACAGTACATATTTATGCATTCTCAGAGAGAGAGAAGTGTCTCATGCATGTTGTAAAAGAGGAAACACATCAATACCAATAAAGAACAGTTCCAGCAAATACACTTCATTTAACATCCTGCCAGAACAGAGCATCCATCACTAGTTGAAAGAGAGCTCTGGGCTCTGACACAATATGCACCGTGGCCTTGTTCCAGCTCTGTTTTCTACTTTACCTTCAGTAGGGACACTGGTGGGAGGGTGGGAGGTGGAGGCTGTGTCTCTGCCTGCAGTGGCCTCTTTGCTCCTGGATGTTGTTTTGGCGACAATAGTGGTGGTGAAAGGGTAGAGGTATGTGGTGTCGATGATGTCGCACATCTTGTCCTTGGTCTGAAAGATAACAAATGTTGTCATGGCTGCTTTCAGAAAGAAAACTAATGTGTGAGGGATCCTCCCGGTGCACTACAGCAAAAGGCACTTATCATCCAGGGAGCTCCAAACACACACACAAATACACATGTATTTCACTATTAGCAAGTAAGATGCTGAAACATTTAGAGCACTGTCAGACAAATTTAAGTCATGGCTGGTCATTACATGTCACTCACCTCATCTGGGCAGCTGTTGTCCACCCAATCCTGCCGATGGCGGTCAAAGCCACTGGAGCATCTGAAGGCAGAGAGAGCAACTGTCAGTCAAAAGCTGTGTCTTCAGTCTAATAAAAGAGTTCAGTATTTCACTTCTACAAAGTTGTGGGACTTATAAGAGACAGATTAAACACAGAGCCACCAGTGATTCTCTTTCTCAGAGGAGCTGATGGGAATTTCATTTGTTTTCAATCTGGTCATAAAAAAAAGAAGAAGTTTAGGGATCACCAAAGTTATTATAGTTCATCTTTCCAGGGGAACATGAACGTCAAATAGTAAATTTCATGGCAATCCATTCATCCATAGTTGTTGAGAGATGTCACTCAATACTAAAAATGTCAGCCCCATGGTATCACTAGAGCAAAAGTCAGTGGACCACCAGAGTCAGCAGGATTCATCTCATGACATGTCTGTACCAAAGTTTAGGACAGTCCATCCAATAGTTGTTGATATAGCTGCAATAAATGATTAAAGCCAAAGAAAATAGAGGAAGAACACTTTCTCTTTCAATTCCTCAGAGCCCAAGGTGACATGTCATCACATGTTTACACGTCTTGTTTTGTCCGACTAACAGTCTAAAATGAATGTAATCCAAATATATCAAATTTACAATCAGATAAGAAAGAGAAATGCAGCAAATTCCTCACACTGGAAAAGCCAGGACCAGTGATTTTCCTTTAGCAAATCTGAAGTACACTTTGATTCATCCTCATTAGAGTTGCAGGTATGATTTCTTATTTTATATAAAAAGATGTTTCAGGATTTTTCTATTCTGAACCAAGCTGAGAAGCAAACATCTGCACCTCCCACTCCCTGCCTCCCTCTGATGTCTGGATTCAAGGAGTGCAGGGAGGGAGCGGCTTTGCGCAGTATGAAGATATAAGACCTGTGTGGGGGAAGTTCAGCAGGTCATGGGATAAGGGTGCTGTTGAGTCGAGTGTGTATGGTGGTCCGAGACTTCTAATAACCTCAGGAGGCAGACGGTAATCGAGGCGGCAGCTACTAATCCTCCATGCTATAAATGGACCAAAATTATAACTCGCCCACTGGTGAACTCGCCATCGTTGTGTATGTCTAGGCCCTTTGCCACCAACAGTTTCCCATCTGGGAGGACAAGTCAGTATGCAAAGCAGCAAACCTACTCACTGTGTTCTGTCAGATAAAGTGAATTGTAAAAGCTCTGGTAGTCTGTAAATTATTTCTCACTGCAGGTGGCAGATGTATAGAGGAAATGCTCACATATAAAAACGACCTATGACTGACTCACAATGCAGAGGCAGTGGTATCTGTGCTCTGTGCTGCAAGGACAATATGAGTCCAGTAGAGTCTTAGACATCCCCAGCAGGCCCCATTTCTCTAGTGAACATATTGTTATGGTAATGACTTTATGTGAAGGAGTCCATTTTCATCTTTCCACCTCTCTAATCATCCCATTCCTTTTATTTCCCCCCCCAAAATTCAGCCTCATCGGTTCAATCAGGCGAGACAGATTCCTCTGCTTAATCCCCCACTTTTTCCCTGACTGCTCCCCCCACCCACCTCCACCCCCCACCCCAAGAGGGAAGCAGAATTAGACACAATATTACCGACAGGTCTGGTCTAACCTGTCCCTATAGAGAGCTTGTGTTTTGTTTCTTCTCAATGGCATCCATCTCAGCTAGCTGCCATCTATTGCAGTGAGCCACAGAGCTTTTAATTAGAAATGGGTTCAGGCGCTTCATTTGAATATAAATGAACCCATGAGGAAGAATATTTCTCTTTAGGATTCCCACATGCACAGCAGGACAGAGAGATTGCATTATTGGGTTTCAATCCCACTTCTTGAGATGCCTTCGAAAATTAGAGTTATTCTTTCCACTGTTTGCAGTGGCACAAAGTAACCTACAACATTTACTACAATATTGCACTTAAAGTTATAATCCTTAAGATGTTTTTGATACCATTTATTGTTTTTTTTCTAGAACTTATTTCTAGAACATAGTTTATTTCAATTTAAAACTGGTTGTTGTTGTGTTGTAATGTTTTTAGGACTCAATTACAGACAGAACAAACTGCCCAACACTTAATAAAGTGGTTAAAATTAACTCCACCATGACCAGCTGCTTTAACATTAATGTCTCAGTGATAATAATAACAACCTATAACCTATAAAACAGTCAGAAAACTTTTACTTTTATATTATATATTTATATTTCATATTTGTTACATTTGTTTACATACATTTTGCTGATAATACTTGTAACAAAGTATTTTTACATTGTTATTCAACTACATTTACTTAAGGATCTGAATAGTGATTGTTTGACAGTGAAATAACAGCTAAAAAAAGATTTGTGAGCCAGTGATAATGCCATTTCTCAACATAAAAGACGCAATAAAAGTTTGCTGGGAGACTAAGACATATTAAAACTCAATATTAATCTCCCTAACAGCCATTAATTTTCTATGAGCTGCATTTGTGAAGCTCACCAGCTGTGTTTTTTGGGTAAACAAATCTCTGCATTTCCTCCAAAACACATCCAGCACTTATGGCCCACTGTGAGTCCACTGGGACGTCTGTCATGGTTTATTAACCCGCCTCAGCAGATGCTGCACACATCAGCCGCAGCAAACTGATTTAGTTCAGAACTTAGCGAGAGAGAGGCACTATGCTCTCACCTTCCCGACACTTCACTGAGAGAGGTTCATTAGGGTTGTTCTCTTAAAATGTCAGCGCCTTTCATTAACCCAGGAGCCAACAAGCCCGCCACAGTTTTTAATTAGCGCGTGTTTAAAACATGTTTGCCTTTTTCAAAGGAAGTGGCTGAAGTATACAGAGGGCAGAGTAACGCTGAACAGTCAGATATTAACGCAGTTAGAAAGCTAATTAAAAGGCAACTTAATGAGATCACTGCTACAGGCATACAGTATCTCATACAGTGTCTATAAATTGCTGAGAGGAAAAACACTTCTTCATGTCGCCACACTGTAAATTAGTTTGTCTCTGTCAGAGGAGGAGGAATTAAAGATGCAAAGCAGAGGGAAAGTCAAATCAAAAACCCCCTTGTAAGTCCTAAATAACAAATCTCTACGGACAGAGCAGAAGTGCTGCACATTTCTCCAGTCAACCACATTACTCACAGAATGAATGATGAGTCCAAAATAAAAGAGTGTCAGATTAATATTTGATGCATGAGACTTTCAAAATGCAGTGGCATACAAAGAGAAGGGGTGGCGGCTGCCCCAATAAACCCCTTCAGCTACCTCCAAAAAACATTTTCGGCAAATTCAGGCTCGACATTTATCAGGACAGTAAGCATCTATTGACTTGCAAGTTGAGACTTTCCTTAACTTGTATGGATGATAACACAACTCTGCTATCTCGCCATAATTTATTCTCCTCGCTGCCTTTTTAACTCGAAACTTTTTCTACCCGGCAAAACAAAACCCACCACAGCTCACATTTCAACTGTCAGGAAATTCTAGGGAGGAACACTAACACTTCTTTAGCAGCTCAAATATTTACTTTTGTTTGAAGTGCAGGGAGCCAGGAAGGATAAGATAAAAAGGAGAGCAGAGGTTGACAGAACAGGTGTGAGTTGAATGAATGCTAGAATAAGCTTCTGTAGAGTCTAAATAGTAGAACTACTTTCTCATTCACTGAACAGAATTCTATTTTGACTGTAATAGTGGAGAAAACATTTGAGTTTGCCTGATACTACTGCATATAAAAATGATTTTTTCATTACATTATACTGTACGTATGAGATGTTTGCAGACTGTCTGGACTCAATTGAAAGTATCCAAAGCCATGACCAGAATGTTAACCTTAACAAAAGTAAGCTACTCTAAAAGTGCAAATGTTGGAGCTCACTTAGCTTAGCTTGGTTCAGCTGACCTACTGATAGAAGACCAGAAATGAGTTTCAGTGTTAAATTCACTGGATTATCCACTAAATCAAACACTCATTGCCAAAGTTCAGTGGAAGCTCTAAACCTGTGCTGTACTTTAGATAAACTTCCATCATGTTCTGGGAACAAATCACTCGAATCGCTTGATTAAAAAGTTAATATCCAAATTATGTTTTGCTACCAAGCAAAGCAGACACAAATTGCAAGGATTATGTAAATGTATGTAAACCAAATTGACAAGTTTACATGTATAAAAAACTATTTTTAATAATAAGAAAGGATTATAACTTACACAGAGACAACTGAATATAACCTTAAAAACTACAGATAGACCAGACTTAATGATTGTGGGAACTGAAGTTGATCAACAAGAAAAACATGCAACAATTATAATAATAATTTTAAAAAAAAAAGCTAAATGCCTCCAATTCATCTAATTTGTTTGTTTCTCAGTTTTAGATATTTGTTTTTCAGAGTAATCTGAAGATGTCACACTGGGCTATGAGAAATTTTGATGGACTTTTTCCACTATTTGACATTTACTTGACTAAACCATAAATTGAATTTGTAGCATTACTATGAATGTGTTGGGAGGAGAGGTGTAACAGGAGTTAAAGGAGAGTTTTTGACAGTAAAAGTGTCCATGTATCTCACCTGTTGAGGCGATGACACCAGCTACAGTTGAAGTTGATCTGTGAGGAGATGCAGGCGCTACAGCTGGTGAACTGGAGACAGGCTGGAGAAGAGAAAGATCCACACAGGTCAAACTTCAGTCAAATGCACAGTGTAACTGACATAAAGCCAAGGTCCTGTTTGCTGGAGAGGTCTCATAATGTTAAGGAACTGATTGAACAACACATCAATGCCTCTACTGTGGACAGTGTTATGGCTGTGCCAAAAGCTGTTACAATAAATTCTCCTTACTGGGTAAAGGCATCATTTCCACAGCGGTAGAATTGGTGATCTTTGTCTTCGTCAGCTCCACGCGGTGGTACTCGTAGATTGTCCTCCGCCTCACGTCTATATTTTGGAGACAGAAGGAGACAGAGTGAGAGAGCGAACAAACCATCACAAATCTTCCACCCAGAGATAAAAACTGGGACAAGTGGTCCCCAAAGAAAGAGGAGAGAGAGAGCGAGAGGCAGAATCAGGTCATATGGGATGCTACCATTGCACTTTATTTCTCCCCTCTCTTTGTGGGGAAGTGTCAGCCTACGACTTGGCAGTGGACGGTAGCAATTTCCCCCGGGAGCTGATATCAATCAGACCCTGTTGAAGGGCTGCCTTCCCAGTCATCTGTAACAGCAAGTCATCAGCTGGGGTAAGATGGAGCAATTGATTAGATACATCATTGACTCTCACTGCATTCTGGCCCTCACACAGGCCAGTGTAAAATGGGCTGCTTATTTTTGCTGGCCATGCATCTTCACCACCAACAGTGAAAATGGAAGAATAGAGGTATGAAATACATCCTTAGTTAAAGTAAAAAAGTGCATAATATTTTAACAGATCTGACAATAACTCCTCTGTGTTGTTAATATTTATACAAACTCTTTCTTTCCAGGAGTGAATCAGTAAATCTGTAGAATAAGTCTCTAAGATCCTCTGCAACATGCTTCATTGCTCAATACATGACATTACCTATAGCACTTGTCTTTGCTTGACCAATGAGCTACAAAATTGAAAGTCAATACACCAGACTATGGCTGCGTAAAATATACAGCAAGTAGTGACTTTCAATTCTCATTTATCATATAATATGGCCATTCAGTGAAACAGTTTTAAAGTTAAAGGAACAGTTTGACATAGAGTGGAATCAGTCTTCATCTATTCTAGGCAAGAAATAGAATAAGAATATCTTCCAAAATGTCAAATTATTCATTTTTGCTTGGTTGATTTGTTTTCGTGGCTGAGAATTGCTGACCAAGTGCTGTTCTTCTCATATGATAGGATGTTGTTTCCTGGCAGACTTGCTGGGTTTGATTACACCCTGGACAACTGATCAAAGCAGCAAATGTGAGCCAGCTCAGTCTAACCTCAGAGTAAGACCACCCTTCCTTTCCCCCTCCTCCCCTTCCCTGGTGACTGACTTCCTCTTGCCTCTAGCAAAGGGATTATCAGGTGCCTGATGACACGGTGGGGGCCAGAGGAAGGTCATTTCCCCCAGGCTGAGGCTGCTGATGTGTGGGCAGACTGTGCAGCCTCACTGGCCTCTGGTTAGTAGGTGGAAGGAAGCTGCAGATCAGATCAATTACAGTCTGGTCTCAGCCACAACATAAAAAACAACTAATGAGGAGTTAGCTACCTTCCACTGATACTATCAAACACAAGCAGATTTGCAGTAGTGTGTCAACAATTACACACAAGAGGGTCAATTAACCCATCTTCAAATTAAAATCACATCCAGAGTAGATTCAATAACGCACTCTGCAGCAGATATATACAGTACATATATAACAGAAAAACAGTATTGCATACATACTTGCATTTACTTTAATGAAATCACAACAACAGGCTGCCTCATTTTGCTTATTCATTCACATCAAAGAGCTGTGCAAAAATCAATGGAAATGCAATGTCAAGACACTGAGTTGAAAACTGATTGTGAAATAATGGCAGTGTCACACTCTCCTCTCATCAGATGCACACAAAATATTTCAATGTGTCCAATCGACCTCTTTCACCTCATGATTACACTCTTGGCTCTTTCATATCTCCAATATATTAAATCCCAATTTTTCTTCTTAAGCAGAGCTCAGCTATGAATTAGATGTATTTTATGGGCATTAATCCTGAAATCTAAAAAGAAAAAAAACATAGGACAAGCACATACTATATGTAATTAACAGCTCCAGTCTTGGCATCAGGATTATTAATCCATGTACAGGCAAGAAGATATGAAAAAGGTCCAGAGGTGGTTTTGGCTTCAATTTAGGAATAACTCCCAGTGACTGATAAAGTGTAATCCACCCTTGGGAAAGTATATTAAAGCCTGGGTCTTCACATGTGCTTGTACCTGACCTGTTAATTACACCCCCCAGCCACAAATCTCCTCTCTCATCTCTGTCTTTACTGGATGGGCTGTTGGTATGCTCTGCCTAGAGGCAGTGTAAAATGTTTTATTTGAGCTCTTAATCTAAGGAGAAGCTACAGTGGGGTTAAAAAATGTCCCACTGGTTGCCATGGTTGCTGTGCAGTAATTGGCTGCAGAGACACTTAACAGACTTGAAACACTCCTTCATGGTAGAGCCTGTAGTGGTCATGGCTTTCCTGCCTGTTTTTTTCCCTGTTAGAATTCAGGGTTTGAGTACTAATATGGCAGAGCTGTAATATTATTACTTATTTTTTAGGTACAGATTATTTCTCTACATGAACTCCCCCCTCAGCACAAGCTTTACCTACATTTCAGGGGTGAACTGCCTATGGAGAACTGAGCAGCAATGGCATCTCTACTTTTTCATGAAAACAGCTGATTCTTGCTGTTTTTAAAGGTTAGCCCCTACCCATCTATGAATAAGCTCCCTTCTCCATTATCTGCATCATTGTGATGACTATCATTATGAAAAGCCTGTGATCTCACTTGCAGCATCCTTTGTTTCCTCCACAGACTCTTTCCATACAGCTCATGGGGCACATCAAGCCCTTCAGATTGACAGGTGCAGGATGCAAATACTGCCCTTTTCTTTCAGACACTGACATGAACTTGTGCACTTTGCAAATATCACCTGCTTGTTGCACAGCCAGAAAACAAAGCACTGTTTGTTTCAGTTGTTGCAAGAGTTTGATTTTGTTTATAGTGACTGAAGGCAGCCTCAGCAGTTGGCTGTTCTCTTAAGCGCTCCTCCAGTGATAGCTTAGCAACCGTGACTAGGCATAGACGGTCTGTCAAGCTCTGGTTTTCAAACATGCCAAAGCAGTAGTGAGGATGGTACTCAGCATTTAAAGAATTTAGAGGGTATTATCTGCCTTTTTTCAGCCTTTTCAAAACCTAAATACATGAACAAAAGTGGATGGGACTGATTAAACAGTGCGATTTGTCAGTTCTAATGAAAGCTGCAATAGTTAGCGTGCTTTTAGAATGAGGACTGTTAAAGTGAAAACATATTGTTTGAAAATATGAACAAGAATGTGAGATTACAACCCAGTTGTCAAGTGGTTAGGATGCATACCCATACACACACATGTAACCATCAAGTGCATATTTAAGACCCTTTTTACAAAGTTCTTCATTTAAAACAGCTCAGTTACAAACATTTAAAAGTCACTTGAAGATGTTACCTTGAATAGCTGGCAATAAATGAGAAGCTGCTTTTGTCTAACTGTTTGAAATCAAGGACAAACTGTTTTAAAAATTAAGTATTTCAAGTAGCAAATCTGGCCCTGTTGTTCTTGTAAACTGAATATGTGCTGCGCGCCAACAGAAAGCCTGTCAGGCGTAGAAACTCAGGAGAGTGGGTTTTAACAGTCAGTTCCCAAGCAATCTCCACAAATATTCACACTTTATTTGGTTTAATGCGATACATAAATGAGGGCAAGACAGGCATTATATTAACTGTTTGTACGTGAAGGAGTTTAGTTTCCGCTGTTTGATCTCTTCCCAAATATGATTTTAGGTGTATTTAGGATTACAGTTTTCTGAGAAGTAGAATCAGTGTTGTGATCATTTTGGATGGATTATCAGAGCAGAAAAAAAGGTCTGACACAGAAAAGGGAACGCATACGCTCCTCAGAGACATCATTTATGTTCAACACAACACCTCAGCCTCAATTTGCTTCCATTCAAGATTTCATCACTCCATAACCAAGCAGCTGCACACACTGGTTTCATCATGCTGTGTCAGAGGCATCAAAGAGAGCTTGATTTATGAATGTCTAGGAGGACTGCGCTAACAGGTTCAATATACAAATCTCAGAGTGCCAACGACAGTCTGCTAAAAAGAGATTTTATAGAAAAAGCCTTCAGATAAGGCAGAAAACAGTCAATGTTAGATAATACTCCAAATACAGCTAATTTTCTTTGTACAAATAACACAACTTTACACTTTCAAAATGCATCAATGCATATGCAAAGGTGATACACCAATACTTCCCATGTTCATGTGACACCGTGTGACTTCGGGCACATTTGGGAGGAAGTAGGCATTGGGTGAATGGCCAGAGATCAGATTAAGGGACATTTTTATAGTCAAGTCAGGCATTTTACTGTTTTAACCCAAACCATGACCTTAACAAAGTGGTTTTTGTGCCTAAACCTAACCACTGTAACTGCCGTATGCACAGTCACGTGCATATGACATGCGGTGGTCTCCATGGAAGTGCTCTACGTATGAGCTGCACACAAAATTTGACTCACACTGCACGTGTGAATGTGAACCCATGTTTTTTACACCATCAGGTGAGACTGGGTTGCAAAATAGCTGGTGTTTTGGAGAACTGTTTTACTCTTAAACCAAACTCACAAAACATCATATTACACACAACATAAAGATACCACATAAAGGACAAAAAAAGGCCTAATATATTAACTTTGACAAATAAATGGTGTCCAAGCTTCACACACACAACCAAAACAGCTTAAATCACTGAATAAATCATATCTGACATCTCATTATTGTAGCAGACTTTGAAGCAGAGCCCATGAAAGACGGAGAGTCTGACTGTGGATACAAAGGTTTGAAGTGTCTCTCCTTTGCTTTAAATTTAATGGGTCCAAATTGGAGAAACTCAAAAGCAAATAAGAGAGGCAGATCTGGAGCTGTGCCCACAGCTCTGCCCGCTGCCCACTGGGAGAGGTAAAGCAGTGCTGGAGAAGAAGTAGTGACAGTCAGAGCTAAAGGAAAACAGACGAGGCTGAACTCAGAGCTTTAAGACGCAGTTAAAGGTAAATCAAAAGACGATGAAACAATTCAGTCAGCCAACTGATTGATTTAGAACTCTTACCAGCCCTCTTAGTTACTGTTGCTATGGTTCTCAACCATTCCATTCTAGAATGTGGCTTACCATGACAATGGCAGCAGATTTACCATTCAAAATAATTCTTCATTTTAGAAAGATTTCACACAGATATAAACAAACGCATCTTCTTACTTGTGGCCGGCGAGTTATAGTTGTACTGCAAACTTTATGATGATGATGTTTTCAGCTGACTTGATTTTAAAAGAGGCTTTATTTGGTACATACAAAATCTCACATGTCCCAGTTTGCTGATGGTTGCTAAGCTATGATTGGACAACTGCTGCTTTATTTCATAGTTTTTAAAAAAGTTTGCATTTAGATTAATTAATTAATGAATTTCTTCTCATGGACAAATGAATAGTAAAAGCTAGAACAGTGTGTTTGAGACTCACTGGGTATCTGTTGGATCTTGTGGACCACCACAAAGGCATCAGACAGGCCCACCTTCACCGGGTGATTGACAGAGCTGATCTGTGACACCTCAATGGGGATCTGAAATAGAAGAAGGGAAAATCAATTACCAGGACCACGACGATCTGTCTGGGACAGGCTGGAAAATAGAAACAGGCCACACCAGTCTGATAGCACCGACAATTCAACCAATTTATTACTATCTCCCATAGGAATCTGCAGAGGCATTATGCTCCTTTAATAAGCATATGGCTATCTTTGGTGCATAGAATAAACATTTCAGATACAGACGAGACTGAAATGAGCAACAACTTTGTGAGGACTGACTTATCTCTGAGAAAACAGACAGGAAACAGAGGCCATGACATTTATGGTCTGTACACACCACTGCAAGAGGGAAGTTAAACTAGACAAAAGTCCACAGTGACTTGGGAATAAATTCTTAACGGTGAAGTGAGATTAAGGTGATGCTCAGCTGTATTGAACAAGCCTTCTCTCTTCCCTTCACTCTTTTCAGAGCAGTAGTAGCAACATGATGAAACACAAATTAGAAAAACTAATCCAGCAGCTTTCAGATCAGCTCTTCTAATATGTGAAAATAACAAATTACAAAAGAGGTCTCAGTCATAAAAGAAGCAGCCAGGCTGTTGTAACCACTGCAATTATAATACATCATTACTTAGTTATTGCAATTTCACACCACTATAGCACAGTCTGCTGGGGATTATTTTTCATTCCATTCTCTTTCTCCCTGTTCAATTAAGTTGTTTTTCAAAGCATTTTTGAAATTTGGACACTAATAAATACCACTGAGACATCTAATACAAAATAATAATACCATATGGAATTGGTATGAGAGCATTAAGTCATATTTTCTCAGGCACAATGCATCATGAAACCCATTATTTTGTCATGTTGGCAACACTTTTCAGCAAAATGACCAAAGTGAAAATGTGTGAAATGGGGCCCCTTTCTCTCAACTGTAAAGACAGAGGTTGTACCACGTGTTAGAAAAGACAAAGACCTTTTAAAAAGTCAGACAGTATTAGTAACAGAAGCTAAACAGAGCTGTACAATTTGGGAAAAGTTGTAGATGAGTCATGTTTTCTTTTGACTGTACATACAGTACTATGATGATTTATGAATGCCATTTTTCTGTAAAATGTCTCTGCAAAAACCCAGAAAAAATCTACTGTACTTAGAGACTATTTAATCAGTCCTGACCTCTTTGTATGCAAAGACAATCCTGCCGGTGTTGTGCAGCGTGGCTTGGAAGGTGAAACTTCCCAGGTTGTAGTTGTCCTGTAGGTGGACGTGGTCCCACTGCACCACCAGAGCAGTACCTAGAACCACAACCACAAAAGAAAACACATAGGTTATCGCCACATGTAGGACAACAGAGAATCACCAGGATTAAAGGAGAATACAGGCGTCATTGATAGCTACTGTCTCCATATAGTTCATGCTTTGTATTTCTAACACTGACTTGTTTTTCACTGCTTCTGAAATACTATCTGTGCTGCCTCAGATCTAGCATGAAATGAACCACTGACCGGGCAAAGACCGTGAATAAGAAGACATCAATGTAACAATCATGTTTGTAAGAAGATATGTTTTTGAGGGATTATTTCCTGGCAAAGACTTCATTTCCGCCTGTGGGTGTGAGGTGATTGACACTGAAGTAGGGTGAGCTCTGATATGAAAACACTTCACTGGAACGGGATGAAACAGTAATAAAACTGAAACTTTTGACAAAACCAAATCAAGGCGTGTGGTGGTTACTGTGATGGATTATGTAGCTCTGGCAATTTTCACAACAGTGAAAGTTTTTTCAGTGACAGTGCTGTGAAAGACTTCTTCTTATGTGGAGGAAAATGAGGATGTTTCCAACTACGCTGGCTGAAAGCAATCACCACCAGGAGCAGGAGGGCAACATTGACACAAACTTAAAGGGTCAGTTCCCCCAGTATATAGTGGTATAAACTCATGCATATTCTTATCGTGTTATTTGCTCAGGTTTTGAGATTTCTGCCTCTATCTCAATATAATGTAAGAGAATGGAATTCATTTATGGTGCTCACAACACTGAAAAATTAGATATGAAAAATGTATCAGCGACTTCTCTTTCCAGAAACAATGTCCTGGTTATATTAAATAAGCCACATCTCCCACCAGAACCATGAAAGCAGCTCACAGCACTGTACGAATTATTCAGATTCAGGTTTTCAGTGTTTTGAGGTGCACAAATTAAATTCCATTCACCTCTATTGAACTGGGACCTGGGAACATAAAACTTTAACTACCATATCCAGTGCTGAAACAATGAGCAATTGATTAGTTGAGCTACAAGAAATTATATTTATATATATATGTGTGTGTGTGTGTGTGTGTGTAAATTTGGTAATAATTTAATCAAAATGTCAAACATTCTCTATTTATAGCTTAATATGCTTATTAGCATAAATTGTGAGGATGTGGTGCTTTTCTTACAAACAGTATAAATGCATTTAATAAATATCTCACTTTCATGTAGTTGTAGCAGACGTAAGTGTACAACTATAACTCCTTCTGTGGGCGCCCATGTGGCTAATTTATAAACAGATAATGAATAACATATAGTAAAACAAAGTTGTGATAACATAAAATATTTCTTCACAGAAGTTATAGTTGTTGACAAATGCTCATTAATCATTAATTTAAAAAAAGACTTACATGTCCTTATATCGATCTTAAAACTACATTATAGTATGTTATAAACCATGTCTTAAATGTTTATAGTGAAGATTAATACTAAGCATTACTGTGATTTGGGTGAACTGACCCTTTAAATATGAAGCATCACAGACACAAGGCCTCCAACACAAATCAGGAAGTGCTAGGCTGCTTCTTAAAGGCAGACAGGGTATTTATGACTGGATCAATAAATGAATTAACCACTGAATCAATGAATAAATGAATATGCGAGTGGCTTACTGTAAAGTAATTTGTAGCCAAAGAGCTACATAACACTACTCTGAATTCCACTTGACCACATTAAGTCAAGTGATCATTAGGTGTCACCTTAATTTTGGGGACGTACTAAATTAGCACCAGACTCACGCGGCCCTCAGCTCTACCCTCCAGACAGCAGGCCTCACATTACTTTTAACACTATTTTGATTTAGTGTGGACTTTGGAGAACCTATTGATGTGAAAGCCATTCCCCCCCTCAGAGCCAGTCATTTGGCAGCGCGCCAGGGCAATAAAGGTTTGTTAACACAACTAATCAATTTTTCCATCACACAGCCAGAGCTCTTCCATCCAGAGTAAAGATGGAGAAATTTAACTTCTCTGCTGACAATTTGGAAAGCGCAGGCGTCTACTTGTACAGGAAACCCCATAATAAATTACATGTGGTGTGTTTAAGGGGCCTCTGGCACTGGACATGCACGTTTCATGTGTTACAAGAGGAGGTTAAACAAGTTAGGGTCTGATCTGGCACTGATACTTAATATCATGTGACTAATATTATTAAAACTTGGCAACTGTAATGTGAGCATACAAGGCACATTTTGAGTGTTGGGGGGGAGGGGAGTGCTGAAGAGTTGCTGTGTAATGTATTAAAGAAGACGAGGTTTAGGAGAAAGGCAGTGAATATCAGAGAGAGGACAGAGCACTAAATTGCTGCTAACTTATGGCACGGCGGGTTTACTCAGTCAGCACAAGTTAAGCCTAATATAAGTCTGCTTAAAATGCATTGAGTTCAGGAGGGGAGGCAGCCATGCTATCTGGGGCTTCCTGGCTAAAAATACAGAGTGGCTGAGGAGGCGTGGAGGGCAGTACACACTGGCCTTGTTTCTAATTCCACTTACAAGCTTTACATGCTGTATGAACTCAAAACAAACAAAACAAATCCTGTGCTATTACACCAGCCCACCCTCGGCCTGGTGAAGTAATTTTCATTAAGAGTTTTAGTGTGGTCTACACCACATCTGTTTTCTTAAATCATTTCATTCTGTGCTGAGATTTATTTTACTACATTTCGTATTTCATTTAATTTTCCTTTGTATTTCTTACTATTGTAAAAGTTTCAACTTGTCAAAGTAGAAAAGCACAGGTGTTTTGTTCTATGTGGCCCTATTTATTTCAAGTGTCTCTGAAGTGGATCCAGATAAAATTCATCCAATTAGGACACTTTTGTTTACATGTTTACAGTTATGCATTTCCTTGGTCCCGATCACAAATCTCATTGTGCCTGTTTTCCCAGGCTGCATGCAAATCAGGGACGATGACAGAATCATTTAGATCTTTTCAGCATCTGGCTAGAGAATGTGTCTCAAACCACTTCCCAGTGTTTGATTGGGTTTGGCTTTCACTCCAATCTCAAATGCTTCTTGGATGTGTTTACACTTAGCTTTTTCCACCCAAGATGCCTTGGTGTCTGACAGTCAACCAGAGAAACTAAATCAGTTAAAGGGAAATGAACCACAATTAATTCTACTATTTACACACATGCTTTTCCTACTGTGATATGTGGAAAACGTCTATTAGTATTTTTCATCATCTTAAGTCAGGCTGGAGCATGTTTGATCCTTCTGGGCCTGACGCAGAGCTTCTAACACTCAGCTTCTCTTAATGTAATGAAGAGAAGATTTAACCAGAGCAGCCGACAGTGTCATAACTGGCTTGGAAGATAAAACACTTGAAATTAATCAGCCAATAATGGATTAATAAATGCCTGCCTCTTACTATGAGAGGAAGCTACAGCAAAGTCTGTAGTTGTGTTAAAATCTGTGTTAAAAGTGTCAAACATGTTTTACAGGCCTTCAAGTGGTATTTTTACCACAGTGCTGTCACAAGATTCTGCTGGCAACAACAGTCAAATTCACCGTCTGTCAGGTGTTGAAACGCTTCACAACTCTATAACTGTGCACTATCAAACTTCAGGATAGTTTTAGGATAGAACTTGAGAAAGTCTTGTCCTAAGCAATCACATGTGGTCTTTATTTAGTGGATTCCAATTAACAAAAAGAAGCAGACGTTCTGTTTTTGTGAAAACTGAACATCTGACAACAAAGATTCACACTGTCACTGTGAAGTTTCACACAACTCCCTCCGCCTTGTTTGTGTGACGACAACAAACAATACATCTCCACTGCAAACGCCTCATCAAACTGCTCACAGTCTGATGGAAAGAACAACTGACTCTCCCACAACCCAGCAGCCCATACAGTTCTTATGCTGTATTGGCAGGACATTGACTGATGGACAGTGTGTTGAGGAACAGGCTGGCTGAGAATCGATCAGCTGCCAGTTTGGTTAAAGTCTGATGAGCTCCACTGCAGAAGGTCACACAGTTGGTCCATCACTCTGCTGCTGAGGGATAGATGACTGACATGATGGATAACAAACAACCACAAATAGCAAAGGAAAGAGTGAGGAAGTTTAAAATGAGTGAGTGCAGTTTAGGAGAATGTTAGAGGGGTCACAGAGAGTGTCATATATCATCTAATGACATAACATTTTTGTAAATAAATAAACCTAAAGATGGCTGATACAGTTTTAGTCACAACAAATTTAGCTCACCTAATTTCATGCTGCTTTTACCAGAATAAATGGCTGTCAATGCAAGAGAGTACACAACTGCTTCACACTCATGCAGAGGTGTAAAGGAGTAAAATGCTGTTACCGTTGTCAAAGTAGATGACTGTAGAGTTTCTGGAGACACTTGGGTCAAAGTTGGCCATTAGAGGAGCGATGTACTGTGTAGCTGTTAACATCCGATGGACCACATCACCTGTGTAGATGAACCCTGTGAAAGAAAAAGAGAAAATGCACAGCATATAACTTTCTGTGCTCTTCAAAGTCACCAGTAGATGCTCTTAAATGTTGAGAACACCAATATACTACATCACACATGTTTTGATAAAGTGTTTTAAGGTGGATTTACCCTTTGGCAACTCATAAAAACACACATCAATCTTCCTTTACTCCATTACTACCTTCCCTCCTTCAATAGATCTGTTATCTGATACAGTTTCCTCCAGGAAGACAACAAGCCCTCCAGTCCAAAGTTAAAAACTCCTCATTAACCCACAACGATCACTTCTTTGTCTGTCTCTGGCCTTGTGCTGCAGGCTGCCTCAGCTAGCAGTGGCGATTAATTAGCATTATTATCTTTGATCAAAAACAGCAGAACAAGTCCAAGGGGCTTTGAAAGGAAGATACTGTATGCAGAGTGAGCAGTTATATACTGTGTTTTCATGGTGTTATTCCTCTCCTCCTTTCTTTCCTCTTATGTGTGGTTTTACTCCACATCATCAATCACAGATGTTAACAAGAGACCATGACAAAAAAAAGGGATTATGTTAACTTTTCCAATTTATGTGTCCCTTCAACGAGGCACGGATAGATCTCTCCACTGAGAGGGACGTGCCCAGTCAACACAAACTGGAGCTGCATCATTTAGCAACCTGTAAACATGATTATTAATGGACTCCAGAAAAGGGGGGAAACGCCCACTATTCATCACCAGGGAACAGTCTTTGCATAAAGAACTTGCACTGATGACAACAGAATCAAACAGCATCTTAATTTCCCTGCTGACAACAAAGTTTAGCAAAGTCAGCTGCTATTTCAAGATTAATTCAAGATTAATTCACAGCAGAATCCTTTGTTTCTCAATCTGACTGTGCCTGGACTGCAAAAATATCCACAACAAACTTTAACATGTAGCCTTAAAATCTCTGAACAAAGGTAAACTTGGCATTGGAGTGAGACAATATTGTGCATTTGATGTAATTTACCTTTGAAGAACAGTTTCAATAATTATAAAAACACCTACAATGGCAGCATCTTCAAAAAAGGACATGTTTTAACAACTCAATTATTCCTGCAACAGACAAAAGACTAAATTTACCACTTTTGTCTTGTTGAAAGCTGTGAGAATGTAGAACTGTTGTGATAATGCACAGCAGAGTTGTTATCTTCTAGTGTACCTACAGGCACACAATGCAACAAAAGATATGGCGATAAGATATGGACAGGAAAAGTTAGCGAGTATCATTATAAGTCTGAGAGTAGGATGTATGAAATTTTTTCAGCATGTGTGCATTATTAAAAGAATAATTAGATGAGAGGTTTGATAACACAAATGAAGCTACAGCCAAGCTGGAAACAGGGGAAAAAAGAGTGCCACCAATCCTTTCACTCTAAGTAAGAAAGCAATTTTTTTTCCAAAAATGTCAGACTATTCCTTTAAATCAGAGTAGTAAGAAGTCATTCTCTTGTGAAAGATCTCTTTGCTTTTTTGGAAAGTTCAGGATTAATATAGTATATACAGTGGCTTCCTGGGGCATATAGAGGGGAAAAAAAACCCTGCTGAGAAAAAAAAGAGCATTTTTGGAAAAAGTCTCATTGAGGCCAAGATTATAAAACCCCATTTCATGTCACCATATGTCTTTTCATACAGTAGGCGGGCTATAAAAACACATCTATCACTTAGGAAACCAGGGGCAGAGCATACCATGAGGGGAATCAATCTTCCCCCAAAGACCTCCCTGCTCTGAATTACCTCTATATAGAGCAGTGTCAGCACACACACTGAGAGCAGGAGGAGGGAGTGAAGATGTGACTTTATTTAGTTGTGTGAAGTCCTGACTGTAGACAACTCCACCTGGAAGACGAGTGAGAGAGGCAAAAGATACAGTGCTGTGGGGCTCCATAGGTGGAGTTACCATGGTTACGGTTAGTTTTATTTCTACCAAAAATGTACACGCTTTTGGCAAAACCTCTTCAAACTGCTTGTTTTTTAATCATACCAACAGCCCAGAACTGTAAGATGTTTGAATAATAAAGACATAAAACTAAGAAACAAAGAAAAGCAGCAAATTCTCATGTTTTACAATAAAGCCGCACACTTTCTTTTCTCATTTTGCCTCATTGGATGACAACCAATGACACATCTGGGACGCCTCATGACATCAACGATTCTTCCTCATCGTTTATTTACATTCTTGCTCCCTTGCACTTTCTTCGCCATGACATCACACGGGTTGTGAAAGGTGGCATGCTATGATTGGTCGGGGCAAGAATGTATGACTTTATAATCGCCTAATCTAATAGAGAGACCATCTAAATATAAAATATCCTGTAGTCTGAACTGACTTAAATGACAAGTTGGGGTTTTACAGGGAGTTTATGTGAGCCAAGGTAACCAGCGACTGGCTGTAGCTTCAGATATGAGAGTGGCATCGATCTTCTCGTCTAACTCAAGGCGAGAAAGCAAATCAGCTTATTTCCCAAAATGTCTGACTATTGCTTTGAGGGTGTTTTCATCATCGATATGGAGCAGTCGCTACTGCAAGGAGAAGGAGGGCGGCTGCTGTTCTAATAAACACGTATGGCACTGTGTTTATGATGGTTCCACTCCTTCAATTTGCCACCAAGGGCTGGTCTTGTAACTATGGCAACTATGGAAACTACAGCAAGGGAAACAATAGGCCACAGCAACTGGTTTCACGTGTACTGAGATATTTGAACGACACACCACTTCACCAGCAGACAGACAGATCAATAAAGAGGAACAGTCTTAGAGCATCAGCTCTGGGACAATAAACAACATTTACGATACTACTTAATCAATCATGTCATATTGCTAACCATTTATGCTATTCTAAGACACGACCCAGCCTATTTAGCTGCGTGATGAGATTATACTAGGTGGAGAGTGGATAGCAGCAGTTGTGGTGATGGACAGGCAGGTAAGACACCATCCTGCCGCCAATTCAAAAGCTGTGGGGGCAACTTTAGAATCACATTCAGGTCAGCCCTGTTTCAGCGCTTGTAATTCATGGAGTACATCAGATAAAAGCATTCAATCTATGTTGTGTTATGGTATATGAATGTAAAGAGGATAAGACATAAAGAGGCAGGATTGTTGAGTCTACCCACCTGAATTAAGGTAAACATAAACATAATGCTGCAACAACACTTTATCCTTTATCTGACACAAATGACTTCTTTCAAACGAGCTACAATACATTCCATCTCATCACATATTTACCCAACATTTGCTCAAGCATGTTTTCATCTCTCAAATGCTTTCCCTTTGTTTTGCCCACATCATTATTTCTCCTTTCACTTTCAACCTCAAAAAAGCGTAGAAATCCCCCAACCAAAACACACACACACATCTGTGCAGACACACTCACAATGCCCTGTGTTGAGGGGTTTTATTTCTGGTGCTGCTGCCTCTGCTTTTGACCAGCAATCTCCTGAAAACACAATACAACTTATTTGACAGTCTAAAGAAAATCAGACAGCCTCTCAATACACTAAAGAGGTGAGAGCTGCAGGGCTCTCAGTAGAGTGGCTATTCATTCATTATGGTGCTCAATAGCGAGGCAATTCATTCACTTACAGCAGGAGGAGACTGGACAGAGGAAGAGGGAAGGGGTTACTGGGGGAGAGGCAGATATAGAAGAAGAGAGGAGAAAGAAAAGTGGAACAAAGTAATGGGAGAGGAGTGTGAGGTAGAGACAGAGGGCTCAGGAAGGTGGGATAGAGTGGGATAATTCTTTCTTTGACAAGCTATGTTTATATGTGCTGCTATCCAAAAGTGCTGGCCTGTGTATGTCCAAGAAAAACATGAGAGGGAATTAGCAGTCCCTCTAGACTAAAGCTTCACTTTATTAGACACTGTGTTTAGACAAGGTCTTTGTTCCTTCGTACTGAGCTGTGTTTAATTTACAGGATATTTTCTGTTTATCGCAGCTGTTCTGAGACCAGGAAGAGTCAGGTCTGGATTTGCACACACACCCTCATTTTATCTGCTTTTTTGTCTTTTAAGCTACATGGTCTGTATCTAAATGTCAGCTTTTTGTTTTTTTATTGCTGATTAATACAAAACAATACTTAAGTCAGCCTATACCCGTCCTGAATGTGACGTGTTTTATGTTTTACAAGTGTGAAGTCAAACTTCATTTGCCCCAACATGCTGGGAATCTATCTTTAATAACTATGACTTGATACACATGATCATGTGTATCTGAATCTGAATCTCTGTTTATATTCTGGTCGTAAAGTGTGACAGATGGCTCTGTAAACAGCACACTGCAGCTGGATACCCATCCACACAGCTGGCAGTGGTCTGACCATATATCATTACTGATATTTGCAATCTTTACATGCCGAGTTGTGTACGCTCTCCTTCAATATGAACTAGACTCACTCTGTTGGCCACAAACAACCTGTCAGTTCACTACAAGACAGTCAATGTAGACCCAGGAAGTCTCAGTTACTGTAATGTGCTATCCTGTCCGTATAAAAAATATTTGCTTTGTTGACATCATCCATTTATTCTCACAGCATTCTTAGGAACATTTTAATGTATTCTGTCTCTTTGTTATTATTAGAGCTTCTAAGCAGCTGTAGTCTACTGTACTGACTTTGTAAGGCGATGTGCAGCAGATGGGTTTAAAGTAGTCATATTAAAGGGGTGTTTGATGTTTGCCACAGTGTCAGAGACTACCACTGATGTAGGGCTGCAATCAATGATTAACTGCATCATCGATCAATCTGTCAGTTATTTCTAACATGAACTGATTAACTGTTTAGTCAGTAAAGTGCTAGAAAATGGTGTAAAAATGTAGAAGTCAAAAGATATGGGCTGCACATAGGCTAGAAATTTGTAAATTCTACACTGTGGGTTTAAATGTACAGAAAACCAAAAGGAGAAAGAAATTGCTTCTATATATCATATCAAGTTGTTTCAAAATGACTTCTTGCGATGGAGACTTTTTACAGTGTAAATCTAGATTTACAGTATGAAAAAGCCATAGAAGTGGACTTAGACCTCAAATGTTTGACAAGGCTTCATGCCAACCCCATCCTGTCGGCCACATCGTTAATGTGTTTGAGAATTGGCTGCTCTACTATTTAGAAAGTAACTGTGACTCTGAAAATAAAAAAATAAACGTAACTGTAACTCTGCTGCTCTTCCGTCACACCCCGTAAAAATTATCTTCTCCAGCAGAGTTTCGGCGTAGGTAGCAAAAAGAAAAATATTTGGTGAAGTAAAAACAGTGACTTGCTGACAGCAATGAAAGTGGAGAGGAGAGATGGTACAGTGGGGAGAGCTCTGACTGATAGGCCCTGAAATGCAGGGATAGGAGGAGGGCGTCTCAGAGACAAAGCCCCAGAGGCCTGCGAGAAGCAGATAGCTGCCTCCTCCTCCTCGGTTTCCCCCTCTCCTCTTCGGCCTCATCCCTCCGTCTCCGTCTGGAGGAATGCATATTCACGTTATCTCCTCTGTGCTAGTAGCGTCTACGCACGTCCATTCCTCGTCTCCAATATTCCAGAACGTTTCTAAAGCCAACTCAACTTTGCCAGTCATCGAGGATCAAGTGGGAAAATGAGACAGTGATGAAAATGACGATAAGAGACACGGCAGATTATTTCTTTATTATTCCAGTGGCAGTTAAACGCAGCACAACATCTCTGAAATAGTTGGGTAAGAGCAGAGCTTTAGTCTTTGATGTGATAATAGCTGGTTGGGGTGTTGCGGTTTCGCTGTCAAGACTCAAGTGGAAAATTGCTTTGCACACACTGGCAAACACGTCTGCTGAGTCACGTGTCTAACCCACACGTACACATCCTCTGCTGATACCCCCACCTCCTTATCCATGTCTATCAGGGTGTGCTAGGCCACTTGGCAGAGAGTCTCCTGTTTCCAGTCCAAACCCACTGGTCTGGTTTCTCTTCCAGTTAAGTCTGGTGTGGAGCTGCTGGTGCTGGGTTTTTGGGAGTGGTTTGTTTTTTCTATCCCCAAGTCTAGCAGACTATCCCGTGGAGGTGAGAGCTGTAAATGGTCTTGTATCAGGCTGACTGGTTGGCTGGTGGAGTGTCGTTGACGGTTTTGTACTGTGGCTTGTGCCAGATGAGCCTTTTCAGCACTGGATCTTCTGATTTAGTTTCCCAGAAACAACATCTTAAGAAATGACTCATTGTTTGGTCCTCTTCAGTGTTCAGGGGTCAGATGTCTTTGTATGGTGGCCACGGCACAGTCACAGGTACACCAAGTACCAGAGACGCATTCAGACACAAAAATATGTGCGCACACACACACATGCACGCACACACACACTCTTCTCCTTCTCCATTTCATAAATGCCTCTGTACTCCAGACTCATTTTATAAATCTTACCACATTCCCCCCTAAACCCTGCAGCAATAAAAACTGTCTGTGTACAGTCTAATATGCCAAGCACATACGGCATATCCAATAATAACACTAATAACTACTATTGAGAAAGCAGAGTCCAAGAACAGTGTTCACTTACCACCAGTCGCCACGGTGATTTCACGCAGGAAATGTCCATAAAAAGGGAAATCGAAGGACAGATTAACTCTCTGTGAGGGAGAAAACAGACAGATGACCCCGGTCAGAAAGATAGAGGTAAGAGGAGGATCAGAGAAGAGACTGTTCTCATCTTTAAAAAAACAACAAGAGGATTTAGATCAGAAGGAAAATGTGGAAAGAAAACACAGAGGTACCCAGAGTGCTGCATTTTGTGGGGCAATCGCTGGTCATTTCAGAGCCGGAATCTAGACCAAGCTTTAAAGAACTTCATCTTCAACTTTATTATTATCATCCCGAAGGAAATTCACTTTGCAAGCAGGCATTAAAGTATTTGCAGGCAAAGTATTTCCTGTCCTTACTGAAATACAAGAAACTACATTCATGTTGATTAATGAGGAGTCAAGATTCTTTAAGCATTCATGGGTAAATATGGATTTATATACACTAAATCTGTAGATCTCTATTTTATGGAAGTCAATTTCTTCCCAGGAAAAGAGAAAAAATGGATTCACCTTAAGGAATGACAACAGACAAATACTCTCATGATCAAATACAGAGCCAAAGTTATGTGATAGTACATTGAAATATTGACTTCTTTTAACTTTAGTAATGCATAATTTATACTTACCATCCATCCATTACCACCTCTTACCACTATCATTCCAAAGATTTCATCTGTATTTTTCTTTTCCTGGGAGAAAAGGGCTTATACTAATGGGCTCATGCTAATCACAAATATGTTGATGAGAATTAACACATAATAAAATGGGTTGGAAGAAGCTACAGTATTTTAAAATCACTCCAACAACAATCTGTTCATGTACATTACCACAAACCATGGTGTAAGTCTTCATTTTTTATCCCTGGACTGAATATGTTACAGTCACATCATTCTACTGCCAGAAAATGTTATGGAGATAGACAGTCTACAGTAAACATTCAGCTATTATACATTATCCTAGATTATGCCAGGGGGAGTGATCCTGTGGCGAACCACAGTGAATCTCACTGACTATATTGCCAATCCAGAGCTTAACTTTTCTCCAATCCTGTGATGAAGCTGACCTCTGTGGCTGTGTTTTGTTTTACGACCTTACTAGCCAATTTCTTTCAGTGTCGGGGGCCAAAGCTCTGGCAGGCAGCAGTGCCAGGAAGGAGCACGGAGGCTTTCTGCAATCCTGTTCCACCACCCAGACTTTTACGCAGTTTCTCAGGACTTTAACTGCCATTATTATAAATTCTGTTTATTTAAAATGTTAGTCTGCTGACACGGTGGATGAATTTCAGCACAGATGGTTTTCGCTTCTTCTCACACTGCAATCTTGCGATCAAACCATCCAGGCAAAATTTCCATATCTCCTTTTGACTGAATTGCTTGGACGGCCATTGAATTGGGAAATTCACTTATTGATTTTTTTAGACTAAGCCAAAGTCAGAGAAACCTCCCACACCCCTCCTATACTATTTGGAAGAAAAGCCTTGCCTCTTAGCCAGGACGTTCTGTGGCTAAAAAGAATAGCTTGCCTCAAATTGTGTGGTTCAATCCATCATTACATGACTGAAGGTAGAGGAGCAGAATACACAATGTGGGACTCTATTCTATCTCCTCCCGGCTATTGTTCACCCTGAGTGCTTTCTCCATTTTTCTTTTTTTTCCCAAAGTCTGTGACTACCCTGCTGCCATGCTGTTCTGTCTCTCTAGTCAGTCTGCTGCTGCCTTGTGTGACTTCATCAGTATGCACCTCACATGGGTCACCTGCTTGTGTTGAGGTGGAGGGAAGGGAGATTTTAGACTTCACTGCAGAGAAGCTTTTAAACTGTTTCAACTGTTTTTCCTCTTATTGTTGCTGTTAGTTTCATCTTTCTTTTTAATCTTTGAGCCCACATCACTGGCTAAGCTAACTGGCTAGTGAGAACCAGTAGCTACTACTTTCTCTGCGTTCACCTTAAAGATTTAATTGTAATGTCTTTTGTCGAAGATGAACTTGTCTGACAATTGGAAAAAGGAACTTCTCAAAAACATAATTTGGGACATTAAAACTAGTTTGGAAGCCAACTGTGGTTCAATATGTACCTTTAAAAAATGTGTGTGATGTGTAATTTTAAGATTTTTTGATGGATTAATTGAACATTTTCTGGAAAAAACTTGTTGGTCTTAAAGGAGGGATCTTCAAATTTGCCAAGTCACCAGTTCACACTGTAAACATTCAGCTCTTCCATTCAGCACTAAGTAAATCTAACGCTGTTTGTTGGCTTACCGCTGCCTGTCTGTGCGTGTTGGACAGAATGCCGTGGATCTTCACTTTTTCTTTGTCCATCTGGTCGATATTTACCCACAAGTCCTTGCTCATTGGATCGGACGGGCTGTATGTTTTCGATGTGTAGTAGTTGTGATCTGTGTCCTCCTGTAAAAAGACAAAACAGAGTGTGTACTAGTTGCAATATAAACACAGTGAAGTGTTATCCAGAAGAATGTAATATAGCTTGAAGGACAGAGTAGATATTGCTGTGCTGCTCTGTGAATTACACTGATAGAGTCTGTTTTTTTATTGTACCGTATACAGTTCAAAGACTATAGACAAATATTCATGAACCAACATCCTGCAGCTCATTGTTCCACTAAGCTGCTATGAGACAAAATCAAATTCAGAGCTACCTAATACACTGTAAGCTGCAATTTCTGAAAACAATTTAAGTCTCTTCACAAGCAGAAAACATTTACATGCAGTATGGAAAATCAGGAGCAGAGGTTTTTAAATTTTACTGCTGAACAAATTACCTGTTGAATCAGATTAAATGACAATACAATAATTTCCAGTATGCTGACGTGTGTGCCTTTCATTTGACTCTTATAGTTTTCATTAAGACCACAATCAGCACAGGAACTGGTTTTAATGTCTCCTGATCAAAAAAAAAAAAAAACAAAACAAAAACAAAGAACCCAATCAACTTCTTCCACTCCTAAAAAGCCCAGACCAGACTGCAAAGTCAGGTTTGCTTTTTATAACAGAAACGTTCATGGACTTTTATAAGCCATGTGGGAGAGGCCTGTCTGCTTTTATGTTTCCTGTACAGAATTAGGAAGAATGCTTGTGTCGAGGGCCTCCTATCGCTCGTCTCCCTCTGGGTCTAATGAGACACCTTACAGCTGTGGCTTTTATCTAAAACATTGTTAAAGTTAATGTTTTGCTGGATGGGGAGGCAGGGAAATGTACACTACGTCTGACTGTGATCTCACTAATAGGAACCTACACAGCTCTGTGGATACTTTGATATATTGGTGGTATTATTCTGAGCTACTGCACCTTGGTTGTCAAAAGGCCACGAGACAAACATTAATTAAAGCACAATCCTTCTCTGCTCAGTTCGTTTTGCTTCAAGGATTCATACTTTCCTCCGAGAGTTATAATCTAATACCCCTACTCAATATTCAGCCTGGGATATAAGACAGAGAGATAATGTTTCAGGCTTAGCAGAGCCTCTGAGGGACTGATAAATATCACAATTCCAAATGGAGTTCATCCATGTAGGTGGTGTTACTTTTGATTAATTTGTAGATTTAAACAAACATTGCCAGAAGCCTTTCATCACAGCTTAAAGTGCAGACAAATCATGTCAGGGAAAAAAGGCCCCTCCAGGTAGCCTTAGTCAGCACATTACTTTCAGAATAGAAAACAAGGGCACTTGTAAACGGAGTAGACACAAATGCAAGGCTGTAAAGTTTCCCGCTAATCAGCACAAGATGTTTTCAGTCCTGCAGAGAAGGACCAAGGGAGATACAGGCTCCTCGGAGGTGAGAGGGGCCAGCTGGCGGTTCTTCCCCTCAAGGGGGAAGGGGAAGATGGGCAGGGTGCCATCGTCCAGCTGGGTGTAGGTGGACATGAAGCTGTGAGGGCTTTTTCAAGAGCACAACAAACCTGAGTACATGGAGCATGACTAGAGAGACAATCTCACAAACACAAAAATACACAAATATATATGCATTTTAGTGGGAGGTTGTGGGAGTAAGGTAGCGTTTCTTTAAACTAAGTGCTGCAAACAAATGAGCCAGCAAGTGAAATGAGGTAATAGATATTGATGTGCGAAAATACAAACATGGTGTGAGAGTTGCTGCTGCACTGGTTGTGTTTTTGTGTCTTTAGGGGTGCTGGAACAGGTGGACTACAAACCTATAAACATTTTAAAAGGCAGAGCACAGACAGTCTCCAACCAAACAGATCTACAAAACATTTTATCATTATAGTAGCATTTCAAATTCAGATTTTAAAATTTAATTCAAAGTCAAATCCCAGCAGCTTTTACTCTGTTAGCCTAGAGAGCACTTGAGCACCATACTTAAGTACAAAAAGTTGGTATTTGTATTTTACAGTATCAGTCATCCATAATAAAATAATAATAATAATAATTCTTAAAAATGCGTACAGTGACTGGCGAGCGCAGTCTCACATAGTGAAAAAACCATCAGGACATGAAGATAAGTGGTGGACAGATGAACTGAACTTTCTAGTGACAGCAGAAAAAAACTGAGCAGTAAAATGAATGCTGACATTTTATAAATGTAAAATGTTCAGCACACAAATTATCCACAGACAGCAACAGAGAATATTTTGTATACATTTAATAGAAGTTCTGTGGCAGTGATATACATCTCTGTTCTATCTGAACTGAACATCAGTACATCTACAGCTGGTTGTGGTTGGGTGTAAAGCAGCTATGCATCATGTGAATAGACATGTTGCTGTGACTGGTTAAAGCATGGCTGTAGTTAAAAGACTGCAAATGGAGCATCCTAGTGTACTACTGTAATCTCTGCTCTCTCCTACAAACTATAACATGAAGGTAAATATGCATTTTTACTTCATACTGTCTTGTAAAACTATATCAGATATATTCTGGCTTCATATGGGACACACACATACACAGCTCTAGCTGGGCAAATTCCAATTGACCCTCACTGACTCTTCAGAGGAGGAGATGTCGAAGCTGCAGTGAAAAGCTCAGAGGAGACTCTAATGGAAGATAGATAGCCCCATGATGAGCAAGTGAGAGGAGGGGAGGACTATAACCTTGCCACTCAGCTGCAGTAGGGAATCCCTGCCCTATTTTCATCTGTCCTTCATAAACTGAAATACTCCAACTAAGTGGGGAAGGAGAAAACAACAATTGCTGTTGGTAATGGCTCATTTTCTGTCACTATGCGGTGTGTCGAGTGTCAAACCGTGCCTTTGTCTCTGTTGTGTGACCCTGCATACCTTATATTTTGCATAACTCAGCATAAGTCTGTATGTCTTAATTGTTTGTATTATGTATGCACCTCTAGCTGCCTCCGGAGCACAAAAACAAACTGTAGAAAAGATTCATTCAGTGTACAAAACTCATCCCAAATTCACTCCCTTCTCTGTCTGAGGCATTTACTCAAGCTGCCCAACACATCAATATTGCATTATACTGAGACCTGAATATCTTGGGCCAACATGTTTTCACATCTGAATGGCTCTTTAATACAGGAGACACCCTGAATGAAAGGATTTTATCGCTTCGCCTTTACACGATTATTCTGGGTGTTTTACTTAGAGAAAATAAGATGTTTTGAAATGTGTCTTAAAGCTGCTGCTGATGAAGTAGTCGTGGCTGTGACTCACTGGTGTTTGTCAGAAAAATAAAGGAAAAGTACGCCAAAAAATGTAATCCCCTCAACCGCAACTACATCTTTGCTCCTGAGAAAATAAAATTTCATGTGTGCACTTGAGCTTTAAATAAATGCTCCAATATGTTTGGATTAAGCTGCTCTTCGGCCAGCCTTCATTTTCCTATGACACCGCCACATGTGGATATGCACACACACCGAGCAGAGTACACAGTTAATATTAGACTGCAGTCTTGTTTGAAAAAGCATTAAAAGGACGCCATCGCTCATGTGTGCAGCTCTTTATCAGCTGATAATGTCTGTGATCCATTATTCATTGCTCTACTCCACTGCCTGCCAGTTGTAGCAGCCTGATGGTATCTGTGGTGAAACTCCGCAATGTGAAACCACATGCTGGTCTGTGCTGCACCAAAGTACTTCTTATTCCTTTTAACAGGTATGGAAACACTAGAATGAACTAGAAGTTTTCACGTAATGAATTTAATGAAATTAAAAACAGTATACAGTGTAATCTGGACCTGGTTTGAGTCAGGTGTTAAGTCAGATCTTGGTTCCTGCAGAGTGAAGAGGAACAGTGAAGAGTAGACCTTCTCTAAGCACCTGAAGCACAACAAAACTTTTACTGATGGCAATTAAAATGCTCCACAACTATTGGATCACACTTGAAAATTTAAAGAAATATAATCAGAAGGTTTTTCAGTAAGTGAATAAATAATTTGCCCATGTGGGAATATTTCAAACACAATGAAAATGTGAAGAGAGTAAACAGTCAGTCACAGAGATGAATCCAAGCACCTGATGTATAATTTAAGCCATCCTTTGGTCTGTGGTTGTACATCTTCTGAATTGGATATGTAAGCTGTCTGATGGGTTCAGACAGAATGTGTGTGTCTGGTTGCACTTAAAAGTGATGGTCAGGGATGTAGAGATACACAGAGAGCACTACAGAATGAATTCACAAGCTCACTACCTCTGCGGTCTTTGTTCATCTGAGGAAACGACGGCAAACCAACACGTTGGCTGACCCGCTGAGAGAAGTCTGCAACCCTCCTGCTACAACATGATGCCCAGTCAGAAAGCTAAAAAAGCAAATGGGCCAGACACAAACTGAAATTTAAACAAGTATGAGTTCATCTGTAGAGCAGCTCTGAGCTGTAGAAGCTGCCTGAGATGGTACACCCTCACTGAGTTTAAACACTGAACATAAAGGCAGTAAACATCTCTTTCCAAACACATTGCCCTCTGGGAATCTTTTAACAAACTTGACAAACAGACACAAAACAAATAAAGGTGGAAAAAACTAATTTGCATTCGCTGCAGGTTCTGAATATAGAGTGTGCTAAGTGTAAAAGTAACACTGGGAATCAAGAGACGTAATGAGAATTAGCTAGACGAGCAGTTTGCTGCTTCGCTGTGTGAATTCGCTCCCTTAAGAGATACACAAATAAACAGTGAACGTAGCGAAGCATGTAGCTCCCCCAAAGAGCCTCCTGAGCTGTAAAGTCCCAGACATCACCACATATCCAATAACAACCATCCACCATAAACCACACCCTTATTACTACACATCAAAGCAAGCTATACAAACACAACAGCAGTGAGAGGATGGATAGACCTCCCCAAACGCTGGTATACTGTGTGCTTTTACTGGCAACCTGACATGTCTGACACTGGTTAAATTATCAGAACAGGCTGTGCTTTAGTATATGAACAGCCAGGCGTGAAAATGACACCATCAAATGTACACATTATTTCAGAGGGAACATAAGCCTCTCTTGGCTTCACTTGCGGTGTTGCAATGCGATACAGGATTTGAAAAAGGAGCAGTCTGTATAATCTATCTGCCAAATGTCCTCTGCATATGTGTTTGTGTGGCATGTTTATATTCGTCATTAAGATAAGATTTGAAATGTTGTCATCTGACAGCTAGTTAAAGTAGAGCTCCTCAAACTTGAAGTCAGATCCCTATGTTGGCTCGCTTGGTATGCAGGCAATTTCTCACACTGAGCCGGTGTTGACATGGAAAATAGCACATGGTGTAGAAGTACCACAGATGAAAGCTGAAATATAATCCAGGAAGTCCAGTTTAAATAAAACATCCATAAATTTAAAGGGTTATAAGACAAGAAAATACTGCAAAGAGGTTCATAATACCACAAAGCAGGATTTTACTATTCATCCACTGTTTCTACGATCACAAGATAAACAGTAGTAGAGCGCCATTTAATATATGAAGTCATCTACCAGAAATGTGGGCTTGCACGTATTTGAGAGGCGAATGCAGAGTGTCGCTGCAAAAGTTGAGCCAGGTTCAACTTTTTTTCACAAGGACCCTGCTTTTTTTTCCAGAGACCTCTTCATTCACATCTCTGCTGTGCCAACACAGTGGTTTCATCAACATGAATAAGGAGCTGTGGTTTTGGATGCATGATATTGATATGGTCCAATGTAGCAGCAGAGTTCATCCAATTTGGTACTGAATTGTTAAAAAAAATCGTAAAAGGTGTAAAATCCTGTATACTTGTGGCGCCCTGGTGGCCGGATGGCTAAGGCACGTACTTTGTGTTTATCCTTGTTTATGCAAACCAAATATTGCGCAAGTATAAACACTGAATTACACCACGCATACTTTCAATTTAAATAACAACCTCACAGTTGAGGTTACGAAATATCTGGGACCTAAAAACATGGTCACAATCCAAGACAAGGTTGAAAAACTGCTGGGAACCAGCACTTTGAAAGAGAACAAAAAACAAAAACACAACCGTTAACAGCCACAAGCCACATTACTGACAGCAGGTCTGGACTAGCAAAAACTTCACCTTGCTGAAGAAGCAGTGGTGAGACCTGGTTTGCACTGGGTGACACTGACATGTTCCCACAGTTTGCTTCAACTTTGTTCTACCTTACAGCGACCTGAAAACAAAGCCCAGAGTTTCTTCAATCGAGGTTAATGATCCAGAGAGAGAGAGATATGGTGAGTCACAGTCGTTGAGGGCGTCAGACAGTCTGCTGTTAAGGCCACTGTTATAAACCTGCATGTCAAGGTGAGATGAATCTATTGTTGGAAACTTGAGCTATGGCACCGGTTAACCCAAACACAGCCTGACCTCAAAGCAAAGACAATGGAGGAAAGAGGCAGATTTCTTCACTTCTATAAAGTGGAAACTACAACTTCAACAGACTATAGCTCACTACAGCCACAGGACACACTAATTATGAGATTCTAATTTTTCTCAACTGGAAATTTGGCTCGCAAATCACTAGCGAGTCAAAAAAAAGCAGTTTGATGGGCGCAGGTGTGCCAAAAAATAAATTATGACACAAAATAACTCTTGGAATGTGTTTGCCATCACAGACTGATGATATACGGCTTTGTGAAAGTGTCTAAGGGCAGATTTTGATTGTAAGAGGACACACAGTTCCTCTTAGAGCTACTTCAGCAAGGAAAAGGCAGACTTTAAAATCCCATTCAGCTCACTGCTGGGTGGAAGATTTCAGCCCAGTGTCTACTATTTCTGCCCGAAAATGAAGGCTTTTCTCATGTCAACAAAGTGTTGGTGGCAGGTTAGGGAACGTGTGTGTTTTGTGCGTGTGTGTGCGTTGGGTAATGACAGGAGGAATGAGGGGGTGTTTGTGCATTGGACTGTTTCTCCATTCGGCAACAACAAATGAGCGTCAGGGAACTAAAACAAAGAGGGAGGACGTGTGCACGTTAGAGTGTGCACAACATCTAAAGTGGGTGTGTTGATGCATTATTACAAGTGTGTTCACCTTGCGTCCATGCATAAATGTGTGCGTAAAGTATGAAGTGGCGTGCGCACGTGAGTGTGTGTGCATGTTTACAGCTGACGATCAAAGCTCCCTCCCTCCCTCCCTCGCTGAGAGACACGGGGCTGTGAACCTGAGATGATTAGAAGCCACAGGAAAACTTAACGAGCTGTCTAAGCCCCAGGCCGCTGCCATCATTTTGACTGAACGCCTCGATGATGCGCACCGGCCACAGCGCCATAACAAGGGACACGGAGCAATGCCTTTCATTTACACAGACTCAAACACGGGCCGAACCCCAAGCATTAATCTCTAGCAGGTCCACTAACCCCTTGGAACTGTAGGAGGCCCGGTTAATTTCCTGTTCTGGTCTCTCCAAGGTCACGTTTAAGAGGATCCAGCCCTACACAGAAGGTAGATGAACACCTGAGGGCTGAGCTTAATTTGATATAAAATATTAATCCTCAACTGCCCCTCCTAGTCTTCTTTTTCATTACTAAACATCCACTCTTCTAAGGAGATTTATAATTGCTCCAGGGACGTAACCAAGGAGTATTTTTAGGTACTGCTCAACAGAAGACTTTATCGAATCTTTCTCTTCTTCATATTAGTTGGTTTCTTTACTCGACCAGAAGCTTTACTGTGTGAGCCACATTGTTTGTCAGCACTGATCTGAATTGTCACAATAAAGTTGGTCTTTATCTGGGCAGGTGGATGACTGAGATGACAAACTTTCAATCATCTACAATCATTTGCCTTCACTTCATATTTTTATTGCACTTTGAAAATAAAAAAAACCTTTTCACTTTTTAGCAGTTGTCCCCAATGTCTCGTCCTTCTATTACTGTAATTCCAGTTGAAAACAAAGCCAAGAACAAGGCAAGGACAAGATCAGGAATGAACTTTGAAACTCAATATTTAAACCAAAGTGGAAGTTCCTGAAGTGCTCGAGAAAAAATGGAAATTCAAACATCCACATCACTTTCATGGCACAGGGCAGACATTAGAAGCTCCAGAGCAGCTACTAAATGGACTCTGAGGCGAGGTTGTTTTGTAGAGTGAAGAAAAATCCCCTATTGCAGTTGTAGCTGGTCGTAACTCATGTCACCAGGACTTTCAGCGTAACACAAAACACAACAAATATTTTAAAAGCCCATGACACTCACAGTTTTCACTTATTTTGGTTCATTTCACTGTGTTTGATTTACATCTTCTTCATGCTCTTTTTAGCTCGGTGCCAGAATGGGACACATTACACTTTTGAGAAGTCTGGTGACATTTCATAATGTCTAGCAGCATGACTCTGTCTAACTTCGACCTGAGCAGAGGTATACCCAGCCAGGATACATGGAAACACCTGTGCAGGTGTGCAGGGCCTTTACAAGTCACATCATATGGGATGGATGGTGGCAATAGGAAAGCTTCACATAAGCACCAGGAAAGTTAATCCTCGCAATATTATCAGGGTTATTTTCAGACTTTTAGAAGCTCCCCCAAAGCCACATTATACAAATGTTTTCATCTATCCTCATGATAAGTAAACTAGTCTTCTTGTGCAAAAATCAGTAGACTACTGCTTTAATAATAGTGTGCAGCAGAGTAGCAATAAATTCCGGTCCCACAAAAAAAAAGCCCCTAGAAATGTCAGACATAAATGATGACATAGAGTTTATCTCTGATCAGTTGCACAGCCTTGGTGTGAATCATCACCTACCTCTATCTGGGAGCTGTTGTCTGTTTCCTCCGCTGAGAGCAGACCCGGGAACCCCTCAGGGTCTTCCTGCTCAGGGTCCTGGTCCTGCTCCTGACTGGCCCTGTTGCTGTCCATGTTACGGGGTTTCGGGGGGACCCATCTCCTCCACCGGTGACTGTACAGCTTCACGTCCACTGTTGCGTCCTCATCTCCTGCCTGCCCCTCCGTATATGAGTAAGAGAGCCCTAAGGAAACAGGAAAAGAAAGTGTAAATAACAAAAAAACAAAACAAAAACAGTGTATGCAACGTTCAAGCACCATGAAGTTGTAATTTCATTTTCAGTAAATGTACAGTAGGTCACCACAAATGTACTGTAATTATTTTCTACCCAAATTAGCTTTGAAGTATTGAACCCTATGTTAATCAAACTGAAAGGAAAATCTGTTGATCTGTCTAACAGATTGGTGAGTTGTGAAAGCAAAATAATTACATGGCACAATATTTTTACTTTCACTAAGGCACTAGTCAAATCGCAGAGGCGGGAACCGTTCGAGCCATTAATCTTGCGCCGCTCCCTCATAACTCACTGTCCCTGCAGACTTTTCTCATTGCTTTGGGGAGAAATCTCGCCCCTGCCTGAAACAGATGCACATTAGGAATGACTCAGCAGCCATCACACAGACCAGTGGGCCACAGTCATACCCAATCATCCCCATCTCACAGTCTGAAATGAGACGCTGGTGACAGGTGAGAAATGGTACTGTGTTAATGTAAACACTGACTTGATTAACCGAGCCTGAGACAGACTGCTGGATCAGAGGTGAAATGTGCTGTGTCATTATAAGAAATGATTTCTTGAGCTGAAAAGAGTCAGAATGAGGAGGGAAAAACCTAAATGGATATTATTAAATTACTCCGTCATGTCATTTGTATATTATACCTGTGGCTTAACAAATCACATGGCAACATTAGTGAGCAATCATATTACCATAATAATGTCACAGCGCAGTTTTATTACAACTACACCCACTCCTAATTTTACATAACAGCCAACATCTGGTAAGAAGTCAGTCTTAGCTGGTTAAACCTCCTCTGAGTGTCTCTCTCTCTCTTTTACATATTTTTCCGTTTCTGTCATCAGACAATGGAACAAGCATAAAACAGAGATATGATTTAATGAGGTCAGATAGGGACACAGATATTCCACCGCTGCTGCAGCACTGAGAAGCTGTTTGAATCACCATTATAAAGTCTGACAAAATAAACACATGGGTTTTAGACAGCACCTGCTTTATGTGGTACTGACAAAAGGCAACAGAAAGTTAAGGGGATAAAACACAGCCGTGTTCATTCTTTTGCAAAAGTTTGGTTTACACTGTCCACAATGAATAGCAAGGCTGGCATTTTAATATTTTTCCACTCTTTGAAAAGCTACAATTTTTCAGATTTGGAAGATGTTTTTTCTTATTTTGTTGGATCCTCATTTGGTGTTTCTTTTGTTTGTGGATAGTGTGATATGCACGTTCCTGCTGATGGTTTCACACTCTATCACTGATGAACAGGTGAAGGTAACAAGCCAACATGCAACAATGTGCCAACAAAGACAGAAGAAGACTGTTAAACAACTCAGGATTTAAAAAACAAACAGCAAATGGCTTCACAAATGTTTTACAAGGAAGGAAATGCGTTTAACATGTTTGTTAGAGCTCAAGGAAAAACTCACACAGTGAGTTTTGGTGAATGTAAACACAACTTTTGTTTGGTTATAAGAAAGCTCCACAGTGCACATTTGCAAAAACAAACAGTTTCTTTTGGTTCAGTACAAAATTAGGCCAGTAAAAGCACAGTTTATAACGTTAGTCGCTGTGTCTGCAACAGAGTTATCACATCATGATGGTTCCTGTGGATTTCACAGTCTGTTCAAGAGTTTTTTTTACAAGCAAAACTTACTGTTTATCAGAGACATTACTGATAACTGACTAATAGTTCAGTACATATAGTTCAGCATGAGGATTTGGCTTTGATATACTGAACACATCTATTCCTTCTACCTTACTTTCCCCAATCAAATATCTACAATAAACTTTAAAGTTGACAAAGAATGCATGTTCTCTGCTTGTTTACATGGGTTTCCCCAAATCGCCTGGATTAGAGATGTTAAGTCTCCTGTAGGTGTGAGGGAGAGGGCGCAGGGAAGGTCTGTTCATCTGTTTGTCCTGTGATGGACTGCAGACTTGTTTCCTGCCTTCAGGCTAATGCTCAGCATGCTTGGATAAGCCCCTGTTCCCCATGACCCTAATAGGATTACGCAGTTAAAGACAATTAGTAATAAACTTCATTTTCATAGCAGTCATCCAAACACAAAGTTTACAAAGTGCTTGCATGCTGTTGCAGTTATGCAAATTATGTTGGCTTTAGGACAGAGAAAACTGCTGATTCCTCTACTGTTAGTCTACGTTGCATCTTCTTTTTATGAGACTGAGGTCATTGGGTTTAAATAGCAGAGCGCGTTTTCTTCTCCTTTCTCTCACGCTCACATTTCGTTTGTCGTCCTTTCTCCTCCTCCTCTTTCTGGGTGTTTGACCAGTGGTTCTCAGGAGGGGAGGAGAGAGAGGTGAGAGCAAGTGGAGAGGCTTAAGATGCTAATTCTCCCAAAGTGGAGGCTGACAGATTCACTTTATAATGAGCATGGGCAAGGCCAGAAACAAAGAGGCCAATCTGCACGTAGAGGTGGGTGTTGATGTACAGTGGAAGAATTTAACAGAGCAGAAGGCGCAGCAGAGAGTATGAAAAAACGACGATGGATGAGTGCTTCGTAATTTGCAGCTAATTGTTTTTGGAGCCAGAGAATTAAAAGTTAGTGCTCACCTCCAATAATGTTATAGACCACAAACCAGGCCAGAAATCTTTGTGTAGTCATGGACTCAGACCTAAATTTTAACATCCACATTAAGAGTTAAAAGACCAACACTTGTCCACTGTAATGTTGCCTTCATATGTCTTTCTAAAAAAAATCAATAAAACTAAACATGGAGAGGCAGCATTCATTTTTTAATGTACCACATAAAAAAATCCTGATAACCTCCCTCCAAGTTTCTTTAACCATTTTTTAAAACAATTTTTGCATCCTACTGCCTTTTATTAAATCAAATTAGTGGGTATTCATTGATGTCTTGCACTGGACTGTAACTTTTATTCTCCTTTTTAATTCTAATTTGCTTTACTCTTCCTATTACTAATCCTATTACTTTAATCCCCTGAGTCTTTATACAGTGTATACGCTTTTATTTAAAGCATCTTGAATTGCTTTTATTTATCCCTTGAAAACCTAATTTCTCAATCAACTTCTTATTATGATTATTTGAAAACATTTTAGATACCTTGTGGAGTTTTCAAACAACAAATGGAGTATTCAGTGTTTCTCACTGTTGTTTCTACAATGAATTGTCCCGTTGTCAAAGCTAAATGCCCCAACAAATACAAGGTGTAACTTTTCTTTGTTATTCCAAGAAGTTTCATAACAGTAGCACTGCAATGAAAGAATAAAGCTCATTACACCAAGACCCACAAAAGTCATAGTCACCTGCTACGCTACTCTCACTGAACCAGACCTAACAGCTAGCTCAATTTGAGACACAGTTTGCATTTAAAAACAGAAATACAGCCACTAGTATTTTCCCGTAAAACACTGCTAATGACACTACCGCCTACATATTTACTGTTACAACCCTGCTCATGCTTTGTGCCACCATTAAGTTCCCTTTCTCTGTGCATCATCTCACTTTTGTTGTTCGGTCTCTGCAGCAGCTCCCTTTGCCAGCTATTCGCTCACTGTCTCATTCTCACATACCTCTAATACTTCCTGACTCTCACGCTTTCCCTAATGGTCATTAGTCACATCTATGTGGACAAAGTATCCCAGGCAAACTTCCTGTCAGCAGCAGTTATATACTCACCCAACAGGCACCTACACATAAACATCTATTTTCATCCTAAAAGGGATCTTTGTCAGTTCCTCAGTATATGTTGGAAAGCTGGCAAACAGCAGATGCTTTAAAATACACCATGACCACAACATAGGGGCCTTGAATAAATGGCTGCTCTTTTCCCAGCATGTTCCTCTGTGGACGGCCATGATGAGTCACTCTTTAAAGAAGCACATGCACCTGCATTTCTCTTGTGTACGCCACCTCTCTGATTCAGGGATGTCAGAATATCTTATTATCCAGGGGAAACTCTGGGTCTTTTGTCAAACGATAGTAGAGGGCAGCGAGGGCAGACCCCTGAGGGACACCTAAAATAACCCCCCAGCGGGACAAGGCTTCTCCTCAAGGCAAGACTGTTCCTCAGCTTTTGTGTGAAAGGAAATCTTTCCCCTCTACTTTTCTTTCACTGGCTCTGAAAGCTCCCGCATACCTTCACCCTGACTCTGTCGAGCAGCCTTGTTGGCCGGACTCACGCCTGTCAACACCTCTGATTCACAAACACCAGAGGGGCTGTAATTTGGTTCCACCTCAAACCTTTCAAGGACGTTTAGGAGGTCATAAAACTGCAGAATAAAGGTGCTGTCTGCACCCCTTCTTTCATTCAGTTTCTGCTTGTTTTCCCCTCTTTCCTCTCTCGGTTCCCACCTGACTCAGTGTTGCTGACAGGAGACTGCCACACATGACTGGCGAGTGGAGGAGAACGAATGCTCCATTGCATTTGTGCATGCCAGAGTGTGTGTGTGGTGTGCATAATTTCAGGCAATAAAAGGATAAAAAAGTCACATCCCTCTACGGTTTCTTAGCCTTTCTATCTCTGGGTGTCAGAGTGCTTAATTTAGTGCCCACTGAAAGCTGCTTTATCAGTGTACCAACAGACTCTGCCAAGCAGTCTGGAGGACTGTCTCTCTCAGGGTTTGAAACAGTGTTGATTCTTTGCAGATCAACTCACCAGGGTCAACACGGATTAAGTTGATGTAACTATTGCCTAAGCCTCCACCAGCTTTGAGGAATTGTGAAATTTTATTGTTTCACAATAAGAGTTTGTGTGATGAATGTGAGAAGAGCACTCAACAAATTCTTACATAAAGAATAGACAATGTGATGAGCAGTATCGCTCCTGGTCATGAGAGAGAACATTACAATCTTTCCCCCATTTAACGTGTCTTGTTCTCGTCATTAGCAAAGATTCACTGGGAACATTTGTCTGGAGAAGTACTTCGTTCAGTTTTTCACACACACGTACTCCAAAGAAGTTGGTAATACCAGCAAACAATTAAGTTTTTAGCAGAACTTGAGCAGCACAACAGAGAGATGTGAAAAACAAAAAATCATATATTTCACCCTCCCTTTAACGGGTCAATTCACCCCCAATACAATCTGATTTATGTCCCTTTTGGTACAGTGTCTAGTCTAGGGTTTTGAGATATCCATGTGTGAGATTTCTGCCTCCATCCTCAATATTGTTCATTGAACTGACCCCTCAAATATTTCCACAAGAACTTTAATTGGACCACATGCCTGTCTTTTTTTTTAAGATTATAAATCTCCTGGAGAAAATAGCTGTCTGGGTCAACATGAAGAGGTCAGAGAGTGAAGAAGGCAATGAGAATGAACTTTGCATTTTAATCCAGTTGGGTAGAAAAATAAGTGTCCATCAAAATTTTCAAGAGACCAATATGATGTCTTTAAATTGCTTTGCTTGTCTGATAAACTGTTCTAAACCCAAAGATATTACACTCAGAATAATATAAGAATAAGATAATCTGCACATTTTAGGAGCTGGAGATGTTCAATTTGGTATTTTTTTCTCCATAAATGCTTGATTAAAAAAATCACTTATAAAAATTGTTAATTTTCTATTAAAAGGGAATAAATGTAATATAGTCCATGACCAGAGGTATGACAAACAGGTTGGTTGTGCTTGACACTGACCCAGTGTCTACTCTCACTTTGTGGTTCCTCACAACTCAAACTATGTGCAGGGTCGTCTCAGAACAAGAGCAGTGACAACAACACTGAGGCTCAAAAACACTGAAAACCCTGAGTGTTATCAGCCATGGCTGATGCTAAAATGAAGCGGCAGTGACAGATAAGCTGAGACATTCAATTTGACTGATGAGTTAATAAACTGGGTTTAATAGGGGATGGCTGCTGTGGTTTGATCCTCTGTCGAACAAGATGTGAGTTAAACAAGCTTCTCTATCACTTGTGTGTTAATAGATTATAGATTACATACAGCAAATTATCTGCAACACGACATTCTTCAGTTTTATATAAACTTTTTTTTTCTTTTTAGTTTGTATGTTAACACTCGATCCAACAGCAGAGCTTTCAAAATCATAATAAACGTGCTGCACATAAAAGTCCACACAAATTCCAGACATCTAACTGTCTGAAATTATTATGCAGAGCAAAGTGTGCTTTTCTAACCTGCTGTAGCTTGCTTTTTACACATCCTCTCTTAAAAACGCAGCCTGTCATTAAGCAAACACATAAAGTCGAAGAGCTGACTGTAGGAGAAAGTTAAACACAGGTAGACAGACAGAGAAGCAGCACCTGCAGAGGAGATCCAGTTTCAAACAGTGCTCATAAAGCGACGAGCAGCATAGTAAAACGGAGAATTTAAATAGATTAAATGTGAGATACATCTAAATCTCGGATAATCAGTGCATGAGACAAGTTAAGACTTGAAATTCAATAGTGCAGAGTAGAGTGTGCAGAAGACATGCCGGACACACGAACAAAAACACACTTTTCCTCACAGAGAGGCTCCTAAAATTCAATGATAACCAGGTTTCCCTAGGAAATGAATGGTGGCTTTCCCTCCAGAGAGAGGCAGCGAGTGTTCGTCCTGCCTGTCAGGAACGCTCCATTACACCGGAGATTTGTTTTGCCAACAATTAGTCACATCTTTCCAAGTCAAAGCACTGCAACACAAACATCCCCTGAGGTTCAGATTAGGAGTGCAGATAGAGACGCAAGTCTTTTGCTGAAACATAGTAACATACTTGCTGAAGATATTACAAAGCAGATATTATGTTGCAATGCTGATGTCTCACTATGGTCAATTATCAGGGCCCATAATGGATCCAAGCTTCCTTCTGAAGAGAAGCAAAGCACAGAATCATGTAAACAGAGACTTACTGATGTTTGACCCTCTTTTGCTGATATGCTTTTCACACCCGACGCAATGAACTTTATCAGAAACGTTCCTGGCAACACCCGAGTTAGGAAACAAACATAGAGCAAAATAATCTCTAACCTCTGAGGTTAACAAACACTGTGTGGTGAGCGCCCGCCTCTTGTCTATCACCCAAATGAGAAAAGAAGCAGGTGTGAAAGGGGCGCTATAAATAAAAGCCAATCTCTGAACTCTCAGAGTGTTAATTACAGTCTGCAGAGCATGGAAGGTGGAGGGAATTTATTAGAGGGAGACTAATGTTGCGTTCGCTTTGCCTGGAGAAACACAGCGTCTATGAAGAGACAGGTGTCAGGACTACATGTTAGAGGAAGGACTGGGGTCAGAGGGGAGGAGACTGAGGGCAAATTAGAGCGTCCGGCGGCAGGTCCAGTGATTTTTAATCAAGGCTTTAACCTTGAGGAGTGTAATTGTTTTTTAATCGGGCTTTTTACATAATTGCTAATTTCCCCTCTGTGTGTCTGCTCACAGCATCTAAATACACTGGACACAAAATCCAAGCAGTCTAAGCCACAAAGCACCAAGTAACATACCCAAGCACACAGTATCAAACCCCAAAACACAGGGTTTGAAGTGCTGGAGCTAACCATCATGGAGTCTGCTGTCACCGCCGCGGCTTTCTTTATGTAATTGGTGGTTGTCTTGGCTCCGGTGTTGGTCAGTGCAGGAAATGTATACAAAGATGCTCTGGCAGAGAGACAAACAGACAGGCACGGAGGGCTGCAGGCAGTCAGGAGACAGCGGGATTACAAAGAGAGGAGTGCTTCCTGAGTGACACAGGCATTTAGGAATTCAGGATTCCAGTCAGGCACAGTGTCCTGTCTCATATTTCAGAAGATTGAGTGATAGACTGCAGGAGTATGAAGCGCTGCTGTTGGCTCTCATTCCACTTTTCAACTCTGCGTATGAGCAGTGGGGCTCTGGAGCCCCGGAGCCTTGAATTGCTCTAGCATGAGGGAGGCCGGACCTGGCAGGCAATGTATCACCAGACACTGGACCTCATGTAACAGATTATTTCTCCTCCCTCCAGTGAAGACCATTACCTGTGGTAACATTACTGTATTCTTACAGGTCAACAGCTGGCTGCTTTGCACAGAAAAAAAAAACTCAGCATCTCTCAATCTGCCTCAATCCATGAATCTCCATGAAAACACAAAATCTGTGCTTTCACTGTGCCCTCAGTTCTCTTAGTGCTTGCTTAACAGACCTTAAAATTGGAAATGGTCACATCTGTACTGGTGAATAGAGAGGAATAGGCTGGAGAAAAGCCTGCACTTTAATTCTGATACGCCACATCACAAACAATAGCCTCGCCTTTATCCTGCGGGTTTCACACACTCTTTGGCTGAGTTTCTGTGGATACAAACACACCCACACATCTAACATCTGAGACACACTCGGCAAAATAATCACTCTTTTTGTCCACCTCTCCTCAAAACAATCTTGCCTCAGAGGGGTTTGTGGTCATGAACTTGCTGACTCACTTGTATGTTGTATACAGAGTATATTTTTGGCCCTCTACACATCTGTTCGCACACCTGGGAAGAATAATATTTGTAAGTAAATCTCACAAAAAACAGATGGGATGGCTTGAACTGCATCACTGCAGCTGCAAAACAGTTTGATCAGTCAGAAAAACAATAAAAACTGACCGTCTGATCAAAGTTAGCTTCCCACAGTATCTAGATGTTAATAAAAGAACAAGTTTTGGACATGCCTGCACAGAACAACAAAGGTCGTACAGAGCTGGTAATCAAAACCAGTGACTGTGAGCTTACTTTGCCAGTATTTTGTGCAACAGTAGCTCCTTGCTCACAGGCCTTTTTCACAGCAGACATCTTGACTTGTCAAAGTAGGAAAAGCACAAGTGCTACTTTCTAACATTAACAGCGTCTGTTCTTTTCCCAGGAACCCATGACAGGTCATTCATTTTATTACTTCCACCTGTGCGTTCCCTACCGTGACAAGTCAAAATGTCTTCTGAGGTAAAAGATGAGGAAATTTTAGTATACATCTAATTCACCACCTTCGCCATTTCCAACTTCAAACATTCAAGCTTTGAAGGCTAAAGAGACAACACTGCAGCTTCAAAAATACAGCAGTTTTTTTTATGTGTTTGCAGACTTTGTCTCTTGACAATAACGTCACAGCACCAACAGTCATAATTATTACAGCCTCTACAGGGCTTTTTCACTTGGACGTAACTATATGTCATTTTCAGCTATTTGCTGGCCATAAAACAAGCAACTGTCGCATATGATGCACTTTTTCCTTCCCCTCAGCCCACATCTGTTCGGTTGGACCATCATCGATTCGGCTCACTCGCCATATTTTCATCACATCACATGTCTTGACTCACTGCCAAACCAACTTCTGCAGCTTCAGCGCTAAAATGATCTAGCTACTTAAAGCTCATTAATCACTCCTTCACAAAACAAGAAAAGAAAAGAAAACTCTACACATCCAAACACTGCTGCGACAACAACTTCCGAGGTTAAATTATGGTCATTTTAAACATACCGACCTGCATGGGTGCTTTAAGCTAATTGACCACTTCTCCATTTCTAAAAGCAATCGATCTGAGAGGTGACTCAGAGACAACAGAGTGAATGTGTGAGGAATAGCATGCCTATGTGAGGCAGCACCACTTTAACTGAAGATTGATTCCCTGTAGTGTGGACAGGCTTGTTCTAAGTGTGTGTAGATGTCTACATGCGTGAGTCTGCAGAGTGAGACTTTCAGTGCTGATGTGTACGTGTGCGACTTGTCCTGCAGGTAAAGACTGTTTGACTGGGTGCCAGTGTGAGTGTATTAACCGTGTTTTTTCTACTTTCTTTCTGGGCCGAGGGCTCCAGGCGAGACCAGACAGGGCCCTTGGGTCTGTCCTCGTCTTTCCTGCTAATCCATCAGCATCAGAGTGTCTCACCCTTCCACTCTGCCAAACCTCTCCACACTCCAATGTTCTCTAAGTTGAACGCTGTGTAAACACACACAGACAGGTCCAACTCTTAGCCCAATGGACCTGCCATTTCCCACAGTTTAAAAAAAGAGAGTCCAGCTGTCTGAGGAGTTTAAGAAGGCCAAGGACAATCATATGGTTATGTTTTCTTTTTCTTTTTTACACTATACACTGGCTAGGTTGATAATATCAGCCGATTTTAGTTTATCAGATACATCTGTAACAGGAAATTGTACTATTGTGGCAGTATCCACAATTTATTTTAAATACTTTTTAATTGCTCATATTAATCTTCCCACATTTAGTCAGTGATGCATCCATTCTCAGCACAGAGCCCAATCCATCATCACAAACTCGACCAGCAACACGTACTGTGGTTGTCAGACTGCACAGTTCGTCAATTTCCCAGCCCTTATATCCACTTATGAAATTCCTTACAATCAAGCTAATTTGATCAAGCCATAAATACTTGAACATGTGAGTAATGAAGAACCTCGTAAATAAAAACATGCATTACACATGTTTTTTTCCAAGATTTGGATTATTTCCCAGTGAGCAGATGTAAACATATAGCCCAGATTTTTAATGTTCTCTAAAAATATGTGGAAAATACACGTAACAAACTCCTTAAAAACTTGCCAAATCCCATATCCTCCCACCTTCAGCCTCCAGGCACCCATACCCACAAGCCAGCAACAACAAAAAGACTGAATATACCAACAATCTACAGCACCAGCATCACACAGAAGCACATCAGGAAATATGTATTTTCAGCCTCTGCAGAAGGAGTGAGACAAAGAGAGAGCGAGGACCATCCCCCAGGCCTGTAGCTGCCAAACCCAGCCCAGCACATTTCATATATCTGTTGACAAACTGTGAGCCACATCCCAGTCACACAGAGTCTGTAATTGCTTCAACCTCCTCCCATTCAGCAGTAGAGACTTCAGCCACTCACAGGAAATCAATATTAAATATTGTTTACAACACAACCTCCTCTCCTCGCCGGGAATTGTGCTGTGCAGAAAATGAGACCTACAGAGCAGCGTGTCACCGAACAGCTGGCCGATTCCCTGCAAAAAAAATCCCACTACAGAGGGGAATGCGCATGTAGGACAGTGTATCTCATTAAGCTCTAAAACTTCTATTCAATCAGAAATGAACACTGGCAAATATTTGCATTGTCAATTGAATAATGAGATTTCCTCTTTACCTCCTGAGAGTTTTTATTATGCAGATTTAGCTGAGAATCTCTGCTTCGTTTCTTTTCTGACAAGACAAGTGAAAAGCACAAAGGTTTCTTCACTTGTCAAAGCTTAATTTAATTGATTAAATACAGAATTAATCAGATTTCTCATTTATTTCACTCTTGCACTCTTCCCGATAATTGCAATGGCACCGAAAATGACACTGGTGACTGCATGAAAATGTTCTGATGAGCTGAACAATCTAATAAACAGTTCAACTTTTTAATTTCTTTGGGCAGAATGTGTAAGACAGAGATGATTTCTTCAGGAGTAACAGTCCTCGGTGTGATTTAAATTACTGTCTCAGAGATAAGATGGCCAACTATCTCATTAAATTCTGCAGATTTTTAGGAAGTTGCTTATTAGCAAAGACAGAAATAGAGCTGGACAGAAATTGTGAAAGATGTAACGTGGGGAGAAGAGCTTATTAGTAAGGTCACTAGAGTTGAAATAAAATGGTGAAAAGAAAGAGCAGGTTGTTTTGGTTTATCGCTTCCAGTTACAATCCCTGAACAGCTGTGTGGTGCAGCTGTAGGGTCCGGAGATGTAGAGCAGGTTGTTAACATGAGTGTTTGGGTCAGTGCATGAGGAAAACAGGCTAATAGGGAACACAGGTGTGACACAGATTTTGGGAGTTCACTGGAGATACATGAGAATTCTGGATTTGCTAGCGCTGCAAACACTGAAGGTACAGCAGAACAAGGATAAACGAGCAAACAACTAAGAAAATTTTGTTAAAATAGCTGAATTGATTCTATTGGAGTTATTTCAGAATTTAGTCTAAATCTCAATTACAACTCAGACGCTCGTAATGAAGGTCTAAAAAATATGACACAAACCTCCAACATCACCTACATGCACATACACCTTCCTGTGCCACTTTCTGGTGCGAACACCAGCGTAGCGTGCTGCTACTTGCCTTTTCCCCCTCGGACTCAAACACTTACCGGACAGCAGCTCATGTCGACCACCTCAGCAGCATGTTGACATGTAGCCCCATCAGACTGCTGCGAGTGTTGACATGTATATTTGTGGTAAAAGCCCCTTAGCTGTCAAGCCAGCTAACGTGTTTCTGCTTCTGTTTGTCATTTGTGCCATTGATCCCACAAATACTCCTATAGATCTATTTCAAACATATTTCTGACCCCTGTAGAGGACACAGGAGTAATTGTGCACTTCAGGAGTGATGGCACCATTTGTCTTATACAAGCGAGGCATGGCTGCACTGAGTCTTTAATAGAAACAGACAGTTCAGTGCCCTCTGACAAACAGCCTGGGAGACACTGGGTTTGAATGCAAATGGGATACACTTGTTCTGAAATATCTTCCAACTCTCCTCTTGTTTGTCCCTTGGTAGTCAGTCTGGATGAGGGTTAGTTTAGTCCTCCTGAGGTGATGAGGAGGAGGACAGGAGAAGGAGTGGCTGTGTTGTTATTTGGGTAGAGAGATGGATGTATCTTGGCAGTCTCACCCCACACTTACTAACCCTCATGATTTTCCCAGGAGAACTTCTGACACTGCCTTTGTTTTGGCTCAGAGTCAGCAACAAGTCTCATACCTGTAACTGCACGCTAAATCGAAAGTTAGATCCAGCAGGTGATTAGCCTAGCTTAGCATCCAGACTGGAAACAGCTAGCCTGGCACCGCCCAAAGCTGCTTCCCAGCTCTTGCAGTACAAAGTGCTATTATAAGATGGGACAGGACCGGATAAGCTGGTTAGCATGCTAACTTTAGCAGATATCTCTGCAACACAATACAAAGATGTCTTTGACATGATGTCAAAACTTCAAATTATGATGAAAATTTTAGTTATTTTTTGATTGTTTTAAGTCAAAATTATATAGCACCTTTCAAGTATACAAAAACTTTGTTGAGATCTATATTTTTAAATTAAATGAAATAAAAGAAAATGCAGTTTTGGTTGTGAAGAGCATGGCAGGAAAGTTGCAGTATAGTTACAGAACCTTGGCATTTTGTGGGAAAGCTAAGCCCCAAACCCACTCTGGCTTTGAAAATCCTCCCTGTTTTAGGACTTTCAAGTGTGACAAGTATGCCTCAACCCTCCCTCTCTCCCCATGCCATGCTTCTGGGCACCCTGCCATCAGCACTGGGCCCCATGGTCTGGGATACATTGATCAAACTTAGGGGGCCCACGGCACCGAGAGAGCCTTGGCTTGCTTCACCAAACAGAAGGAAAGGAAAGGAAAGGTATCAGCCCTCATGCCTTTAGACTCCTCTCACGAGGTGTAGCTGCTGTACAGGGGACATATTCAGAGGCAAATGCTTACAGACAAACACCAAGAAGTGGCAACACATGAATAAATCATGAAATCATGCAAATCTCCCTGCAGTGATAACCTGAAAACCCTCAGCTTTTTTTTAACACATGAAATGCATGTGGCTCGACTCGGAACAGGTGAGAAACCAAACTCACATTCTGTTTGAAGTTTTTTGCTGCTGATGTGTCAAGACAGGAGTGAAAAGCAGGTACCAAAAACAAGATGCCATCAAGAGGTGTTTTTAAAAAGCGGCCGCAGTTTGATGTGCCAGCGCTAGGTTAAGATGAAGGAGGGAAACAGTGGGAGGGGGAGCTGTCAAAGCCACCGCACAGAGGGGGGAAAGGCCCTCAGGGGGTTGAACGCTGGGTTGAGTCACTCTGTTACTCAGAGCTGCTGTACCTGCAGACACTATCCTCTGACTTCACACCACCTTTCTCTGAGGATTCAACCACAGGAGACAGACTGCCGGGGGCTTTACAGGCAGAAAACACAGGCTCTATTACGCAGAGACACACAGGGAGCCTATGCAGTACTGCACCAGACAGAGAGGTGGACTTCTGATGCTGCAATTCATCTTTTCTTAAATAACTGGTCTTAGAGGTGAGCAGCCCAAATTTTTCAAAAGCCAATGATTAGTTTTCGGTAACCACAGCTATTTGGGCAGCAAGTTTGACAATCCGTCATCTGTTTCTAAAACGTCTCAAGTGTAACTTCGCCCTTGGGAACAGAAGACAAAGTTTGTTGTCTGACAAGGAAAATAATTACAGCATTAGCATACCATTACTGGCTGGCAGGGAGACAATAGATCAACAAGACTTCTCTTTGGTTCTGGTCCAAATGTAGCCATAATATTTGGCAGATAGTGAGATTATATCCCTTTCTCGAATTGATTTCCCATCATTCTCTGACTGGGCTTCAAAACTTCAAGTGAAAAATGATTAAAAAATGATCGATCAAAATGTAAAGATGCAAAGCTAAAGCATTTCAGAGTTGAGGCATTTCAGCTCCTAGGGAGCAAAACTCCCAACAAGAAGTCAGGATTCTGTAAATGCGACTTTATCTGTTACAGCAAGTTTCACCAAACTCAGAGGCAAAGAAAATCTAACAAACCCACAGTGGGAGTGCAGCCATGCAGAAGCTAGATTTGGTGATTTGTCTTAGATGAGAGCACCTCTACAACCTATTCTCTGTAGGGCAGTAAAAGTGCAGACAACGAGGCCAGGTAGGTTTTGTATAGACCTGTCCCACAGCAGCACATGACTTGCACTGTGTAAAACTGCATAATGATGCCCTTGGCTCTTTTACACAGTCTATAAAGACTGTACAGTCGTGTGTTGGGCTGTTATTCCCTCTATTCAGTCTACTGCGCTGTGTTTATGACCCTGTCAGCTGGGGAACTGGGTCACAGCCCAGACACAAACCTGCAGAAACACGTCGCTGACAGTCGGTGAAGTGAGGAAAATGACCTTGACTAACAAGCTTGTCCTCGCACTGAAATGTATTTAGAATATCTGCTCTCTGTCTCCTCTCTTTTGTGTGACAGCTGACACTGAAGCAAATTGGGTATCAGTAATTTCATGCCAGTTATCATTAATCAAGGCTGATATGGATCCAGCTGCATGAAGCGACAAACACCTTTATGAGCACACAAAGATTTCTACAACCACACATACTGCAAACACAGCAATGTTATAAAAAGCACAAAAGCATGCACACATGCTTACAGTACCCCAGACTGTCATATATTATTACCATCTGTCCTCTGTAGGTAGTTGGCAGACAGACTCAACACATGTGGAGACCTTGGCATCCAAATTATTTACTATATGCACTGTCAACACAGTCAAGCACCATTTAGTATTGAGGAGGATACAATTGACATTAAAGAGAAGAAGAAAGCTAAACTTTATTTTTAGCAGATGTAATGTTTTCAGTGTTCGGCGTCTTAGTTTTGTATGTTAGCACGCTAACGTTAAACACAAAGTTGTCCTAATGAGGAAATTAATGACTGTACAAAATTTCAAATAGTTGATGAGACATTTCACCAGGAAAAACACAGATGTTAGCCTCATGGTGGCACCGGGAGAAAAGACAGAGGTTTACCAAAGTCATCAGGATTCATCCTTTAGGGACCATGAATGTGCATATAAAATTTCATCTAAAAATGTTCAAAATTTTTGTGCACATTCAGTCATTTTGGGCCAAAATAATAAAGAATTGTATCCAGACATTCTCTATTTCTACACTTGATGCAGGCATGATGCCACCCTTTCAAAAATCAGTTTGAGTGCACTTTATTTATAATAAAACACCTTCACCGTCTCTGCTATTCAATAAAAATAAATGAACACATTCCTGTCCGACGCAGCTGAAACTATCCAGAGCTCAGGGAAGGCCGGGATGTGACTAACAAAAGCCTTCACATCTGCAGGAGAGAAAAGGGGCAGTAGTGGAAAAATAAAGCTGGAAGAAAACAAGACATCTGCACAAAATTCACCCTCTTTAAAAAAAGCTTCTTTCATGACAACAGTGGAGGCTGTGGAACGTGGGCTCTGTTTGCCTACGACCATGTGAATGTGTCCGTCAACTGTCTCTGTGAGAAAATGGAAGCTAGCTGCAGAAGTGAGGGATATGAAAAAAGCCAAACGGCATCAAAGTCAAAGAGGTGAGGGAATATCGCTGACACATGAGAAGCGGTAGCACTCGCTCGCTCTGCTAACAAGCTTATGATAGGAATCTTCTTGCTGCTTGAGTTTGAACTTTGGCTTTTCAGAAAGCAACATTTTGAGTCTACAGTACATTCCCTTCAGATGACCTTTTAGTAATCACTGCCATAAAACATTTATTTCACAGAAGTTGTTGTGCTGCATCTGTGCTCTCACGGCTCACAAAATCAACTCCTGCAGCTGACTCGAGGTTGTGAATCTACACGGTGGATGAGAGGAAGCTGATGTAGCTCCAACTGTTCGACCCCCCGAGCTCAGATGTTGGTGTAGTTCTTCCACAGCTTGCCCTCGCATTCCCTCTCCAACCTCCCTCCACGTCCTCCTCTGTTCATTGTCCTCTTTACAAGGCCAAACCTGTTTTTTCCTCCTTCAAGACAGATGTGCGGTCCCACATGGTATTCCCATCTGTCTTTTCCATTCATCCCTCTGAATCCCTGAAACAGCTTACAGAAGGATGCTAATCAATCAGGAATTGCAAAATAAACCATTAAAAATATGCTGTTAAATTCCAGACGGTCTCTTTATCTCAAAGCTACAAGAAAATTATAAGAAACCTGCTAATTTAAGAACCAACCCGTCACAAACACCCACTATTTGACAGATTAAGTACATCTATAATTTGAGCAGATAACCCCACACCGCAGAGACAATCGGGTCATCACAGTGATGCCACTCCATAAAGACAGACACCCTGACAGACAGGGTCAAATTATCACCGTCAATCACTCTGCAAACCACTTCAGCACCGGCACCGAGTGGGACAGCCAAGGTGTCAGGGAGACGGGGCCTTTCATTACCTCCCTGTCAACGTGATTGTACCCTCATATCAAGCCGGATGTGTTGTCTGTCATGTCTAGGCAGGGGCCTGTCACTGCAAATCTGCCACAGGACACAAACACCCCGGGGGTTACACACTGAAATCCCTGTGTCACACGGGCCAGAGGGAGTGATTTACCTGCCAGCATGTATGTTAGACCGAGACACGACCTGAGGGGCTGCAGCGTGTGCAAACAATACCAAATGGTGCATAGCAAGCTTTGCTACCACTCTCACATGTTGACTTTGATATCAACAGAAGAGAAGAACAGTTCACATTTCAGAGCCTATGTTTCTTAATCTTGTATTTTTACATCTTCATGTGACCTCACAGTTATTTTAAATGTTGCAAAGGGCAGAGGGGAAAGTACTGACTTATGATACTGTCAAATATATCTCTTCTGATAAAGCAGAGTCATAAAATTTTATTTGTTAGGTGTTCTTATGAGCTCATTTTCGGTAGATTTATACTGAAGTTTCCAAAAAATAGACAGAGACAGAGACAGACAGAAGGGAGGGGAGGTGCTTTTTCTCTGAAAAATGACAAAACCTTACGAGTCTCCACTGACCTTAACAACTTTAAACTCCCCAAAGCTTTTCTCTGTCAGTGGCATTCCACTGTAAACAAAGATTTACTGCTGAATGTTCTGAATGTGTTCCCTGCAAATGCCAAGATGAAAAAAAAATAGACAGCAGTCTTTGCTGAAACTGCCAAACAATACGTTGATGAAATGCAGCAAGGGACAATTGAAAATTGAAAAGACGCTGCTGCTTTAACAGCATTTCTTTCTACACTGACAGTGGGCTGAAAAACACATTGCTCTGTTTGTCAGTATTTTGATAAGATGTTCTAAATTATTTGAGGCTTTTAAAGCTATCATTAACTTTTCAGGCAATGCAATTATATAGGACATATTAATAGTAGGAAAATGGTTCATTCTAGAAAGCTCTCTTACAAATCAGTTTTCTTTTAAATCGATCCCTCTGCTGTGGGACTACTTCTCCTACTATACTACATTGTAAATGTCCACTTGTCTGAGCTATAGGGCTGAAGGGTTACATGCCCATTCAATCACGTATTTGCTCATTGATTAGAAACCTTTCCCAGTGTCTGCATGCCTTTATTTATATTTGCCTACTCGTAGGGGTATTTGTCCAAGGTCTGTTGGTAAGTGCTTTATTTGGCCACAGTCCGACATCACAGTGTTAATGTGTTTGCTTCCCTCTCGCCCAGACAGAGAGATGAATTTAGCCAACAGGCTATCAACTCAGGGAGTGGGATTGAGGTCTTCCCTTGCCGCGAGAGAAAGGTCAGGGGTTGAGATGAGGGACCTGCTATCACACTGACTGCCTGTGCACTGTCTCACTCTGTTTTTCCGCTCTCTGATACATCTATATCTGAGGAGTTTTGCTTCTTAGCTCTCACAACATTTACAACGTAGTATGGTGGACATTATCCTGTAAAGACCTGAGTTACATTGAGGCCATTGAATCTTGGTAAATCTTAATGCTGCGGCGTACAGTGATATTATAAGTAACATGGTGCTTTCAAGAGAAGGTCTCCTTCTGTTCATGATGATGTCTCACACTCAAAGAAAAGTTTGGTATGGAGGAACTTGACATAACTGCCCAGAGCCCTGACCTCAACCTCATCCAAGCGAGCCAGGCCTCAAGCTACGTTCAAACCCACTTCAGCCCTGTGCGAAGAAACACAGCCCTCAGAGGTCAGTGTCAGCAGCCAGCACAGCAAGTTGAACCTGGCTCGACTTCTACTGGATAGCTACATAACGTGACTGCACACACACACACACACACACACACACACATATATATATACTCGAGTTGTAAAATCCTGTCTCTGGGTATTATAAACCTTTGTGCAGCGCTTCAGTATCTGATAAGCCTTCAAACACATGAATCCATTACTCAAACTGGACCTGTTACCTGAAGCAACACAAACCCACCAATGCCGATAATCGCTCAATATGAGTGGATGATGAATGGCTGAATGGAAACAAAGCCCTGCAAAACATTTTATTAATTGGTCTTTGCCAGTTGCATCAAGTCAGATCCACACAGAAAGCTCAGGTCATCCTACTGGGTCTTTTACACAGTGAATTCAGTTTGCTTTCATCAGAATCGAGGTTGCAGCTTCTTAGAAGATATGTGAGATCTTCTACTCTATAGCAGATCTTTAAACAAAATGTAATTTGGACTCTTACTAGCTGTGGTCTTTTTCTTCTTACTGCTTTCATTAAATCATTGGTGACAACTGACGGTTAAACTGTATACTTTATTCATTGCTGTACTTTCCTGTATTTATTTTTATTGATTGTTGTCTGAGAGCCAAATTGCTCCTCAGAGATATTACTCTACTATAACCAGGCTCCAAAATCTTGTGGAAAGTCTTCCCAGAAAAGAGGATTGTATTACAGAAGAATATTAACACTCACATTTGGAAAGAGATGTTTTAACAGTGAAATAGGGTTTTTCAGTCTATTTATCATAAATATTCAAATACCAGCATGTGCAGAACTTCTACTTCCACTATGCTGATTTGGTTGCAAACCATTACAAACCTCAGTCCTGTGTGACATAAGAGTGCTATTTTGTCCAGCTGCATTAGTGTCATGGTGACTTTGTGTGATTTTAGTATGATATTGATTCATGTCCTCTTTCTTCAGGTGCAGACTCAATGTTATCAGTGTGGTATTGATTTCCAGACTCTTCATCAGCTCGGGCTGGCGGTGGGTGAAGGACAGGCTACACAACTAAACTGGTATAATGGATGACACAGCTGAGGACTCCTAAGACTGTTCATCTTTTACTCAGCTCTCCTGTATGAAAAACTGGGGCAGGAAGAGAAATGAGAATGCGAAACTGGGTGCAAGGGGAAATGAGAGACAGAAAATGTGAGACAGACTGGCAGAGGCAAAGATAGGACAGGAACAGGAGATAAGGCATACAGGATTTCCGTTTCTCCACCACCATATACTCCAGGAAGAGCTGTGAGATGTGAGAAGAGAGGCAGGCTGGCTTCTGTTCTCAGCTGCAGATTACTGTGACTCCCAGCTTATTAAAAACACATCCTCGGGTCATTTGCTGAGGGTCAGTCTGGACTGCCAGACAGCACGCAACCAATCATTCAAGCTTGCTTTCAAATCACATTTGACACGGCAACGTTAACGAGAACCTGGGAAATCAGCAGCAGGAGATCCTGAACGTATCCACGTAGAAAGAGTCATATACTGTAGCTCCTCAAGGTTTAATGAAGTGCTAATGAACTGCTCTAAACTTTCAGGTTTTTTCACAACAAAAAACTTTAACTGGTCTAGTTGTGGTCAACAAATGACTCACAGCAACAGGTAGCCCTGTAACCACAACAACCACAGCTCTTGTTAGCTATACCGCTGATCCTTTGAGCACTGCAGGACCCGTCATAAAGTCAAAGTGCTCAAATCACTGATGGGACTATGCATCGAATAGTCTCCAGGTGGCTAACTGCCAACCAGACCATTGGACTTGAAGTGATATTAAAACACCAGTGTATGAGGTACTGTCACAACAGAAAGACAAATAAAACTACATTACAATTTTAAAATTACAATTTTGACAAGTACACAAGTCAAAACAAACACCATAGATGTATACGAAGTCTCATTTTGACCTCAAAGTATCTCCTGACCTTCATATTTATCCTTGAATCCATGACCTTATGCAAGAAATGACCCCAAATTAGCCCATCTATTTCATCTGTTTACACATGATACACAATCAATAGCTACCAGCTGCTGATGGCTCACTGTGAAGTGGCTGCTCAATAACCTCAAACCGAGGCAGGGCTCACACATATACAAATACACACAGAAACACACATGAACACACAGACAGAGCAAGTATTGGGGTCTGACCTTTCAGTAAACTCTCCAATTCCTCCGTTCAGGCCTAATTGCTTGCAGAGATGATGTGCAAACAATAAAACGCAGTATTTCCCTCAGCGTAAGATCTGATGATCCGATCTTCTGCTGTGATCTGAGCTCATCCCCTGAACCACTGAGGAAAAAACACTCCCACAAATTCTCTGCATGTGGCTCAACATCCGCTAAGACAAAAAAGCCCCGGAGCAGGGAAGCTTTTTACAGTAAACATATAAACTTTTCTATGCTTTCAGGACAATGCTGGCTTTTTACCACGTTTGACTCATTTCCTCCATGATGTTTTTATTCTTTGTAGATGTTTTTTTACTGTTTTTGTTGTGTTCAGTTGAGGAAACGTCACTTTATATGACATTTTTTCAAAGTCATCTCCTATTTAGGTTGGCACTCTGGCATGCTCACTGTACATCTAATCCCCAGTGAGCATAAAAAATCCCAAAATATCTCTAAATACATCAGCTCTGCTCTGACCAGAACAACTGTCAGAAGGATATTTAATAACAACTTTCAACTGGAATAAGCTCCTAATAGTAGGAAAAAGTGATGAATGTTATATTAAAAATCATGTTATATCACAAACACTGGCCCAGTTGGCTTTGTAGCAGCAGGGAAATCATGGATTATTGAAGGAATGAATAATGGGTAGGTGCCTTCAAAAGAAAACCAGCACGTCTGCCAGCCATTTGAGGCAGGGTCATGGCAAGAAAAGGACATCAAATAACTCATTTATATTCATATCGCCACCTCTCATTTTCAGTTTTGGCTCCTTGTCGATAGATAGGATTTTCAAGGCATATATCACTGGTTTGGCAGCTTCTTGGAGAGAGGGCATTTCATATTTGACCTCCTCATTCAATATGTGCTGGGAAGCAGGTCTTTCATTTTATCTTGGCCAAAAACAAAAGAGAGAGAAAATTTATTACATCACAGATGTCAAATTACTTGCCCACAATCCTTTATTTATGACTTAAATAAATGTGTTTAGATGAAGTTGGGTTGGCAGCCAGCAGGTCCCAGTTGCAATGATGCACATTACGTTGGCACCTTGACCACTTCCAGCGTCTGTGATACCAGAGGCCTTTGGGTGAGTGGGGAGTCAGCCAGACATTTAATCAATAGCTGGACCTCCTCTAGCCGAGACACGTATCAGCTTTTGGTTGCTGTGGGACTCCAGTGCTATGATAAACCCCTCAACACACAGCATCTGGGTTGAACAATAACAACAAAATGAGGCTAGATGTTCTCAAAAGTGTGATGTTTATAGCTTATCTTTCCTTCATGTGGTGGCCCTGAGGTGCAACACAACATTAATTTCAACACAGCAGCAAAATAGAAAACACAAAAACATTTCACAAAACACAATAAGATTACAGAAAACATGATATTTCTGAAAACACAACAAACTGAAAATCTGCTTTGTTGTTTTCTAAAATGTTGTGTTTTTTTGTAATGTTGTTGTTGTGTTTTATATCTCAGGGCCTACTGTTAGGCTAACATCTATCAATAACAGGCTCCATAGCGTCTGTCACTCATACCAATTGTGGTTTTGCATTGTTCTCTTATCAGTCACTCCCACCCCACCTGTCTGAGAGATGGGCACATTTATTACCTTTGCGCGATGGTATGAATAACATATTCATAATTAAACTGCTCACACTAATTTACTTGCCATCTAATTAGTGCATTCTGGGGCACGGGAGACAAAGGCCTTTAAATGGGAGTCAATTACCACTTTACGATGCGGTTAGGGCTCCTCTCACCACCTGACAAAAGAGCTTTCACATAAACACCTTTTAATGGTCACAAACACTAAGAATTCCAATCACAACAAATGCCATTTATCACTTTGTTTGTACAGGAGATCATTAGCTGATGAAAATGAATGTAATTTCTCATTTTATGCTGCTGAAAACAGGCAGCATAAAATGTAATACACAGAGCAGTTCAACAGTCCCAGAAAGGTGACCACGTATTTCAGTAGGATGGGCGCCAGATCTGAAGAGCATTCATTCTCAGAGACACTCGGTGAGCAAATACTGTATGTTCGGGGATGAGACAAAAGACCCATCAGCCTAAAGGAAGGAAATTATTGAGAGCCACCCTCCACGGGCAAGGGAGAGAAAGTGGTTGTGTGACAGTGACAGCTCTGTCTTGTTTGTCAAAGAAAAGAGGACAGGAAAGGAAATATATATTCCAAGCACAGACAGACATTGCTAGACATGTTCGTATCTACTTAAGCATAACAAATACCTGTATTTAATAGAAATGCCACATAAAGTAGTCAAGCTAAGACCAGCCAAAACACAGAATTTGATATATTGTGCCCATTAAATCGATCTGTCATCGCCTCCTGAATCATCACCCTTGATATCAGGGTGCTTGTTCTTACCAGACTGTACAAGAAAACACAATCAGCTCCCTCAGTCAGTGCAGGACATACCACTGGATTAAGACTTGAGAGTGTCTTGTTACCTGAGCAGAGCATGGGAACTGCTACCAGTCTCCCCACAAACAGTACAGTACACCCATACAAAGGCCACTGTTACACCTTGCAATTCATCACCACAAAGACTCAAAGCAAGCCTTTGTTCCTGGCTCTGTGCTGAGCTCTGGGAGCAACTTTCAGTTAGTAAGCATTGGCAAAGAGACAGAAACCTGAACACCTGGCACAAACTATACCTCATTTACCAGAATCACTTGTTGATTGTTTTTTTTTTTTTCTAGGTTTGGCTCACGTTTGTTTAATCAAGCATGTTTGATCAAGTCAGAAGAAGAAAAAGAAGTGGTAAACAGGAGGGAGGTGAAAATTTGCTGCAAGTGCAACTCCCATTATAAATGTGCTGCCAACTGGCCTCCTGTTTACAGCTCCAGGATGAGCTCAGCGGCGAGTTAGGAGGTGGACAGCTGGGAGACACTGGAGCAAGACTTGTCCAAAACTGCATGCTCCAAAACAAAAATCACCCTGACCTCCAGAAACCTCTATTGGGTTCTGGGAAGAGTCCTTTATCCTCCCATTACTGGCAGTCCTGATTCCTGAAGGGTCAAGTGATGAACAGCAAAGCCAAGCAGAGCCAGCAGAAAGCCTTACAGCTGTGTTACAAGCTCTGTGTTGAATCTTCATGACTCATTCAAGCGGTGAATTAGCCAAAACAAGTCACAGTCACAGAACAATGTTGACCGTTCTCTCTCTAACACCAACAGTGACAGATGACCAAATTGAATTCCTGGGGCTGCAGGGCTGATAAATCTGAGGCAGTTTGAATTTCTGTGGCATTTAGTGCTTCAGGACATCAAGAAACTGCATTCAGCCCACCCAAAGTTAATAAACACGTTCAATAGAAAGGCACATGACAACAGCAGTAACCAGTTTTCACATCTTAAATTTTTGCTCTGTCCATATGCATTTTAAAGATGTGAAACAGGAACCAACTTTGAAGTCACAATCTGTTCTCTGCCCTCTCATACAGTTGCATCTGTAAACCTTTTCAATCTCACCCTAAAATGCTGTGGCCCATCAAAGTCTTGCAGCCTGTGTTGCGCTGTGAAAAGCAGTTGCCGCAGGGCATACTTGTTCTTTGTCAGGAAGAGTTTGGTGGGGAAAGAGAAACTTCTGGACAGGGGACGTGGAGACACTTTCCGGGCAGAGTAACAAAGGCAGCGCTGTTGGACCTACAGCAGGGAAAACACATCAATGTCTGCAAGGGTTCGCTCGGCACAGTTCAAAACATCGTTTGAACATACTCAAGTGTGTACAGCACCAGCAGACTAATCATGGCAAAGGCTACATGTTACAACTGGCACGTTTAATTTAGAGAAACTGCATGTAATAAAACTGTAAATGATGGCTTCAGGAATGAGGATGCTATTAACATGATAAACAGACCAATAAACACATCAATCTGAGCTTGGGTTAGGGGTCAAGTTAAATGTAATTGCTCTCACTAAAATAAAGAAAGATGTTTTGCATTTTGCTGACACAATATACCTCAAAGACAACCTGTATTATTGAAACTTTCACAAATGACATTACCGAAATACAGCCATTATGAGGGTTGGCAGATTTATAACCAAACATTCTTAGTGGATTGGTGGATTTTATTAGCTGTAGCTAGTTAGCTAATTAAGCTAAGGAAGGAAAGAGTGTATTATTGGTACAATAGGGATTGGGAGTAATGTAAGGTTAAGATCTATTATTCATTCCAAAAGCGTACACTTTTGAGCTGGCATTTTAGGTTTTGTACAATCTACACAAAGACACTATCCATCAAAGTGTGAGTATGGTCCTTACTACAGCCCCGTACACACCGCTTCAACATCTGTAGAACGCAATTAACAAGCATGTCACACCCTGTTTTTGTAGCTAAACCTCAAAGGGCTTAGTGATTAGAAATGTAAAAATTAATTACTTATGTTTTCACACCAACAACAAAACAATACTTCATTACTTTGCAAGAAAGCCAGTTTTTCTTTTTATCAAATTAAAACAAGCTTACGACATGTTTCCACTTCTCTCTTCAGATGTCAAGTACCACGTCTAAAGAGAGAAGTAATCAAGCCTAAGAATTTGACCAAGCCTTCAGTGCTAAATTCTCAAAAAGTACTGAGGTTTGAAAACCAGTCCTAAAAGGAACATACTGATCCTGCCTTCACTTGCTGCTATCTGAATTCAAAAATATAGAGAGTAAAAGCAGGAAAACAACTGTGAAACCAACTGCATTGGAACAGACAGAGAGGCAGACGCGGATGCAGAGTGTGAGAGAGAAAACTTTCTCACACAGTTGCACATATAGGCAAAGGCATGTAGCAGCATGCCGTAAACCCCTTGAATGACACTAGCTTTTGTGGGACAAAGCCAAGCCGCTGCTCCTGCTGGGCCCAGGATATGAAGCCTGCTGAAGGGTGGAGTGACGGGCACCTTATCTTCTTTCAGCGCGCCTGGACAGCCTGAAACGCCACGCTCTCCCCTCGCCTTCATGATAGCGAAGCATGTAACACTTTGCTCGCCTTTGGAGAGCCGCTTCTTTCAACTTTTTTCAGTGAGCGCATCAAATCTCTGGATCCTTTTCATCACTTTGGTGCAGGCACCATGTGAAAAAGCAGCAGGAACCACACATAATTTCCACATTCGGAGGGGCTGGTTTATGTTTTGATGCACAGCTACAGTACGGACACCTCGAGGGGTCTGTGTGTTGAAAAAATGACCACATGGAGGTAAAAATCAAAATGTCTCCACGTCTTTGTAAATAATTCAAAAGGGAAAATTAATTATATAGTTTTGTAACACCTGCTAGAAATCTCTTTATTTTTCTTGCTCTCCCATTAGACACAAATAAAATGAAATGATTCTCCAACAGGTCTACTGTGTAACAAGCATGAAATCATCCCATCTGTGTTTCACATTATTACTTATTTGAAATGTTTTAACAGGTCCACAAGGAACCCACAGCCATTTTATACTATTTCATCCATTAAAGTCAGCACTGTGAATTTTATGTTATGTCAAATACCAGGCACTTAGTGGTGTGTATCAGTCTTATAGGTGCCAATAATTAGCCCCTGCTGTGGTTTAATGAGTCACTCAAATGATTGTGCGTGAACATCAAATCCACCAAGTTAAAGAAATACATTTACCCTTGATTCCTGTGTCCAGCACTCCTCAGCATGCAGGCAAGACTAGACAAAAATCTGCATGTGACTTGTATGAACATGGACCAGATTAGACAACTTGAAAGGAAAAATTAACCCAGAAAAGGTTCCACAATGTGAATGGATGGTTACACGGTTGTTTGGTACTGTACTGGTTTATAGATAACTGTCATGCACACTGATATTTCCTATGCTGCTACAATCTAGTTCAGTAGGATGAGCTGAATCTAAAGAGAAGAGGGGAGAGAAACTGAAGGTCAGATTTTGGTGTCAGTACATTGCATCAAACACCTTCACAGATGTACTACTTTGAACCAACAAGTTATTATTATACAGACAGAAGTTCAGCATAAAAGAGTTTCAGTTTTTCAGCTACAACGATCACTCAATCATTGGATCATTCCAGGTTGTAAAACATGACAATTCACTGCTTTTCTTGGTCCTATTTTTGGGTTTTGGACTATTCATTGAACAAAACTGATGTTTTACAGACCCAATGATTAATGGAGAAAAATAATGAATAGTTTGGTCAAGAATGAAAATAATCTTTAGTTGCAGACCTATATAGTGTTGCTTCGTTTGGACATTGCACAGTCAGTGTAACTCTAAATCTAGGACACCAACCACTACTTCCTGGCATTCTTGGCTTATCTTGGTCTTCATGTACGTCTGCAGGTGCAATAAAGGAGAGCGTGCAAAGACAAACTATGTTTCTGTGTCATGCATATCTGACATACTGGCAAATTGTAAATGACTAACTGATGCAAAAGCATATGAGAAGTAGATACACCAACCCCCTCAACACACGATAATCCTTGGATCTACAGGGCTAACAATCACAGTTTGAAAATATACAACCGTGTAAGAGTATCCAAGGGAGAAATTAAACTTTAATATTCCTACCATTCATTTTTGCTCTTATAATCTATGCTGTTAATCATCACTCACTATACTTTAGAGTGTAATATTTTTGTTATTATGCTACTGTAATTATCTTCTCCTGCACTGAGTGGCTGGTCAGCACAGAGGGGGAATTGCCAGTTTCCTCCCTCTGCTCGTTATCCTCTCATACGCTCCTCTCCAGGCAAAAGAAAAAGGCAGCTCCTCCCACCTAAATAAAAAGCATTTTACTCATTTCACTCTCCAGCTGATGATCTAGCATCTCCTCTGGCAGCATCCCTCAGCAGAGTCAACAGGAGGAGCCGATAACAGCCTGACTGTGGATGATGCTGCGGTCTACTGGCAGCTTTGTAATCATCTGTGGAAAGGGGGATGTTTATCGTGAATGGAAAATGCTTGTCATGTCTCACTAAACCACTGACATCCAGATCTGTATCGCTACATAACAAGGCAGCTTTAACCATCACCGCAAGTCTCCCACTCCTGCCTTTGACCTTTTCAAACTTGCTTGATGGACAAGATCCACAGTTTTGCTGCTCTGAATAAACTAAACAAATCACACAGAGTAGAAAATGCCAGGGAGTGATTACTGTGACCTCGAAGACGTGATAACTCTGGCAGGGTGCTGCAACAATTGGAAGTGAAGGAGCTTTTGAACCACATGAAAGACAATGAGAAAAAGCTAAAGAGGAGCTTAACTGCAGCGAGTTTCATTAACTAGTGGCCTCTTTGCTCTTTGTCTCTGAGCCTATTGAACTCCAGCCCTCTCAAGCCGTCAGACTGAGCTTCTTCCCGGAGTAAAAGGGGCGGGAGCTGAGCCGTAAGGGCCAGGCGTGACTAATGCAGGAGCCTGGTGCTGCTGTTGCATGCTGGTGCAGGGGAGTGTGGGGGGGTGACCCTGCCTCCCTGCCTCCCTGCCTCTGCAATGTATGGCATGGCCTACTGTCGCCACATACAGGGCTGCACAATAACCCCAGTTGCCGCCACCCCACCTTGTCTCTCACCCCTCCTCGCACCGCCCCACCCCCGTTATCCATTCATGGCAGCTCCTTTCAGCAGGTCATTCAGACGGCCAATAAAGAGGCTAGCTCATTCTGTCTGATCTGAAATGTGCAATGTCAGAGAGAGAGGAGAGGGTGGGGGTGAGATTCCAAGAGGGCTTACAATCTCCTCACTAAAGTAGACTGACCCAGTCCTCCCATTTTGTTGGAGGAACCTTTCTGCGGACAGTATGTTGGGATAAATCCCGCTCCAAGCATGACAAAGAGAAGGGAGTGACACAGCAGCAGATGACATGAAAAGAAATGGGATTCAACAGCTCTTTAGCAAATATGAATCAAGGTCCGAATCTGCTGAACAAACAAACAAACCTTTTAAGTGGTTTGTTCGGTGGGAAAATGAAGACATCTTTCAAAATATGTATGAGATTCTGCTGTGCTGAAAGGGTTGCTGAGTTTTTTTTCTTTGCAGACACCTGTTGTGTCATAGTAAGAGTGACTAACTAAAGAGAGGTCATAAATTAAAGATTCAATTAGTTGGTCAGTTTAGGTGTTTTACCAACTTGGATCAAGATCCAAAACAGAATCAGCTGGACGAACCCATCTTTAGCCTTGACGGCCAAACTCAATGAGATCCAATCTTCATGTTTCTGTGCAGCTCACACGCCGATGTGCCTCTGAGTGTGTGTTTGTATGACTGCAGAGGCAGCTGCTGGCAGTATGATGGATGAGGAGTGGCGCGCCGGAGCTGGAGCTGGAGACGTCCATATCGCCGCTCTCCGTGAGCGGGTTAACCCTCTGTCAGCCTCCCCCCAAGCCTGCAAGGAAACACAACTCCAAGCATCCACAACGAATGAAATTCCACACACAACCACAATCTTAGCACATTAACAGCCCTCAGTGCAGGCTTTTAAATCAGACCACATCATTACGCGAGGCAAGACTTTCTCTCTCACGCTCCTGCTCTCTCACGCTCTTATTCCCCTATCGCACATGCAGACACACTCCAGACTCCAGTGGAACATCTCTTTTTCCACTCCCAGAAAAGCGGCAGAGTGCAAACTGACCCAAAATCACTTTATGAGTGTGCCACTGGTGAGTGTATCGCTGGGTGAATATCACAGAGCAAAAGACTGAGAGCTTTAATAAAAAGAAAAGAGAAGAAAAAACGATGCTCTGAGCTAACAGGATGTTGTGTAATTTTGCCCAGATGTGCTCTACAGCTCATCTAACTAATAAATGCAAGGGAGGGAAATGAACGCTTCAACCAGTCTTCAAATCTCAGGCTCTACTGGAGCTGCTAAGACACTTTCAGAGATTCTGAAAGCAGGGAATGGTACATTATGTCTTCCCAGTGGACTTACAGAGAGTGGAGGAGTCCACCTGTGCTCTATTAATAAAGCCCTATCTAAGAAAGGACAGGGGCTGCTCCTTACAGCAGCACAAGAGTGGAGGTCAGTCTACGACAAGGGAAGCACCTCACCCAGATGTCTAAAAATACTGTCCTACATACTGGGAGACTGGAGTTTAACTGCGTCCAGCTCACGCAGGAGATGCAGCAGTGAAGGAAAATGCCCTTTTTTGTTTATGGATGTTGTTGTTTTGGAGTTTTCCTCAGTTTGTAACCTCTACAACAGGCTTTATTCTGATTGTTTTTCTATGAGAAACATAAACTCCAGGCTGTGTAAAGGAAAACATACTGTTGTTTTCTTACTAAAGCAGTGATGTCAAATGAGCCAGAGCACAGCACAGTCCAGGAGGCCGATTCAATTCAAAAATTAGACTGAGTACGACTGTGTGAAAACTAAAAAGTGCATGTGTTTGTATTTGCACGTGCCTCTTGCTGCGAACGATCACACACAGCCGATAGCATCTCTTGCTCTCTCTCTCTCTCCCAAACGGAGCCATACATTCCTCTGTGGTCCACACACACACATACACACACACATACACATACAGGAATAATTTACAGTCACTGTCAGTAGACGAACATTTCTCCAACCACTATCTGATACGTGATGAAAATCTACTGCCAGCAATAAAAGTCCTGGGAAACAAGAGCTCGCCTGTGTGAACAGAACCAGCATTGGCATGGACTTATTCCACCGTCTGTCTGAGGGTGAGCTCTGTGTGTATGTGTGTGTGTGTGTGCAGTGTATGGAATGGACTAGATTTGAGATTAAGGGACTTTAGATGCACACGCTGTGGCTTTACAGCAGGGTGACTGCTCGACACTGGAGTTCTCGTTCCTCCAGTGTGGACGTGTCTCATAATCAAGGACATCGAGAGGGACAGAACATCAGTTCCTCTGCAGGACTTCTATAGACACAACACCTGCACTACTCAGTGGTTTCTAATTTCAAATCTGTTAAAAGTTGCAGAGCAGGAAGACACTTCAAGGCTTAACAGACAGATGACAGAAAGAAATGTAAATGCATGTAAATGTACCAGAAAACTGAAGAAGAGACAGTTTCAGAAGCAGCTTAAGATTTTCATATGCTTAACTGAATGCTTAACTGAATATTGTACATACAGTACTAATCAGCTCAGCCTGCAGGGATATGCATGAGCAAATATGGGGGGAAAAGCAAAGCAATTAACTAAACCATGTAATTGTGGTGAAAATATGATAATTAGAATAAAACAAAGTCTTTGATCTATACAGAAAAGGGGAAGTTAGTAGGTCAATGCTTCCTAAAAAATAAAATTATGAAAAGTAAGAGCCCTGTGGGTGTCTGTCTACTCTTCTTATTGTGCACACAGAACCTCTGCTTTCATGTTAGAGGGTTTCTGCTGCTCCACAAGAAACAATCGGAGCAGAAAACAAAGTCATTCTTACGCAAAAGCAAACCACTCCACCTGTCTGTGTCACTGCCTCCTGCATGTTTTGCAGATACGACTTCTGCAGGGACTTGAGTCATTAAGAAAGACCTAAACTCACTCTGATCTGGGTCTGGTTAGTGGTTAAGGTGCTGGTTCTTACCGTTACTGGCTGTGATCTCGGCTTGGACGTTCCCCACAAGCTGCAAAACTAAAACAACTCCAACGAGAAGGTCGGCCGTCTTCACACCCGCCATATCCCCCAAGTTCCGCCGCCGATTCTTCTTCTTCTTCTTAATATCCCGGTCGTTTTAAGAGAGGTGTCCCGTCTTTGTCACGCAAACGACACCGCTTTCCCCCGCGGACTCCGTAACTCTCCTGCCTCTCCTGCTGCTTTTAAAACGGAAACCTGCCTGCGCTGCACTCGTTGCACCGACCTGCTTTTTTTGTTCCAGCGTGTGCCACTCTGCGCGCTCCTGGGAAGTCAAACGCGCTCGTCCTAACAGCTCTCCGCCTCCAAAACAAACAAAAAATAATAATAGAAAACGAGGAAGTTCGCCACTTAAAGGCTCATCCCAGTCCGACACACTGGTCTCATCCCACTGGACGGAGGTGCAGTGTGAGTGTGAGTGAAAGAGAGTAGGCTCATGCGCTCCTGGAGAAGACAGTGCGCTCGCTCCGTCATCAACTCCTCGGAGCCAATGGCTCGTCTTCCTCTGTTTGATGCTCCGTGTGTGCAGAAGAACCTGAGGAGGCAAACACACAAAGCGTTTCTCCAGCTGCCGGCGAGACAGTCAGTCAGATTTATTTTTTATTTTTTTCCTGTTGCCCTGGGAAATTATCTGCGTCCTTGTCTGACGAGCAGCATCTGAGTGATGTGAAAAGATGTAGAGAACAGGAAGGTTTTTGGAGCTTCAGGAGCTGCTGCTGTAGGCTTATTGTTTGCCTGCAGACAAAGGAGACACATATACACCTATATTAATGTACACACCAGAGGCTTAGATTGTAAACGGGCTATTTAGAGAGACAGTGTGATCGTAGTTTTTATTTAGTGTTCAATTTCGAATAGGGATTTTTGTCATTCTTATGTTCCTCTCTTACTGTAATTTTGTTTCTATCTATCTATCTATCTATCTATCTATCTATCTATCTATCTATCTATCTATCTAAAATAAAGATTAGCAGACTAACTTTGTTCCACCTTATACCATCGCTTCACAGTCAGGTGATTGAACTGAGAGAGCGCCCTCTTCAGGTACAAGTTAGGTCAGAACTTATTTACCTTTCTGTTTTGCTGGCATGAGCTTTACATCCTTATTTTGCTGTATGTGTAAAAATGATAGCAGTATTATATGTCATACATTATATGTTATATGGGCTGTGCATGAACTCATATTTTTTCTTTTATTTACTGAAAAGTCATTCACAGATTTTAAAAAATGTATATAAAGTGATTGTACATAGTGATATTACTTGTGTTTTGTATCTGTATTTCATAGGTATTTTGTAGCTCTGTTAGATCTCTGTTATTATACTCCAATAATAAAATGTAAAAATCAATGTTTAACTGATGTGGTCTCTGAAACAAAAACATAAACATAAAACCTATTTTTTGTAGTGGACATCTGAAACATGTCCGTGGTTCAAAATCATGTTTGAAATGTTAAGTATGTTTTTGGTGGCTGTTAAAGGACACAGGAACCCAGACCAGAACATTAGAGCAAATTGACGGATGTGAATTTTGGAAACTCACATGTAAATGATTCCTTTTGATAATGTTACAAATGCCTGAACCTGAATCTAAAGAAGAAGACAAGTACAAACAGATAATATATATCACATAAGATAGCCAATGCAGGATTTTTAGATGGTAAATTATTATTTAAAAGCACAAATCATCATTTGAGGTTCTTTGGTTGTGTGTTTTCACTTTCCTCAGAAATAGCCAGACACTGAAGGGTGTGGTGGGGGGGTTTGGAAACCTCTTGTGTCAGGGAACATTTCATCTTTTTTTTTCCAAGACAGCTCTCTCTCTCTCTCTCTCTCTCTCTCTCTGCGCTGAGGACGACCATACTTTTTCTTCCTCATTGCTAAGTTGGCGCTCAGTTTGCACAGGAAGGACAACTTGGACCACATGCTTGTTCCAATTAAGATACTCGCTGTGGGAATTCAGGAGCGGCACCACAGTCATGGAAAAACTTAATGTAGAGAGGAAACTCTCGAATAAAGGACTCCTTTTATAATTTGCTTGGCTTGTGTGCATGCATATTGAACATTTAAAGTAGTTTTTTGTGGGGGTGGCTAAATGGATTTTCAAACTTTTTGTAGTCGTCAAAATCAAAACCTAAGAGCTCAAATATTCTGTGGATGTCTCACAGCAAACCAGTCAGCCTCCCAAATAAAAACAGATCAATAAATAGCAATTACTGCTATAACTTTGACAGTAATTAGTAGTTACCTTGATTATCCTCACTCACCACTCAAAATCACTTGTCCCATTATCTTTACAGAGTGGCGACTGTCAACAGGCGATACAGAGATTTGTTTTGCACTACATAAGTGTAGCTGCTGATTTGTGCCAGTGAAGTGTCAGTGATTGCGCATAAACAGAGTCAATGCGTGTATTTTACTTTGACTTGCAACACGACCTGAGGAAGAGCACTTCTGTTTTCTTTCTCTTTCACTCTAATAAACATTTTTTGTTAATATAAATATCCTGAAGACTCGTGAACCAGTTATTTGTCTTAAAATAGCTCTGGGGGACGTTGTTATGATCATGATACTCAGATAAATATCTGCTGACAGCGCCTGTCCATGATAATGTCACCATCCTCTTCCTGACATAAATCTGAACCATCCTCTGTTTGATTTGATCAACACACACGTCCTGTGTACTCAAAGGGGCGTACATCAAACTTCTGTACAAGAAACACAAACAATCCCACCCAGATATAAGTAAAAAGAAACATAAGCTGCTCAGTGATATATTTCTGTCATAAAGGGAGATTGTTGCTGACACATGCAGTGCGGCCATTTAAGCCATAAAGCATCTCTCAGTCACATCATGCTGTCCAGTATCAGGATGAAATGTGATTTAGTCCCTGACAATGTGGCCACAGAGGCTGGGAAAACCGTCCCCTTTCCTTCATCCAGACACATGCACTTCTATACTCCTCTTTTTTTCTCCCTCTCTTTCTCTCTGCAACTCTTTCCCAGCAGTTTAATCATCACAGCAGTCCAGACTCAGCGGCCGCAGCTCTCCATCCAGTCTGCCGCTCTAATCACCTTGTTCCACAACTCCAGCAAAAAGAAGCCAGGCTAGTTCTCAGATGACCACTCCAAAGTCTCTCTCTTTATCCGTTTCTCCTCAGCATCCTCTTTCACTATCTCTCTAAATTCTCTCTAAGCCTGTCTTTCTCCTTCTCAAACCTTCTCCAGCTCCTTCCCCTTACGTGACGTATAAGAAGGATCAGTCGCAGCTGCAGTGAACTTTTGCTTGGCTGCGGACCACACCGCAGTCAGTCTCCCCAGGGTGACCTTAAAGAGCATCAAAACATCTGTGACAAAATTAATGTAATAAATGGGAGCCTTCCATCAACTTCAAGGCTCTTAGGTCTGAGGGTGGTGGCGAGTGTACATTTTCCAAAGACTGCTCATAACTAGAGTTGGGTCCCACTTGTTGAGCCACAGAGCAACATGTCACCACAGCGTTTATGACGCTTGGCCACTTAATCATCAGAGAACAAAGAGGCCGTGTGGCAGCAAGAAAATGCAAAAACTGAGGAGAACAAGCTCAGCTCTGTGTCTCTCTTTCCATTAGAGCATTGCAGATTATTAGCTTTTCCATCACATAATAATATTAGCAAGACCTGAAAGCACCCAACCATTTAGCTTTGAGTGGAAACTTGGTTTGCTCTATTGCACAACATTTTTTACTGCAGGTGTGCTGGGAGAAAGGTTTTGAGATTTTCACACTTTTTCAAGTAAATGAACCTTGGACATACACAAACAAACAAGAAAATACACATGAAGCTGTTTTAAAAGTGCAACATATCTTCTTTTCATCTTGTATCGTCCCTCCATCTCTGCCTGCTGCTGCCTTCAGGAGCCACTACACAGAGTAGTTTAGTCTGCACCTGAGTTGTTCAGGCCTCATGCCACCTTCCTTTCATATTGGGATTAATGTAATTATGAGTTTCTTTCTTACTTTCACACCAACATCCAAGTCATAAATACAACTGGGAAAGACATTTTTCTGAAAGCTCCAATATATCTGACTTGGTGCACCATAATACAGAGGTGCCTTAAAACCAAGCTAACATGGATGCTTCATGTCAGCCAAAAACCTTTGTTCAGTGCAATTAAACCAGGATTTTGTAAATATGGTGTTAGATTTTTTACTGTGATGTAATCACCATCCAACATTCAGACTGATCAGGTGACCCATACCATATAAATAACACCAAAACTGGGCCACAACGACCCACTGGTGCAGGGTAAAGTTAAGCCACTATTGTGTCCATGCCTATATTAACCCCACACTGATTTTTTTGTGTGATACAATCAGTATTTTCATATTAACAATGGCATATCATATGACTACTACAACTGATGATCACCACAGTTTTATTGTTTTGGCTCACCTCTACCACTCTCATCAGTGAGCACCAAACAGGAGAGAGACAAGGTGGGGAATATAGTGGAGCATTTAGCAGCTAAAGAGTCAGGTATTTCCCTCAGGGGTAAATGGAGAGTGACTCCTTGGGGAAAGCTAAAAGGAGAGTGAATGCTGGGACTTAAATCCAGTGGATGGCCAGAGATATGATTCCAAATTAATGATAATGCTGCTCCAGAACTGTTCAAAGTGTAAATAAGCAATGTTTGCAAAGTCAATGGTAATTTTGTGTTTACAGCCTGTTTCTGCTGCCCAAAGGGGCCAGAAAATCACAGGCTTCATTATCTTTGTGATCCCCAGAATAGCTATTGTGTAACACATCACCTCCCACCATGATAACCACCATGATCATCAGATTGTTCAAGGAGATTCAACTGAGAGATTCCAAGAGACTAGCAGAGAGACAGAGATTATATTTGCTTTCTACTTGCTCTACTCCACCGACTCCTGCATTTAGACTATGGGGGAATTTGTCATATCTCCTATCTTTATCAAGATGCTACATGTTGGTGAAATGGTGAAGTATTTTTCTGCTGCTATCTCAATATTTTACTATACATCTCTAACCTCATTAAATCCTCAGAGATCACTTCCAGTCAAACAGAAAGTTGAAATGGTCAGCAAGCTGTACAGCACACGACTTTCTGATAGACTTTACATAATAATAGCTTGAAATGTAAGAATGATAGTGCAGACTCAAGTGCAGTATCACACTGTAAAAATATTGTACAGTATGTAAGTATCATGTGTTTTGGTGCAAATTTTTAATCTGAAAAGTAGCTAGTAGCTGTGGCTGCCAAATAAATGTGAAGAAATACAAATATAAAGAGAATAAAATTAAAATGCTCAAGTAAAAAACAAGTGCCTCCAAACTCTAAACACAACAACAACAGCAACAATATACCTTCTCCAGCAGCTCTTAAGGAGGCGTCGTTCACGTAAAACCTTTCGCACAACACAAGCTTCCCAAATGATCACATATTGATCAAACTCCCATGAGTAATTTATTGCTATCTCCAGTCTGCAGCAAAATAAACATTGATTCTATAAAACCTCATTTGCGTATCTCATGAAGCAAACAATAAATAATAAACTTAAAATCTCATCAATTTAGCAATGTTTGATGCTATATTGACTGCTCTGTCTTGTAGTCAGAAACTTAATCAAGCATCAACAGACAATGAGGGAGAGCACCGGAGCATGAGACAGGTTGATATTTATGGCACATGAGAATAGAATGTAATTGGTTGTACAAGATGCATAAACCACCCTTCAAAATTTCTTTCAAGTCATAATGAACCTTCATTGCACAACACAGGAGACAGTTAAGGTGTAGATAAAACAGTTATAGCCCAAAAACCACAAGAGATCACATCAAAAAAGCAGCCCAGCAGTGTCCTCTGTCCTTGGCTCTCTATAGAGGCAGAGACCTGGGGTGTTTTTGTAGAAATCCAGTGAAGAATGGTCAGCAGACGCCCCCCTGGGCTGATCGCCATCCACTCTCATCCAATACAGAGAGAAGAAACAGACATTTTCCTCTGCACTCAGCCAAAGAGGATGGAAGAACCAACGCAGAGCTGTTATTACAAGGATAGAGGGTTAAATTTCACCTTGACCTTACTGGGCCGGTTGGGTGACCCCATCCCCAGCTGCAGTGGGAAAGGAAATTGGGCTAAATGCTGTGATGGCAGGTTGACAGCCCATGATGGGAGAGGGCCCAGCTGAAAAAGTATGCAAATGATGCAAAGTCAATGCTATTTTGACACAATGAATCCTTAAAGAATGTCATTGCTGTACTCTACAGGAGAATATTTATTACAGGACCCTCTCAGAGCAGAGCGGTACACAAACAAAACAGTGACCTTTAGATGGACTCTGCTCTGTGATTAACAAAAATGTGACAACAATAGCGCCGGTGAGAAAAGCTGACTAACTTTGCTTTATCAACAACACAAGGACAAAGGCTGGTTGGCGCGTACCAGCTCTCCTGTGTGCTATTCAACAGCACAAATAACGAAGCTACCAGAGAAATGTTCGCCCAGGACAAAAAACATTGATGGCTGCACATTCTCAGTCAGCGGGCCATCATGTGAGTGTGTGCAAACTAGACAAGGCAAGTATAAGGTGGCATAGTTTGTGTGTGTGTATGGTGGCATGTTAGTGGAAAAGGTTTTTGTGTAGGCCATTGATTGTTGTTTTGTTAGGTCAAATGTCACTGGGGTGAGACAAACAAACATTGATGCTGTGAAAAGGCTGAGCTGGTGTTTCTAGTGATTCAGAGAGGCAGACAGAGAGGTGCCTTTCTATGGGATTGTTGGCTTTGCAATTATTATTAATGTTTACAATGATAAAACTAATTACAGTACAAAAATAGGAGGAAGGGGAATGCAACACATTTATATAACTCATCAGCCAGCATAACCTTCAGTATAACAATATTCTTTCTAATAAAAATGCAGAATAGATTTCTTTTAAAGTTCCAGTAAATACATTTTTATTCAATACTGCAGAAACTGAGAAAATTTGTTTGAAATATTTCAGGCTGGTTGGCAAACCAAGCAAAGGTTGCAATTTTGTTTTTTACTGATTAAGTATCTACATAAGATCCAAAAATGCAGATACTGTAATCTGCCTTTGGACAATCTTCAGGAGAAAATCTTAATTAAATGTCCTCTTTCATCTTTCTAGTCTATTTGAACTAGTGTATTTTGATAATTTACAGTCCCTGTTACTGTCAGAAGGGATTACATGTGTCTCTGTTTTACTAAGTATCAATTTTCTATATTGAAATAATAAATCTATCTACAATTTAGAGACAAAGCAGTTAATGCTACTCAGCTAAGCTAGTTACCATTAGCAAGAGTTTAGCAGTGTTTTTTCTCCAACATGACTTAATTTAGCTAATGCCTCTGTTAGTTATATGAAATAACAAACTTATTGACCAAGATGTTGGTTAAGAAAAAATAAATATTCTCTAATTACAGATTATAGTTGGGGAAAAAAATTATTTTAAACTCCAAACAACAAGATAAAAACTGAGTTAGCAGTTACTTCTACTTTGCTAAGCTAGTTAGCTTTAGCAGTGATAAGGCGGTACAGTAAAGAAGCTATCTGTAAGTTTTGCTATTGCTACATAGCCAACGTTAGCATTAACAACTGTCTACTTACAAGTCTAGGAGAAACATTGGGAGTTTAGTATCAAACTTCATTCCTTTACTTGCAAAAAGCAGTCTCCAGTGGTTGAGAGAGGAACACCATGTTTTGCCTGTAGTTCTGTCACCTCTTTTCTTCTGCTGAAGTCTGCATGCTAATCTGCAAGCTCCAGCTAGCGTCTCTTTCTGATAGGGAGTCTCTGCAGTATCTCTTTTAATGTCCCTGGTCCAGACTGCCCAGAATTAATAGCCCTGGTCAGACGACTGAAGCTTACTTGGCAAACGACCAAATACCCCCTTTAAAAATTAATACCAATAAGTAAATTTGGTTTTAGCTTTAGCTAGGGCTAGCGGTGGCTATCTCCCAGCTAGCTTTCACTTGCTCTCTCCTGCTCACTGTGTCTCAGTTCCTCTGTGTGACAATTTACATCCTTTTTCACATAAATTATACTTTATACACTACCTCAAGTTATATGGAGTAACATACTGAATAGTCTTTTAATAAAAAATTATATTTTCAATTAACTGCAGGTCACAGCTAGAGAAAAAACAAGTAAATTCAGTATTAGTCTTAGGTGACTAGTGAAAGCTAGCAGTGGCTATCTGCTAAATTAGCTACCTCAGTCTCCTGTTTTAACATCAGCTGTCTGCTCGTCCTTTTATCAATTTTACATGCTTTTTGGAATTGAAATTATTAATTTCTATAATATAATAATTTCTATAATATTTTCGTTTGACATGGTAAAGCAGATGCCAAAAAGTCAGATTACAGTCTTAACTCAGTTTTCACAAAATCCATAGTCTTCTTTTTGGCTTTCTAGGGCAGAATAGTGAGTTAGAGGAAAGTGAGCAGAGAGCCAATATAAGGCAAGGGCACAAAAAATAAAACAGTGGAGCAGCTCAAAGCCTGAAATTGATCCAGTGCACCTCTGATAAATCTCTGACCCAGAATCCACCTACAGACTCAGCAAAGACTCCACAGTGATGGAGAACATGTCTAAACAGCAATGACACTGGGGATTGCAGTCGTCTGAAGTCTCAAAATTAAAGATTCATAGCTTGAACTTGAACCAATATGAAAGGATGGGAGCGTGTTTCATTATGTTTTGACTAAGTGCAAGAGCACTCAGGCAGGAGCCACCAGATTTACCTTTATTATAAATTTATTATAAATAGGATGGAGCCTACATTAGCTTTAGGAGTATTAATGACTGCTCCATCCCCCAAAAGTCAAAAGTAGCATCACATTAAAAGCAATCAAAGGAAGGAATACTTAAAAGATCACAATGTGTTTGTTGCCACTGATAGAATATGTCAAGCTACTGACATAGTGTCCATAACAATGTGACAGTGAGTGAACATGCACTATACCAGCACCATGAAACTAAAGCAGCTAAATGGAGTTCAGCCATAATTCATTTTACTGTTTACAGGGTTTTCCTACTGTGACATGTCAAAATGTCCTGTATGATAAAGGTCTGTGGAATAATTAAGACTGCATTCTGATAAGAAACATGTTTCATTATTTAGCCATTAATTACGTCTTTTATGTTAAGTTAAGCTAACTATCTCCTGGCTCCAGCTTCATATTTAATGACAGTTGGCAACAAAACAAGTAAATATATTTCCCAAAATATCAAACCATTGGTTCAGCAGAAGATGAATTTTAACCAGGAATTTTATCAGCACATATTATTATTTTTTGCATACTCCCTCTAAGGTCTGACCTTGTAAGTAATCATGTAGTGTGTCAGAGAAGGCCATTTATGATGGCATGTCTGATGAGACACAGCTGAGAAGAGCCATGACTGAACACTCATGAAATTTACAAGAGACTGGTTTAACCGTGCTGTTTATAATCCATCTGCTTTGCGCTGGCTGATACAGAGAGTTAGCAAGTCAGCTCACACCACACACAAAGCAGCTGTAGGATGCTGACTTGTAATGGATTTTAATTTGAGAATAAAACAGGGGCAAACTATTTTATTTGCACTTGTGAGGATTAAAACAGATCACTAATTAAGTCAGGACTTCGTGTGGAGGCTCTGTGTGTTCAGTGAAGCCTTTCAGTTCAATGAACTGGATGTTTTCTGCTTTTGCCAGCACTAAAGAAAACCTTTAATCACCATGCAAAAAGCAACCACAACCATTTCTGCAAGTGAGAATACTCTGGTTCTGTTAATAATCTGCTACTCTGGCAGTATTAGGTACAAAATGGCCAAAATTTCACTTATTGAGTGTGTTCTCATGTCCATCTGGACCTGTTATCTGCTGTTATATTGACATTTGACTGTTTTGGGTAATTTCATGGGTGTGTTTTCTGATGGATTTAACAAACAAGAACTAACATGTTAATCTGTAAGCTTTAGGGGTGCTTACAGGTGGATTTTATTAAATTTCCCCATTTCCAGTCTTTATGCTAAGCTAAAATAACTAGCTTCTGGCTGTAGCTACATATTTATCATACAGACAAAGCTGCCGTATCAATTCTCTTATATAACTCCCGTGAAGAACAAGAATATTTCCAAAAATGTTGAATTCTTGCTTTAAAGGTTTTATCCTGTTTTCACAGAGCAGAGCTGCTGCAGATGAATCTACATAGCAGTTCACCTTTTCAAATGTCAATTTATTGGGATTTATTTTGTCACAATTTTTCCAGGTCTTCAATTCAATAATCATGGGCTTATCTACAGCCCTGACACATAGCTTTCAGCTTTTATTTTAACAAGTAGTACCATATTAGTGGGGAGTATTACATAACACTAAAATAATTTAGTTGTAAATCACAGCAATATATTAGAATATTCACATATTTGATTGCAAAATATCTGAGCTTTCTCTCACTCTTTGCATTGTTTCCCCCCACTTGGCACCTCAGCAAGTCAAAGACAAACTCATTAAGTATTTGCACACAGAGTCTGACCCAGATCTACTGCAGTGTCAATATGTAAAGTCCATCGTTTTTATGCTTCAGAGCTTTTGTGCTAGGCTCCATTAGCTTCATGGGGGTAATTGTACAATGGGTTGGCGAAGGACAGGTTGGCATTTTTCCAGGTTGGGCCCTGTTGTGGACAAATAGACACAGAGACATACATCATGTCGCGGACTTCTGAACTGATAATTAGAGTGAATGCCAAAAAGGCTGAGCAGAGACACCTCACCTCCACCTCTCTCCTCCAGGGGTAGACACTGATGGAAAGCCCCTGACCATCGCTCTTGCTGAGGTTAACTCTGGGAAACCTGCATGACCTCTCATCCAGGGACGGGAGCTGAGGGAAAGAAAATCATACACACTGACTTAAAATGAGAAGAGCCTTAATGTGTGAGAGTGCATGAAACGCAGGCGCAATTAAAATCCAACTGACCCGTTATGCAGCGATAATTACACCTCTAACCTCCATAAAAATGTTTCATCAGCTTTCAGAGGTGGAATAATCACAGACTGTTTCTACTGCTCAGTAAAACGAGAGCTGAAGCAGATCTGTCTGTGTTGTGGCGATACCAGTTCACACCTACACCTCTCTATTTATAGCTGAGTCCCAACTGGCAGTCACATGAAAGCAAACATGTACAGACATGCCAGCACAGATATAGAATATACTGAAATATCTTTACATGTGCTGGAGCATAATCTGTTTCCATTTGTTGGCATTGCAAACATATATTAATTATGTGGCTTTGTCAAATTCTAAGTATCAATATGTAAAGTGTATGTATATTGTCACGAGCCTGCATTTCATCAGGACATCTGCATTACACACACACTCAAACAGCACCATTAAATCCATGATAAGCTCCATCACCAGAGTCATGACAGTTGTGGCTCTCGACATCACTCTCGCTTTTATTACCCAATGACTCTCGCTGCACGCCCACGCAGATGAAAATGTGTGTGTGTGCTCAGACATACAGTTCCCTCATTTATTCATTTTCTTTTTCTTTTTTTTTTTCAAACACACACTCATAAATGCACATACACACATGCACGAGTCATTATCCAAATGGAATAGCTGTGATTGTATCATCTCTGGTGCTGGGCTCTTTTTTCAGTGAGAGCAGGAATAACAGTGGAGCTTCAAATTGCAGAAAACACGCACACGATGGGTGCAAAAATAAAAACACCAGTGAAGTGGTGGACTGTAACTAAGTACATTCAAGTATAGTACTTTAGGACGGTTTTTTCTTTCATTGAATATTTCCATTTTTTGCCACTTTCTACTTCAATATTAACAACATAATCATATAAGATATCATATTAGTGATGGGGGACATTTTTTGGCAGAAAAGAACCTTTAACTTTTGATACGTTCAGACATTCTGCTGATAATACTTCTGCACTGAATGTAAGACTTTTACTTGTACTGGAATATTTTTACATTGTTGTATTAGTACTTTTATTTAAATAAAGTCTGACTTCTTCTTCCACCACTGCACCTGTGTAATGTAATACAGTCCAGTGTAAAAGCCTTGCAATTTCTGAAGCTTATCACGCTACACACAGACTGTATCAGAAAAGCTGTTGAATAGACTGGTTATTTTTGGCACTGCAGCTTGTGGTGTTGCATTTGATCAAGTTATAAGGTTCAGTCATTGTGTCTGTCTGCTGTATATGCACTACAGTGTGTATATAAAACACACGCAGAAGCACAAATATCCACATCAACCACAAAATCAATAATCCTAGATCAAAAATGTAATCTAGCAGAAAGGCTCAGCGATCACCTTCTGACCCCCTCTAATGTTAAATCCACTTATTGAATAAATGTGAGGCGAATGGTACTAAAATGAGATTTGGATAGCAGAGAAACCTAATGTTACTCAAACAGAATTTGCTGATGATTGATTGGACATTTCTGTGCACTGACCTCTGCTCTCAAGTCAAAGGCTGTGTCATCCATCACCCCGTAGTCCATCGGGTCAGGCTTTCTGTGGAGCCAGCAAATGTACCCATTATCACCTCCATCATCAAAATCATTAGCAAAAGGAGCTGAAGCTGTAGCCAGAACTCACATTAAATTGCATTTTCTCTTGCATAAGGCCAGAAAGCAGACGAAGACTCCAGCTACGAGCAGCAGCAGTCCAATGGCGATGCCAGCATACACGGAGTCTAAACAGAAGGGAGGTGCGTTTAATTCTTCCAAAGAAAACTCCTTTTAATGAACTGCAGGGACATTAACAGACTATGGAAAGATAGAGTAAATAAATTCAGGTGAGACAGTTTAATAGAGACGAGCAGGGAGGTGTGCCTCTTTATTACCTAGCTGTGTGTCCTCTGGTTCGGGTGTGGAGGTGGAGAGAGACGGCTTTTCCCTCACGTGGCAACGGTTTCCTGTCCATCCTGGATAACACCTGTGATCAGACATAAGGAAACAGTCCAAAGATGCGAATGGTGCTTCATTTGTATAGCACCGTTCATACAAGTTAGTGCAGCTCAATGTGGTTTACAGGTGGCTAACAAGACAGTATAAACATAAACTGTAAAAATGTAGAGATTAAAGTATACATCTGGTAATATTCTGTATTTTTATTATTGCCAGTAAATCCCACAGAAAAACAAAAAACCAAAACCGTGAATTAACAAGTATTGTTTATGTAGCCAATACCCAATATGTCTTCCTCTGTGCACATAGAGCTATGTTGTTGTCCAAAACTATAAAAAACAATGCTCAGCTATTTTAGAAATTTAACAAGCATTTGAAAAAAAGAAAGCAACAAAATATTTGCGACCTATTTTTAAGATTTACATCTTCAGAAAGAATTAATGGGCTTGGGGCCGATTGCAACAGGGTGGGGGAGTTGGAAAGTCTTGAGAGAGAAAGACTAATGTATTGTTGGTTTTGGTTTATTCGTGGGATTTATTGACAATATAAAATATCATAACATCAGCTTTGTCCTTTAAAAAGAGAATAAAATAATCAAAGTGAAACAAAATAAATAAAGCACAATACTAAAACAGATAAAGAAAACAGACTACAATAAATCTTTAAGACTAATTCTCTCACACCATGTTTGAAAGAGAAAAAAAAAAAAAACAGACAAATGGTGTAAGATTTATCTCCTGGACATCCAGCATGGAAACACAGGCTAATTGCAAATAGTTTGGCCGCTCTGGTGAGCTGCATCACTGGGAAAGAAAGTGAGTTCCTCTTCTCCCAAACGAAGACTGTGCTCCAAGTCAACATCTGTTCAGTATCAGCTTGATTTCAGTGCAACATCGACCCTCTAATGCGAAACACACAGCTCTCAGCAAAGCCAGACTGTGTCATTATCATTCAGTGGGGGTCAGGGTACATATTGTGTGACAGTCTGGCTGTGGCAGTGGGCCGTCCCTGGCCTGGTTCCCTGGTGGATCCTGCTCAGCAGAGTGGGGAGACGTGATGCAAATACTGAGCCAGAGGTGCCCTCAGTCACTGGCCTTGGTATCTGCTATAGCGGGGGCTGTTATCAATGCTGGAACAGCTACAGGAGCACCATACCACACCACACAGTGAACGACGGTGGTGGAGTGTTACATAATGAGGAAGCAGTGGTGGCGGCGCTGCATTGGGGAATGTTGGACAGGGGAATAAATAAGAGGGGGAATCGAAGACAAGGAGGCTGAATGAGAGAATGAGAGCAGGATTTCTGCTACAAACAGCCATAAAATATCTTCATTTTTCAGAAACCCAAAGTATTTTCCTGTTCCAGCATTTTCAGTGGGATTGCGTTTACAATTATGTGACACAATGTGACACACTGGGCCTCATGAGAGAATATTTTCCTATTCTAAACTGGTACTGTGCTTTCATAAAAATCTTAACACACTGCAGACGTTTAAGTCCTGCTTTCAGAAATCACCAGATGGAAACAAATTTTGCAGTGTCAGAAGATGCATTTGAGGACCCAAAGCAATTACAAAATATCAATAAGCTGCTATTGATGTGTCATCACAGCAGTGCAGTGTGACAGAAATAAAGAGGGAATGATTTGTCATGAAGTTAGATGGTATAAAAACTTCTTAAAATACAAAGTGGTCTGTGACAGATACTAGAAGAGAAAATATACAGCCTATACAATAGGCGATGTTACACTGACAGGTGTAAGGGAGGATGTTAATCCCTGACGACGACCCACATAAAGACCCTGAGGCAGCTGTCGGAGGGAGAGGATTTTCCTATCAACTGCTGAACTGTATAAGTTGCCCTGCCAAAATATGGCAATGAAATCATAAAATATGACAACAAAAAACAAGAAAAAATGCTGTCAAACATCTCAGTGAAATGGCAAACAGTTATTTATGTGACAACATGAGAACACGTATCTCGCCTGCTGCACAATTCACATCAATTTTTGGGAGAATTGAGCCTTTTGACACAAGAACGGAGAAATGCAAATCTTTCAGAGAGGATTCGCTGGCGTATAATGATGTTAGCAGATCCGGCAGAAAGTCCCATAATTGCATTCTTACTTTTATAATGAAATATTTCATTGCAGACATTCCAGGCTGCTGATGCAGACAACTAGATTCATGAGCTTCCTAAAAAACCTCCAACAGAGCGAGCGTGGTGTTTCTCTCCATGTGTTTTTGAAAGGGAATACAGACGGTCCCAAGACAACCTACAGCCTCCCAGCAGATTAATCTGATGCATGAGTTTTTTGTGGTCTACCCAATAAGACCATTGGTAGCAGTGGCCGTGTTTAAATATTGACCAGGAGAATCCATCAGAGATTCCCAGGGAACACTGCAGTGGTGGATAAATGAAGGCAGAACCACCCTGGTTAAGCTGTGGGGGATAAGCAGATTCCCACATGCTTCATGGAGCGTGTCTTTTCCAAGGAAAGAAACAAGGCTGATGGGATTTCCATGTTTTAAGTCTCACAAAGAGAGATAAAGGGTGGGAGGGGGAGTGGGTAGAAGAGACATGGTACTTATCTTTCTTTGCGCATTTTTATGAATGTGACTGAGTGTGTACATTAGTCTTCTTATGAATGCAGGTTTGTGTGTGTCTGGGTGAAGTGTTACTCACATGCAAACAGGCCCATGTCTCTCTACAAGGCATGACCCATGATCCAGGCAATACAGTGGAGGACAAGCTGCAAATTACACATAAAGAAACTGCTGAATATCATATATACACACACAAAGGAAATCTTCCAAAGCTTCTCCTCTTCTCTGTTTTTCTGTCATCTTCCATTTCTCTCTTCACCTGACAGGAAAACAGAGGCACATTCAAGCATGTTGCTGCCCTGGCATAAGAAAATGAAATCAGTGACTTATGTTGCTGAAGGGGGGAACTGTGCACTGTACAATCTCATCCATTAACCTCTGCAGATAGCATCAGCATGTACACGACACCACAAAAATTCTTTAGTACGTCTATTTTCCTCCTGTATGTCTGATGACAAATATTCTCGCCCCCATAGGTTGTGCAAGGGCTGCCTGTTAAATAATCATCATGTGTGAAACACCATTATGAAACCCTGAAGTCCTGTTCAGCCCCTGATAAAGTAACTTTGGCTTGGCAGAGAATGCAGGATAAATGGGAGGTTTGGTCTTGTTCCTGAAAATGCAGGGAAGCGGAGGATTTAATGGATTTTGGCAGCACGCAGTAACCTGTGAGGTGTGCTTTGAAGACTAAACAGCCAGTCTTGAAATGTCCTGAGAGTCACTGCTTTGGGTGGGAATGAGAAGGCATGAATGAAGCTTTGGCAACACTTAAGTCAAAAGCGACTGGTGACTCATGAGAGTATAATGTGGTGAAAAGAACAACAGCATTTAATAATTAAATTAAAAATATATGTTTTTAAAAAACCTTTCTAAATGTAAACAAAGACATAAAAGAAGGAAAGCCTGTCATCCAGCTAGAAAAACATATTTTAACTGAATGTCACAATGATTTAGAATCTGAAATTAACTGATGGAAGCAGAAACTACATACTGAACTATACACCAAAGTGAAAGGCACAGTATGTACCACTTGTCACATGTCTTCAAGGCCAGGCAATCATAAAATGTAAAAAATGTACAACAACAAAAAGCTTAAAAGGGGGAAGGTAAGTAAAAACATGTTACCATTGCAGCTGGATTCATCAGAGTGGAAAGGAAGACAGTCGGCTGAGTGGTCACAACGCTTCTGAAGTGGGATACAACCAGGTGAACCTCGTTCACACACCAGTTCTCCCAGCTCACACTGCAGCAGAGCTGGTGGAAAAAATGAGAGGCAGAGACGGGGAAAATTGGTAAAATATGTAGAGGGGGGAACAGGCTGTCTGAGTGGTGTATTCACAGATCACTATGAGCATACTATAAAGGGATTAGAGCATTTAAAGCTGCTTTGACACTTTGATCCTAATCTGTGAGCTAATGTGTGTATGCTTTCCTAATTTCCTTCAGTGGATAATCATTATTAGTCTCACAAGTGGGGGTTTTTAAAGTATATCAGTTCCTGCATGAAAATTCACTCCACTTCTACAGCCAAACAAACCACTTCCAGGCCAATCTGTCTCTTGCCAGGTAATATAAACCTGCTGTCCACCAAGAACCCAGTCATGTCAAATCAATTTTTCTAAAAGCACATTTAAAAACAAGAAATGCTGAGTGCTTTAAAATGCATTTAAATAATGAAAGTAAAGATGAGTAGGTAAATAAATGTAACATAGAGATTTAAAGGCTGTCAGAAAAAGATGGGTTTTAAGATGTGATTTAAAAGTCAGGGGTAGGAAGGACAGAATTAAACAAATGAGGAGATGGGTAAAACCATGCACTCCACAACAACAACGAGGATCATTAACAGGCTGAAAAAATGTAATAAAGTCTACTGGGGCTTCAAAGGTAAAGACTGACTGACTGACTGACTGACTGACTGTTTCAAATTAAAGGACATATATTAGATCAGCAAAGTAACTGAGCTTGCTTTAATCTCACCTATCTGTATTGATATTCAGTCATGTAGATATTATATTGTGTTATGTGCCCAGATTTTAAGATATGCATCTGCGAGATTTCAGTCTCCACTTCAATACAAAGACGGTGAATGAAATTGAATTTGTGGAGCTTATAATACTGAAAAATCACATTTAAAAAAGTTCAGCAGCAACATCTCTTTCCAAAAAAAGAGGTACTGGCACCCTGGTTGATCAACAGAACCCACTGTCAGCAGTTTTTATGGGAACTATAAACTATCGTCAGTAGAAAGTAGCTCCAATGAAAGCAGTTCACAGTGAAATCTGTGAATTATCCAGAGTAACCAAGAAGTTTCTGGAAGAAGATGAAGCTGTTTAGCTCAGTGGCCACCATGTTCAAGGGAATTTATAAGAATTTATGACAAAGATCTTAGTTGCTTTCAGACACTACTGACACATGTACCAACTAATGTTAACACAGAATCTTGAAAAGTGAACTGACTACACTGAATAACCATAGTCACTAACTGAGTTAGTAGCTTTTAGCAGTGCAGTTCCCTCACAGGTGATGGAGAGCACCTTTGTCAACACAGCTGTGATCATTATGTTTTAACTGTCACAAATAATAGGCTGCTGAGGCATTAACCTAAGTAATGCTTGTGTAGACTAGTTTAATAATGAATTGAACATAACAGTTCAAACAGCATAATCAGCACTAAATGTGCTGGCCGTATGAACTGTGATGTGTTCACTTACTCACATAAGCACTGAAAAACATTTAAGCTGAACTGAAGGAAATGATCCAAATCATTAAAGTGATTGTAATTCACACCTCTAACTTGTAAGCAAACACTTAAGTTGTTGTACCATATACTTGTTACTATCTATTATTTAATATGGGCAGACTTCTAAAATGTTTTTTCTGCCCCCACTTGACAAAGACACACACATACTTACGGCAACTGTACTCATCCTCTCCGTCAGGACAGTCAGGGACTCCATCACAGCGCAGTATGGAAGGGAGGCAGCGATTGTTTGAACACTGATAATACCCTGTGGGACAGCGGTCTTGAGGGGGAATAGTACCAGGCACAGAGGTCGGACAGTGCTCTTCATCAGACTGATCCGCGCAGTCAGGCTCTCCGTCACATTGCCAGCTCTCTGGGATGCACTGAAAGGAGTAGGCGCACTGGAACTGGTCCGCACCGCAGGTCAGAGGCTGAGGAGTTACTGGTCCTGAGGTGACACATCACAGGAAAAGATACATGCACGTACGTAAATACACATGCACGTGCTGTTCACATACTGATTTAGTCCACTCACAGCAGACATCCTTAAGTGAGGAATCTCAGAGGACTGTTTTGAGACACAGAGAGTACATGGGTTTTGGGAGATCAGAGGGGTGAGAGTGAGGAAACAACACAATATAAATGTAATTGCTTTTCCTCCCCATTGACCTCTGTGCTGTCCCCCAGTGCTGACCCAGTCTCCACAGTGAATTTATATGGACCTGCAGGGCAACAGGCTCCATTAACTCACTACACTCTTCCCGAGGGTCCACACGATTTATATGGAAACGGAGGAGAGGAGCATGAATGTCGAAGGACAAGAAAATGTGGAAAAAGAGGAAATGGGAGAAGGTGAAAATTGGAGGGAAAAGCATGAAAAATGAGCACAGTGCTGGCAGAGCAGGAAATGAGGAAAAAACAAAGAAAAAAAACTTAATTGAAAGTGCAAGGGCAAAAAGACCGCAGAGAAAAAGAAAGAAAAAAACTTTAATAGCTTTACCTCCAACCACACACTCTGTGGTGTAGGAGATGTCGTCCAGGGCGATGTCTGTCCATATGTCTCCACCCACCTCTGCCTGGAAGGTCACTGTGAAAGGTGCTGGGTTGGAGAGGACGACATTAGCGTATGTCCACTGGTTGCCATGGTTTCCTGTGGCTGCCCACATCAACAGACTTGTACCACTGGGTCCAACAGTGTAGACCTATAGAACAGGAGGAGGTGCAGTACGAAACAGAAATAGAAACGTATTTTTGTCTGCATGTAAACAATAAAGTTTTTGTGCATAAAATCTTAATCTACAAAGTAACTATAGCTGTCAGATGCATGTAGTGGAGAAAAACAAACAATATTTCTCTCTGAATTGTAGTGGAATTGGAGAATAATGCACTGTAACAGTACATGGAAAAACTCAATTACGAGTACCACAGATTGTACTTGAATAAAATATACTTAGTTACATCCTATTAATGATCCTCGTCCCTTGTTTTAAAACATACACATCCCTCTCACATCAAACTAATTTCTCCCTTTTTCAATATCTTCTGGAGAGTTTCAGGCAAATGTTTAAGTCTCTGAATTTCAGAGCCTACAATTACAGTGGGTTAGTTGGTGTTTGCTGACAGTTGTCTAATATGTATTTCCCCCTCCAGAGGTATAAGTGAACAGTTTTTAACAAAGCCTGATAGACAAGCAAATCTTTAATTTTATACCGTATTGATTAATGATTAATTTCTTTAATCGTAAAAAGAGAATACTGGTGCCATTTTGAATTAAAGCACATTTACGAGCACCTAGCCTACAGCTACATGTAGTTTTTTTTTTTTTTTTTTAGCACATATCCTTTCTAATTATTTTCTTTTTTTTTTAACATTTGCTTATTGTTTGTTGCTTTGAAATTAACCCAGCTCACAAAGACAACTAAAAAAGGCCTGAAAAGATGGATATGATAATACAGTTTGTAAGGTGATGTGCTTTGATGGATTATTTCCTGGCAGGGAGACTTTCATTCTTTCCTGTGGGTATCGGGTGATTGACAGTAAGCAGAGTGTAACATGGTGAGAGGCTCAGTGAGACAGGACAAGGATTTTTTTCTGACAAAACCAAATTAAGCCTTCAGGATGACTGTGATGGATCATCTGGCAGCAAATGACAAAAAACAGAAAACATGTTTAGAAGCTTGATGCCTGATAAAAAACTAAGAACAAAAAAGACTTTAAATGATTTCTGGAAATGTGGCGCTGGTGACATCACCTTCAGCGTTCCCATCCTGTCCGAGCCGTGCATGAAGAACCAGAAGCGTAGGTGACACAGGCCAATGCTGGCTGGAAATGGTCTCCTGGTGGTCAGCTTGGCAACGTCGCCCTCCCTCTGAGTGGCTGAGTGTATATACAGGAACTTCCCTCCACCACCTTTGGAGATAAATACAGTACACAACACTTCACATTTGCAGTACATTTATATAAGTGCTTGAGTAATATTTTACTGTGCAGTGAAAGAATATCCACAGCTGAACCCTGCTCAACCATTCAATTTCAGTTTTACTGCGAGAAAGAAATCCAATAACTCTCTTCTGTTGATTCCAATATACATGATATTTGGACAGAATAAAACATTTGTGCCGTTGTGTGAAATGTTGTAGCCTACGGCCAAAAGCTCCACAAAGCTTCTTCAGCTCGGCTAGGCTCAGAGATGAGACGGCATCTGTGCAATGCCAGAACAAAGTGGGAGTTTTCCACATGAGTTAAAGGGGATTTAAGGCCAGCACAATCCACAGCACACAGCAAACTGTGCTCCCACACACAACACTGGATTCTTCCTCCCTGACTCGAAAAATGAAAATCAAAATAAAGCCTGGGCATTCATTCATGTAAAAACTGTTTCCCAATAAGTGCTATGTACACAGGTGTTGCTTCGTCATTCAGATTTTAACATCATCTGATAATGGAAATTCCTGTATGTGTGCGTGTGTGTGTGTGTTACAGATGACCAGGTCTATTGATCTGCGCTGTAGTGAGATCATCAGTTCATTCTATGACACAGCGCCCAGTGTCCAGATTCATCTCTCCAATCAATAAACTCAACTGGCCAATCAGAAGTGGGCGTGGACTCTGCAATACACTGACAGCCAATATAAGGAGGAATTATAGCCACAGTACAACGCAGGAAAGGACAACTGGTTAAGTGAGTGCACTGGTATGTCCTCAAGCTTATGGTCAATTACTGCAATATATTGAGTGATATGATGACTCGGTGTTATCAGACCTCCTCCAGTCTACATTGTCTCTGCAAGCAGCCTCCAGTCTAAACACTATAAATCTCTCAGTACATTCAAGAACATTTTGAAATATGCAACTAATGATAATGTTCATACAGGAATTTATTAATTTGCCAATTACTTTTACAATGAATAAGTAACACAAGTCAAAAAATATGTCAGAGAAATTGATTTTATAATCAAATATGACAGAGAAAGAAGCAAACAGCAAATGTTTAATCATTAATCGATTATCAAAATTGATGACAATTAAATTTCTTTTGATCAAGCCTTAAATCCACCTACTGTCAGTCACCTACTGACTGAGGTGGCTCATCGCTCTGCGTTGCTTTTTGTCTTTTGAAATAAAGCAAACTGTACACTGCTAAATAGTTTTGTTCCTGCTATACAAAAGTTTAATTTGTTTTTTTTTATTATCTTCGTGCTGCTATCCTTTATGTACCAGACAAGCAGCATCAAAAAACTGAAGAAATACTGACACAGTACAGGACAATAATTAATGAATGGAAAATTACAGGCAAACTCATAGGTACATGAAGGTTTACATTGCCTAGTATAAATGAGGGCAATTATAATCTCAGCACCAGTGGAAGTGATTTATTTCACCATTTTTTAATTTCATCAGTGGCAAAATATCATGTTTTGATGCAGCAGCATCAGTGTGTACAAGTTAAACAACAAGTCCATTGCTGTTAAGCTCAGTTTGACTCAGTATGACATTGATCAGGATGAATTATTAACCCTGACTTCACATGCTTGTCAGAAGCTCCTATTTCCCAGCTGTCAAGTTGTAATTACAAAGGTGCCGCGCTGCCTGAGAGCTGAAAACAAGGAGCATGTCAGGAAGATGCAGAAGTTGTTTGGTCTTAATTTTGACAAATGTGTGTTTTTTGACAGCACTACTAATCTTTGACTAAAAAACAAGGCAGAAAGCAAACACATGAAGTGAGTTTTGAATATAAACAAGATCCTTAGTGTAAATTTACAGCTATTTATATGCTCATTCTGTCATGATGAAGAGGTCAAAGGTCAGTGAAACTCACAAACCTATGTCCCTGAGGACTTGTATATACATGTAATTTCTAGGAGACATGGGTAACAACAGAGTGGTTACTGACCAGGACTGTGGTCAGCATGAGGTCCAGCTCCTGGAGTCTCAGTCTGGTGACTTATCCTCCAATCAAAGTCATCATCAAGGCCCTGAGAAAGCTGGCAGCTCTCCTCCCACTGGTTTTCATCCATGTTGAAATTACAAGCACCTGGCAATGCAGCAATATGGTCTACGAGACAGACAGACAGATAGAGAGAGAGCAAGAGAGAGATGGAAAAAAAGGGTGAGAAGTGAGAGTTGAAAGTTGTTTTTCAGCTCTACAATAAGACAGATTCGCTCCCAGTGCCAAAGAAATCTATTTCCCATCTCTTCTCACCACAGTCCATCTCATCTGATTCATCAGCACAGTCGGCCTTGTCGTCGCACACCAGGTGGGATTCAATGCAGTCGCCGTTGTCACACACAAAGTCTGTGACTGCAGGACAGCTGACTGGCTCCACAGCATCTGAAACACACACAGACAAACACAGAACCAGAGATGAAGGGGAAGTGATTACGATTCATGTTTGTCTTCTTAGTTCATCTTTTTTAGGACTGGCCCATTAGACAGGAGCATGTACACCCTTTTCCATTCAGATCAATTAAATCTAAAATGTGACGATGAACAACTGTGTCTCATTAAAACACAGCCTTCCTCATCTGTGCACCAAAGGGCCTGAGCAGCAGAGAAGACAGTAAACAAAGGCAGACGAAGGCCTGTCAGGGAAATCAAAGCCTCCTTCCTCCAGCTCTGCCTTGTTTGAGACAGAACAGAGAGGAAGGAAAAGAGATCAGGTGGATCAGAGAAACCACACATCCAACTACAATATTTGCATGTGATATGTGTGCACTCTTAAACTTCAAAGGCAGAGACATTAAATGATGACTGAAATGAGGAAAGAGTTGAACTTCATTCCAGGAGGTCAGCGTGGGTTAATACCATCATAGAATAAACTGAAAACCCATTTTGGCACGCATTTATATTTGATGGAAGTTGTGTGTAAGTGTCATTTAGTTTTGGACAGACAGTTTGTCTGCTTGTCAGCTTCTCAGCCTGTTTTGATCTATGTCTCTGCTTGTCTGTAGGTCAGTATTTATGTCTCTGTATGTAAGTGTGTTTATAGTTTGTGTATTGGAGAGAGCCTTGGCAGAGCCAGGACACATCCCACATGGTGTCCAGCCTTGTGCCAGGTCCTGTTTAATGTGGAACATCTGTCTCAGACATAAACATCAAACGGTGGCTGACAGTGACTGTCATCACAAGGAAAATCGAGCGCTCTCCCTCTAAGTCATACTAGCTCTATCTTTCTCTCTCTGTCCGTATACTGAGTGTGTCAGTGACAGAATCAGTTTCACACCCCGAGCTATCAGCTGGAGAGATCATAAAATAATTTCACAGCATAATTATATCTCACTTGTGAAGATACAGTGGAAGCATAATTTGATAAAAACAAGGATGGGGGAAAGTCGTAGAGAAGTTTAATGTCATTTAATTTTGTAATATATGTTGAAATATAGTAGTTTGGTATTTTCTAGGCCACTTTTACTGCTATGATTACTTATTCAGGTGCTCTAAGAAACCTTGAATTTGGAAGGGCTTACGTCAGCTGCTGGTGTACTTTAATCTCCCATTTACAAAGAGTCGATTCATGGGTTCAGCGATCTTCAAAGACAAGGTTAAGGTTTTTTAGCCAAAGTTAGACACGGCCTGGTATGAAAAACTGAGTCAGTCAATGAGTTAACGACTTACCGTTAATAAAGCGTTAATATTTTTTCTTAAACTTTTAAAAGTTTAGTCAAATTAAAGCTACTTTTAGATTAAAGAGGCGGTAAGAAAGATTTGTGCTGCCACTCTGCACAAAGCGATTGTAATATATGTGCAGAGGTTTGCTGAATAGCAGTGACTCTGATTACTTTGCCAGGTGGTGAGATTTCTGGCTTTAAAAAACGTTCCACTCCAGTGCTCCATTTTGGAACAATGAAATTTCGAAACACTTTCCATCTACTTACTTCTCACCTACAGTACTTGCATTTTAAACACCTAAATCAAAGATGACAGTGCTGCAAAGGCACCTCTGCAAAAAAAAAAAAGGCCAGCAACCCTAATTTATAAGCCAATGAGGCAGTAAAAAAAAGCTGCAGGCTTTTATTATTTCCACCAAATTTTGTTTGTTGGATCTTGGCTGTAATTGTTTAGCTGACTAGTCTCTATTGTGAAAATCTGACTTTATTGTTTGTATAAATCACAAAAGCAGTGGGGATGGTAGTATGGTTGCAGATCCTGCTGACTGCCTTTTTAAAATAGTAAATTATCAGTACAGTCTATAGTGCTCATTACAATGGCAGTTATATACCATTAGGCTTTTTAATGTTGTCCTCTCGGGCAAACAAACCTGTGAAAAATTTGTGACCCTGCCATGTATGCCACCCCCCTCTATCATACAACCTAGTCTATATCTAAGAGTCTGCAGCTCTGTGAGGCTGCACTTAACCTGTAGTATTGTAGTATCATTAGTATTGTTTCAGTTAGTATATGTAGCATCTGTCTTTCATTCCAGTCCGACCTTTAATATTATTCCAGTTTGTCTTTTAAGCTTGTTTTTTATATTTGATTTTGGCTCAGTCTTTAATGTCTTTAGTGCTTTAAAAAATATATCACCTACTTGGGGCACAGTCTATGAACTCCAGGTCATCCAGGGCTGCTCCTCCACTCACATCCCTCGAGCGAATCCCTTCAAATATCACCTCAAAGTTCCTCAGCTTCCTCAGGGGGATCTCAGCTCGATTCCACTTATTCCCCTGATGCCCTGTTTTATTCCACACTTCCAACAAATCGTTCTCTGTCTGTGGAGAAGAGCAGTAATGACAGGAGATCATCATGTGGTGGCATTTCACATACTGCTCTGGTTACACCACTGGGGCAAACGTCAGCTGTAATATTGTTTCAAAGAGCCTCAAAGTGGATTCAAAGTTACAGATGTGACAATTATGACAAATATAAAGTATTTGTATCATTGAGTCAAACGTCAAGAGTAAAGAACTTTAAGTTAAAATGAGCTTAAATTAACTTGTGGACAGACTGCTGCTGCTGAGAAACAGTGAACGTCGTCTAAGAGGAGTCATTAAAGTCTCATTAGCATAACATCGTAGTAATAAGTTCCCTTGCCTTGAGACCTGCTATTCACTGTGTTCTGAGTTATGGTAATGGATTTCTCTCATGCTACATATGGAACATATTAAAAGACAGGCTGATGTATACTCCTCTGTAAGTCCTCTCTGTCTTTTCCCATGATACAAGCAGGGCACTAAAACACGACTAAAATCATCAAACAACAAATGTGACTTTGAGAGGGGTTTTGTGGATCGATGTGTTACGAGCCAGCGTCTCATCGCCAGTTTTTAATGTCGTGTCAAGAACATGAATGAGACATTTACAAAGTCATATGGCATCATATTAAAGACTGACTGTTTTTACTCAAGAATATGAGGAATTAGCACAGAATTTATGGTAAAGGTAGTAGAATCAGAAGTAAAAAACTGCTCTCTCTGTCCTTTATTAAGTTTTAATGGTAGCATAGAGGTTATACCTAATGTATCATAAACAGTGACAAGAAACATTATAGTACAGAACTAAAAAGACAGCTCAGACAATCCTCTCAGAAGGAGGGATAAAAAGGTAGAAAGGAAAGGAAAAATCTGCATTAATGTGATAACACCTTCTCTGCAACAGTTATATACATAAAAAACATAAAGCAAAGGTAAAACAATGCATTAAAAATATGAAACAGTCAACAAAGGACCAAAACCAACAAAGAATTAATCCTACTAACAAGTACTGTCTGTATATCCAAGTACTGCTCTTTGTGGTTAACCTGAAGATGTTTTAAAAACATATTAGCGATCCATACCAGTGCACTGGCTGACAAGTTTCTTCTTTATGACAAACTAGTCACTAGAGCACCAAATCTGCAGCTATAATAGACCTCAAGAACAACACTATTTACACCTATATGAGTAATATTTGCTAAAAACTACAGTGCCTAGCTGTTCTCAGGAAATTATTTAGCCTTTTTTTTAACCAGAGGGTATTTCTGTGATCTGTTTTTAGCCATGTTACTGGCTGGTCTCTATGGATGGCAGTGTTGGTCTGTCAGGTGATCTGCCACTTTGGTCTGGACAGAAATATCTTAACAACTATTGGATGGATTGCAGTGAAATTTGGTCCAGGCATTCATGGTCTGGAGCGGACAAATCCTAATGACTGGTGATACCCTGACTTTTCTTTTAGTACCATCATCAGGTCAAATTTCAATTTGCCCAGTACTTTATCAGCAAAATTTATGACATCCCTGTCAGCTGGACAGACTATACTTGGAAGGTGAACCTACAAAGCACAGCCTCACAGAGCTGCAGGCATGGTTATAGGAACCAGCACTTTGGGCTGAGTGCCACAGACAGGGTAGGGAAGTCAGAAGGTATTAGGAGATGGACTGACCTTTCTTTTCATGGAAAAAAAAGGCAGCCTTATTCTTTAAGTATAAAACCAAAGGAGCCTGACGCGTCACATGGCTCTGTAAGCAACCTGACAGCTAATTGTTATCCGACTGAGAGGAGGAAAGGCCTTATTTGCATCTCTCTCTCTGAATTATATCCATTTTGTGGAAACACACACAGACTTTCTATCTTGTTTCTCACTTGAGGTGATTGGAGTGATTGTGAAAATCCACTTCAGCTTCAGGTCAATATGGAGAAGCACTGCCTGGTTAAATCACAGAGTGTTTAATAGAGGAAAGTATAGATTTAAGAACCCATCCTCCTTAAGTTCATGAGTCTAATATCAAGACTGTTTTAGCTCTGCAGTAATTCATAACAGCTTCCTCATTCTCTGGTCTTTTCAAAGGTGACACAATGATTGACAGGTCTATCACATTACATCATTAATTCACTTTTAAGGCAGTGCAATGACAAGAATCAATCTTAGCAGTATGAAACTTTTTGGACATTGTTGTTGAACATCACACGCAGTGTAAGCTCTCACCGAGTAAGACATCAAACTTACTGTACTTGAAGTTGTAAGATGTTTCCAGGGGACTGACTGCAGTGAAAGAGACCTGGTCTAATGTACTCAAAACCAGAGGACTAGCAATGTCACATCCTACTCTGCAGTTTGAAAGCCTATTAAAATGCACCCTTGGGTGAGGCATGCACAAGCTGTCTCCTCCGCTTTACGCCAATGGAGCCCTGGCTTGAAATAATCTTGTTACTGTGAGAGTAGAGCATAGATTAATAGGCAGCGTTACAGCAGGACTTATCCAGATTTATGTCATGGAGTAAAGGCTCAATCCATAAAACCAGCCTTAGAGCGACTGACAAGTGTATGATACCGGCATACGTAGCTCACACTTGATGTCTGGGTGGCATATCAGTCAAGGCATTTATTCGATCAATTTGATGCTTCATTTCTTGAACTCGCAGGCAGGGAAACGCAACCACAAATTCAGTTTGCTGAAAGTGAAGAGTGGATATCCATTTGCATAATTTCATTTTATTATCCCCCTGGTGACAGTCAAGAGGCCAAAAAAGAACAAAGAAAGTTGTAATCACAATAAAATGCTTATTTTATTGAAATTTTGAAATCCTGAATGTCTTTACCATACACTGAATGTTCCACTAAGCTGAAATCCAATTTGTATTCATGGCTTTTTCATTTTATGGAAGCGCTGGCAGCTGTTTTTGTGTCGACTCACCTTCAATTCAGAGTGCAACTGCTTTTTTTTACTCAGTCTCTGCTTAGTTCAATAACGTTACAACATTAAGGGCACATTAGCATATTGTTTTCGTGATAGGATTGTGCTTCAAATCAAGAACATGTTCAAATGATTAGCCTTGTCATGCTATGTTTTACTTGGGTAGAACGTCTTCTGTTTGGCTGATGGGAAGATGCTTGGCTCACCATAATGGCATGCCACATTTGAAACCACAACACCATATACAACTATATAAATGAGCTAATGGCAGGCTATGTAGTTTCGTTGAAAGTAATTTATCTCAATCACCATAATGGCATGCTGATTCAAAATGCATCTGTCAGTAAGTAAGGAAAACAAACTGCCTGTTCTCACAATATGAAATGTGAAATATGAAATATGATGTTTGAAAAGTAACATATTCCTCACAGAAAAAAGAAAATACATTTTTCTTTATACTGTTGGGACATGAAAGATATTTGTTTCATGTACGTGCTGAAAATGTGTTTATGCAAACCTTTTCAAAAAGGATTCAGATTCTATACACAAAAAGTATGTTAAGAAGATATTTCAATTTTTTTTGTTATGTGCTGAGAGTTTTTTGATACCATTCTCATATCTGTACACTAAAAATGAAGCTGGAGCTAGCTGCCAGGTAGCTTAGCTTAGCATTAAAACTGTAAATGGGGGGAAACATTTCAACACTTACTCTCTATTTTAGATCCATGATAACCACACACAGTGGTGGATACATGCATACATCACTGCACGACATGCATGCAGATGTAGTACATGCAGTAGTTTGGGAGTTGGAAAACTGACTATATTGTTATACTGTTCCTAATTCACTCTGAGACATTGCCTTTGTTCAGGTTCCAGCCTACCTTACATTTCCAGATGACTCTGCTGCCGAGGACAGTGTGATGTGTAATAAGTCTTTGGAGCAGTTCACAGGCCCGCTGATTTAAACAGACAGGCCTGTTGAGCCTCTTGTGAATTTCACAGGGAGAAAACACTTGCAAGGTAAATATAATCCCCTCCCTCCCACTAAGTGTCTCTAGCGTTATTATCATAACTCCCTTTGTTCTTCAATCAACCTTTAAAGATGGTTCACACTGTACTTACACTATGTTGCTTGCAGAGAGAGTGTGTGTGTGTATTTCTAGTCATGCCTGAGCAAATGTGTGTTTACATTTATGTAGCTGTTTTGACTCAAGGCAACATGGAGGCAATAAAAACGCTATAATATTGTAAATTATGGTACAAAGCAATAATCTGTAAGTGCTAATGTCTTTGAACTTTCTAGGTCATACGTGCACTTAACATCATTTATGTGTCATGGGAGACTGTAGGAACATGAGACTCAGCTGAGATATCTTTCTCATACACACATGCACACACCCCACAAAACACAGACATCACACTTGACTCAATGTCTAAAATCATACAGGATGACCTCTGAACTCGTCACCCTCTGTCTGTGTCTGTGTGTCTGTGTAAATGGTAAATCGCTTCATTTTTACATCAAGAGCTAACCTTCTTTAAAAGGCCAAATTTTACATTTTCCATCCATATGTGAACAAGGAGGACATGTAAAAGAGTCCACATGCATCCATCATCTCTTCCCTCTCACAAAGTCACATAATCAATCAAACAGCCAGTGGGCTGGGCTGGAAAATGTTGCAAATCCCATGATTTGAATTTCAGAGAGGAGTGTTATTCAGTCTGTGCCAGGCTTTAATGTGCAATCAATAGCATAGCAGGCTGGAGGAGTATTTGTACAATAATTAAATTCAAAACAGCATCAATAAATACAACTTCTTCATGCTCAGGTGCTAGACTGAGTGTATGAGTGGTATATGTAAAACACATGGATATACTTACTGGAGACTCAAAACCAAAATTAACAATGTAGATTATCCCACCCTGTCTGTGGCGATTGGCTGCAAGCCCACTGACATTCCAACAACATTAATTTCTAAAAATGAGTCACAAATATAGACAATAAAGTTTTTAGCCAGTGCTAGTCAAACAAGACTAAACTGTGCATTTTTTGAGAATTATTTTCAGCCACAAAGTTGTGCTTACAATGAAAGCAGATGGTAATGAAGATATACCTAGTGCAATGGTGCAGCTCATTGATGTGTTGTGCAGCGCCTACACCAAATGAATGGAAAAGACTATGCAGAAAGTTGGAGAGAGTACCAGTGTAACTACAGTATCTTACATAGTGTTGTAGCTACCCTAACAAGTGTTTTCAGTGTGTTTTTAGTGAGTCTCTCAGAGTCAGCCCTGAAAGTGTTTTGTTTTAACCTGGAGGAGTCTCTGAAGGCTGGTCTAACATGTTCTGCTGCCACAGAGGAAATAAATCTATGATGAGCGAAAACAAGTTCTTAGCGTCTGTCACAGATGATGAACTCTGAAAAATGTCAGAGAAAACTGTCAGAGAAAATAATTATGGGAAAGGAATGAGAGTGAGAAAGGAATCAACTTGCCACAGTAACTCAGTCAGCTGACCAGTGGCTGCAGGGAACTGAGCTGTCTACAGTTGTCCAACTGAACAAATATTGTGGTGAGCAGCCAAACGCTGTTACATTGTCAAATGGCTATGGGAGGATAAGAAAGTAGCAGCTGAAATCCATTCACTATAAGTCTTGTTTACCAATGTTATTTTGTGTGGTGCACAGTGTAATCGCTCACAAAAATGAGAAGGAGTACTTCAGGACATAGCACTTACTTCACCAGTGAGCACATTTGTTTCACTTTTTTTGCTAATGTCTGAGTACACTGTGAAAAACAACAAGCTGTGTTGTGTTTTCATAATCATTGTGATGATAATGGTCCAAAACAATGTGAAAATGTGTTTCTTAACAATGCACAAACTCCCCAACCAAGCAAACCCCCACTCCAACAAGCCACTAGAGTGCCGAAGCCCTCCAGACACCTCGGGAAAACCCTGACAACATGGGCTCTGTTGCGTACAGGACCTGGCTGTTGCAGCATGAGACACCATCGGTGTCATTTTTACAAGAGTAATAATATGCTAATTTCGCAAGGCAAGGTACCCCTTGCTGTTTGAAGAAAAACAAGCACTTTGTAAAATTTACATAACTTGCTGACCTGTTTTGCAAATTGCATAAAACTGTTTCTGCGGCACACACAAGGACGTACTAACAATCCTGTGCGTGCTCCGCATGTATGAGAATGTGACACACACACTTTATTACACATTCACACCACTGAATGAATCTACTCATGCACAGCTCCTGCACCTTGACCTTGAGTTGTATCCAAAGTGAAATGAAGTTGAGAGTACACAGACCACAGGCAGGAGGCAGGAGTAAATCACAGCAGAATTTCAATGGCAGAAAGCTGCAAGCAGAAGTCTTAATCCCTGAAAGTCAACCATGCATACGCAAGCTAGATGGCTCAACGCCTAACAAGCAAGAAGCCTTGAGAACTGGCAAGGCTGATGCTGCACACTTGTGTATGTCCAGATGGTGGGGTGGGGCTGCTCTGGGTTGAGGGGTGACCGTGACCCCCATCACTCACCTCCACCATCACCTTCACCCCTCTACTGCTGCAGTATAGATCAAAAACTGACAGAAAGATTGACAGGCTCTCCACCTCTTTTTAACAAATTACTGAGACCACCAGACAGCACCGCTAATATGATGCGATTACTGTCTACATTATCATGATTTAATATTATCATGCTTTATTTTTGACTGAGCGTAACCTTGGTAACCATGCTTGATGGATGACGGTGGGTGTGCAAAGCTCGTTTCATAAACTGTCATGGACAGACCTCAGTTACATTCATCAATCTTTATCATGACTCTGTGTAAACAGAGTTAACCCACATCTGAATTAAAACACACTCCTGCAGATGCTTTACCTTGATCAGCAGCCGGATGGTTCCTGACGCCTTGTGGGAAATGTAGTACCAGAAGGAGAGCTTGCAGATGGGACTGGACTCCTTCCAAACAGAGCTTCTAATATGAGCTTTATCACCTTTGAGTCCCACTGGTGTAGCTTCCAGATAGACAAAATGACCTAAAGAGACAAAGACAAGAAGTGATGGAGGAGAATGGCAGCAATGAGAGAGATGAGGCAGAGAGGGATTGATAACTATCTCTGTACGGGCAGCTCTTGCAGCCAGAGATAAATTACAGCAAGGTCACGAACAGTGTGGTGGTGGGGGAGTGAGGGTCAGGGGTCACAGAGTAATCTCTGACATATCTCCTAATGTCCCACCGACACAGGAGCCACTCTAGATTTCTCAGTCAAGTAAAGCTCTTAAAAAAGGGAGACTTGAGAAGATGGCTGAATACAAACCCAGAGGGAGTGTATCTGTGCTGCTGTGTTTTTCTCTCTACAGATTTGTGCTGTTCGATGAAGAGTTGCATTGACTGATTTATTTATCAAAAGCTTGGGTTTGTTTGGCTGCACTGTAAACTGATACATGAGCAGCTCTTCTGATTTATTTCTGAAAAAGAGGCGGCTCAAAAAAAAAGGGATTTAAATCTTAAGGATTATAATTTTAAGATACTTAGAAGAAGCACCTCCATAAGAGCTGTTTGTGTGCATATGTGTTTATTTATTTTTGTGTATTGCTTTTTACAACGCACATATGCACGGTAATGGAATTCCTGCCCTGAATCAATCACTTGAAGGCTCACCTGCTGTACATTCACATACTGGGAAGTAGCTCATTGATTTTGTCACTGAAGTGGCTGGAACAATGCATGAATTAAACATTACAGAGAGCTACCACAGCAGTTTGGGTTTAAAAGGTGGGAATTTTAAAGTCAGCTCAGTTTCATTCACTCTGATTATACAAAACCACCCAAAAGTGAAGGTGCACTTGCTCAATTATACAATGGTAATTCAGAGAGGAGGCTGGAGCGGCAAGGTCTTTCTTTTTTAATGAGAGACTGAAAGTTAGCAAAAATCTACAACTTTTAATTATTTGACAGTTTGAGTGTGTATGAGTAACTCACAAAACACATGAAGGAAAACTGCAAACACGTACCGTTTTCATCCATCAAAGTGTGATCATATGGAGGCCGTATGCTTTGAACAGATCCAGTCCCCAACGTCCAATCAAAGTTATCAGCCAGGGAGCTCTTCCAGCCACAGCGACCGTTCTCAAAGGAGCAGGAAGTCCCACAATCCTTTTCATCAGTGCCATCACCACAGTCGTCTGTGAAGTCACAACTCTGCCCTGGAGTGAAACACCGGCCATTTTCACACGGCAGAAAGCCTGAAGGACAGGAGCCTGGAAATAAGACACACACATCAATATCATTCAGACCACTTGTGTTTGTTTGCCAACATCAGTCTGTAGGTGTGTATGATCTCATATAATGTTCCCCTTGAAGGACAAGGTACGTTGATATTGTGTCTGGTGGCAAACGCACTGAGTCAGTCACAAAGTCAGAGGTTAGGGGTCAGAGGTCAAGATAATGAGAAGGGAAAAAGGACTCAACTGACAGGTTATTCTGTTAAAGGAATAGTTTGCCATTTAAAGAAATATGCCTATTGACTTTCTTACTAAAAGTTGATTGAGAAAATATTTCACATGCTCAAATTTTTCTGCTACCGCTAGCAGCTGGTTAGCGTAGCTTAGCATAAAGACTAGAGAAACACAAGAGTTCAGTATTAACTTCAAAGCATAAGAAGTCAGCTCAAGATTGGGGGGACCATCTGCATGTAGCATCAGGGTCTCTTTAAGAGGCTTAAGAGGACAAAGGAGTGTGGGGCTATAAGCCCAAATCAGTGTATCATAGGGTGGTGGTGCTGGAAGAGGCTGGAATCTGCTCCTTTCCAGGCATTCCAGCAGGGTCAGTGTCGGGCTTTGGGGAGTGTTAGAGAGGGACATGAGGCGTGATGAAGAGGGGTGGTCCCTGTAATTAAAGGAGAGAAAGGGGTATAAGTCCCTCCTAATCCTTTGTTCCTCTTCAGATGCACAGGACCAGAAGCAATGTGCCCCAACAAAGGCAAATAGGAAGCCAGGAAGCTACAGCTTCCAACTGTGAAGCTAAACCACCTTACTGCCAACTGTGAAGCGTACAGAAGCTGCAGGTGGATTCATTTAAAAGAAAAGTGAATGTTTGAAGCTAATAATATACCACCTCTCCCAGAACAGTCCAAGTCTCATTACATATGCAGGTCTCCGCTGTTACTATGTAATGTAATGTAGACTAATTCATTCCTCTGTCATTAATTCCAGTGCATATCTTGTTACATGGATAACTTAGAGGCTCTGCAATGCTTAGTGCAATGTGACCTTCTCACCAGGCAGCCACTGTCCTGACATACAGTATGCTGGTCAGTCACCCTGAGTGTCATACTGCCCTCTGGTGGTCATATCACACTGAATTACTTCTGAAATTGGAAACTTGACAGATACAATGAAGCAAGTCACCCAATTTTGACAATGAAAGATGCCAAGCAATCCACTGTACTGTTCTTTTTTCTGATACCTGACATGTTATCTTAACACTTCAATTCTGTTTATCTGGCTTCCTCTCATTTTCCCTTGACAATTTACAAATTAAACTGAAGCTTTATTGTTTACTTGCAGGCCCTCACTATCTGCTTTCCTTCTGCCATTGTATCTGAAAAACAGATCATCACAGAGCATCAAAACCACATTTCTCTTACAATCTGTCTGATCAGTCAGGCTAATACAAAGAATCTGCTCTGTGAACAGATGCTGTCAAATACATAGCTGTCAAAATTAAGATTAAACAGAATTTATGATATGAGGGGTCACTAGTGATAAGAGGGGTAAAGAAGGAAACTAGCCATGCTGCCACCAAATGGCAGAAAAACATGATCACGGCTGTAAATGACAGTGATGGTTTCATCTTTCTGTTTAAGTGATGGCTTTCTGTCAGACAACACAGAGACCTGTTCAAAATAATATGAAGGAAGAAGAAAGTTTTCTGTTTAATTCACAGGCAGCATCACTGAAGGATTTAAAAGCATATTTTGTAGTTGTAACCTTAATTTTTGATCATCATTAGTGTGAAGGACTTCTTCTTCTTCTTCCTAATAAAAGTTCTCATCAGTTTAATTATTTATTAAGTAAAGATTTCTGCTGCCTCTTTTTATAAAGTCCAACACTGCACAGGCAGAGAATGACAAGACATTTTTCACATGCTGTTTGTAAAGCCTTTTTTCCATGCAGCTGGTGTATATACACAGAAGTCTCTGAGCGTGCTTAGGATATTATGACAGCCCATTACCTTAAAATGGCTTGCAGGTACCGGTCCACAATGTGTTGTTAAAGCCATGATGAAATGGTCAGGCACCGGCATAAAACACATCTGTGCATGCTGAGCTTGCATGAAGTATGTGCTATATCTCACTGCTCCACCATGCAATGTGACAGTATTATATAGAATGAAGCAGTGGAGGAAAATGCCCCTGAGGGGCTTCAGAATATAATTACAGTTCCTGCTGTCTTTGGTCACATCAGTATTACTTTACACCCTCTGCAGCTACAGCGAAGATGGTGAGAGCAGGTTTCCTCGTCACTCATGACTCTTCTCCCTCCAGGCTCTTTTAATGGAAGGATGTATTTCACTTCACTGTCAGGGCAGCAGTGCTACTCCCTCTCTTAACCTTCAAGAAATATTTCCTGTCCATCTATTCCCTAAAATCCCTCCCTCTTCTTTTTCCATCCTGCTTTATTTGCTCTGCTTTTACTTGTTCTGAAAATGACCCTGTCATATTTTGAAAAAGCAAACACATCCTCTGCTTTTTCTCCCTTGCAATAGTCTTTCTTTCTAGTATTTTTCAGCCTAGTAATTTCATACATGAAAGATACTGCCATCTCCTTTACTTGAGTTAATCACTTATATATGTATATAAGCTTATTTGCAATGTTGCACTAATTCTGCTTCTTCAGTCAGTCTGGTAGTGGTGTATTCACAATTCAATGAAAGTAAGGGACACGCACATATTTTACATCTTCTTATTGTGTGCATGTGTTTATTCATTTAACATACTGTCTCACTTTGAACTAGCCATACATTTGTGGTTTCATTAGTCCAGGTTTTGAGATATCAGCATTTGAATTATTTGAGCTGAGTTTTGTTTTTGGAGATTACAACATTGAAAAATAAGTTGTGTGTCCCTGTGTCCCTGCACAATACGCTGCCAACCATTTTCAGAGGCAGTAAACAAGCATTATTTCAGACACATGCTACTGAATCTTTTAAATGTATTTTTCTGCAGCTTAACAAACAACACTGCATTCACCTTGACTAAGCGTGGATGTAGACATAAAATTAAGACGGTAGTATCTCAAAAACAGGACAAATAAAAATAGAACTATCTGTATGGTTAGATACCAGCTGAAGCATGTGAGAAAATGAAGTTTGTTTGTTTTTTGTAATAAGGATGGACAACTTGTTTCACGCTGCTTATGACAAAACTTTTGAGAATCCTTTAGAGCCTCCAGAGTATTGGTGGACGCATCAGCAGAGCAGGAGAGTAAGATGATAAACTGTGGCTGAGATGCTAAAAGTAATTAACAGCACAAACATGGAGGCATCATTAGCACAAAGACCTGCGTTAGATCTCAGCAAGACTGCACTACTGCAGAGCTCTCTGGTGACTCATTAATGCCCCTGCTCTGTAGGAGTAAAGCTATCCACTGTAAGCACTAATACAGACGAGTGCAGAGACACAGTGAGACAAGTGAGCGAAAGAGAGAGCTGTAAGGAAAATCATACACATCACACTGCTGTTAAAGAGAAGCTTCTCCAGCTCAAAATGACAGGGAGAGTCTTGCAGAGGCCACACAGCTTCAGTCTCATCCCTTTCTGGGCACAGACAGCCCAGAAACTCCCTCTTCTCCCCAGTGTCCAATACAAGAGAAAGGCAATAAATTTAATAGGTCAATTATAGCCACAGTGACAATGCCAATAAATCAGCTCTTGTTGTTTTGTGTCACCTCTCAAAGGGCTCCCTCATAAAGAATGTAAGGGATGCAGAGGAACCTCTAATAGCTGAATAGTTCCCAAGTCTAGGAGACACTGACAAGGCTCACTTTAGTCTGATGGTGACAAATGCTGCGTAGGACCTGCAGTAAGTCAAACTAATGCTTCAGAGCTTTTCTAAACTTTCCCTTCAGTAGTTCACAGAAAAAATGCTTCTTCTTTATTGTGCCCTTCCATCATATCTCAGCATAATTCTGGTTGAAATGTGGTCACACCATTTAGATTATCTGAGTTTAATTTTTAAATTTTCATTATGAAAACTGCATAAATTTCAGAAGTTGGCAATTTTTGCCTTACAAATGAACACAAAGTTGTAACATCCCAGCAGCCAAAAATTCTGTGATTGCCAATATGATCATTATTATTTCGGTGAAAGTCATCAAAACTTTAATTATCTACTACATCTAAGTAATCTAATATCTTTCCTGTGTCAGGAAAATCATTTAATTTGACACTTTAGGCTCTCTAGTCATTTTCCTTTTACACTGTCAGTTATTTTTTAAGAAAACAGCTCTACAGGGAAACAGTGGTACAGGTACTTACAAAAAGTGAGAAGACTGCAGTCAAAGCACTCCCCTCATCACAATGGAATTAAAAAGCCATTATTAACTTGCTAGTGCTTTCAGGAGCAATAATAAAAACCAATATGTTCTAGCTACACTCTGGCATCAGGGCATCTACTCTTTGGCAGAAATATGCTGGCTTTTCATTATCGGTCCAGTACAAACATAACAGGCTTTTTTTTTAACCATAATTCTTGTCTGGCAAGGACAGCACCTTGTCAAACCTAAGTTTTTGTCTTACTAAACTTGACTGTCACTGTGAAATTTTACGCTTGATTTAATATTGTAGTGAAGCTGTCAGAGGTCACTGCTGATATTTAGCAACAGTGCATGCATACAAAAGTGTCTCATTGGGCCACACAGGCCTGTAATATTGTAGCACTCAGTCCAAGATCTCTACGAAAGCAAGGAAAAACTCCTGTGGAGGAAAAAAAGGAAACCTTGAGAGAATTCAAAAAGAGATTTCCCCTCCTCCTTGGATGAATGAGCATCAATAAGAACAGTACAGCTTCTTTTCAACCAAAGTACAGATGAGGCAGATTACAGGTAACCAAAGTAGCTTACGAATAAAAAGTTTGATCTGATCATGGTGCTAGTTGTAAGTCAGGAGGATCACCAAAGTTATTACAGTTCATTCTCAGGGGAACATGAATCTCTGCATCAAATATCATAGCAATCCATCAGTAGTTGACAATAAAAACCAATTCTCTTAAGGCCATGGATATCTGTTTATAGCAATCCATCCAATGGCTTTTAAGATATTTGTGTCTACACCAAACTAAAGTGGTGCACAGACCAACTGACACTGTGTTTAGCATGGGAGAATCGTTTTGAAAGGCAATTCAAAGAGAGAGTGGGATTATAGTAAATCCAATTTAGCTAATGTGATGATGATAATAATATCAAAGAGATTAGTGGAAATACAGTAGCTCCAACAGAAAAAAATGGACAACAAAGTACATGAGCTCAGCATAAATAAAACAAAGGAAACAAAGTTGAGTATACCTGCAGGAGGAGGAGGAGTGTTGTCCTCTAATCCAGTCGCGGAGGCAAGCAGACACCCTGGGGAGAAAGTGATGTCATCCAGGCAGATGTCACCCCTTGAACTTCGGCCCACTTTGCCCTCAAACATAACCTGGAAGTCTCTTGTGTTCGCTCAGCGGGATCTCCCTCATCTGCCAGTAGTTGCCCTGGTCTCCTGTGAGGTTGAGCAGGAGATGAAGACTTCCTTCACTTCTCCTGAACACGCTGAGAGTCCCAATGCCATCTCCAGACATGTGGAAATAGAAACGCATCTGGGCAAAGGACAGAAAATGAGAAATCTTTCAAAACAATGCAATGACTTTCAGAGTATAGGGATGATTTTTGAGTTATTCTGACACTAGTACTCAGTTTCTTCTAATTTATACTTTCTTTGTATCCACCTAGCTGAATAAAAATTAAATCTCACTTTATTTTTCTTAATAATATGTTTAGATTGTGGAGAGACATACTAGCTCCTCTTAAGGACACTAACGGCGCTTTCTTTTCAATTATGTTTTTCACATCACTGAACATTGAAAGACACCAAAAGTATGAACATACAAAGGTAATTAAGTGTCAATTGGGTCACTGGATCGATGCACTTTTTCCTTCAGTCTTTGTCTTCATTAAGGCTTAGAGAGATATTGTGTCTCTCCATCACCAGCACAGAGGCAGTGATATGTCCTATAGGTTTCCTCTCCAAATGGAGGCGTGTTCATAAGCTACAGCAGCACAGCTACACCCTCAATCTCAGGAGAGAGGCTGCCTGTGCTTCTCTCTTCCTCACTTACCCCACAGCCCTCCCTTCAGTTTAATTGATGCCTTTTTGCTGGCTGTGTGATTGATTGACAGGTCAGGAGTGGGATAAGACAGACACGAGGCACACAGCAAACTGGCGAGTCAATCAAGAGATCTCTCCCGGTGGAGTATCAGGCTGACAGCTGGGAGGACGGACACACACACACCGACACACAATACAAAGTGGATAAACCCAGGGTTGTCTGCAAGTGCATGCATTGTCCAGTTGGGTGAGGAAAGTAGCCGGCCGGGTGGGGGTGAGGTCATCAATTACCATGGAATTGCAGAAGTTGTTTTCATTGTTAAACAACTTCAAATGTTTTATCCAAACTCCCATTTACACTGAGCCTCGATTTACTGATCAAACCATTGCTCCCTAATGTGTAATTCATAACCTGCATGTAACTGCACTCAGACCCCTGCTCTTTGCCTTCTGCCCTTTGACTTTGATCTCACCTTGCACTGTGAGCTCCTGCGGCTCAACAGGGGTCCTGATATACGGGCGATGTCTCCAACTGAATGTGGGAAAGAGCTCTCAAGGTAGAGGTAGTGCCCAGAGGGGTCTCTTAGGGTGTGGTCACTTGATGGCCCAGTGCCAAGTGTCGGAGTGCTGCCCGCTTTGATCAGCCAATCAAAGTCATCCTGTCGGCACTGGCGCCAGGAACAGAGGTCAAACTCAAAATTGCAGCATCCGCTAAAGCCCTCTGAAAGACAGCAATAAAAAAAGAAATCAATTCAGGCTATCCACTTATCTGGAAATTAATCTTTCTGCGGGCATCATCAGTCAGACATTAGAGGAGGCCTCACGGCAGATGTAGGGATCCTCGTCAGAGTTGTCCCCGCAGTGGTTGATGAAGTCACACAGGTTGTCCTGAGGGATGCACTGGCCATTTGCACAGGCATACTGCTCAGGTGTACATGGCTGATCTGGAGGCAGTGGAGGGGAGCAGTCCAGGAAGCTGACATCATCTATCACCACATCACCCATATAGCTGATCCCTCGCTTGGCCCTGAACACCACCTGACAAAGGACAACAAACCTAGGATTAGCTCTGTCTGTTATGTAAACACAATCGCATTTTTAGACTCAAGGGTTGATGTTTAATACAATCAGACAAGGCTGAATAATTTGCGTCTTAGGGCAGACAGCTGATGAACAGCTCAGAGAGGAGAGGAAAAGGGCACTTGGAGTCTGGAGAGGGGCTCTTAGATGTTCAGTGTGAAAAGGCCCTTCAGCTGCTGATTGTACCATCAGCACAGATCTGACTCTGTCTGCTCTGACAAAGGTTAACGTGCATCACTGGAAATGTGCAAAGGCCGTGATATTTAGCCAAAGGAATGACTTCTCCTAAGCAATTAAGCCACCAGGACTGAAACAGGGTCTCTGTCTGTGTGGTCATCATGACCTGGAATAACCTCAGCAGACAGACGCCATAAAGACGCCGGTGAAGGCATTGCAACTGTGATTACTGTCACACACAAGTTAAAGCTCATTAGGCTGAATTAGACTCAATCAATTCATCATTGATCATCAAGTCTGCCTGTCCAATTTAGCCTGCTGTAACTGAAATTAGGCCAATTACACTGATGTGCACAGTCATCTAGGAAGTTGTCCTTCAGTCCAAAGTGAATGTCAATAATCTGAATCATGTGTATTATTATAATAATGATCATAATGATGTACAACCACTATGGTTAGTGGATGTAGTTTCCTTTATATGGAGTATAACCCTAAGAAAAGGTTATACTCCATATAAAGGAAGCGTTATTGAATTTTTTTTTGTAAATTTTGTGTAAGCCATTTAATTGTTTTGAATCTACTGGCAGTATTTCTGAGAAGCAAAAAATTATTTACAGACCTGGAAGTTGCTCAATAACCCCAGAAACACTTCTCCTCGTCTCCATTTGTTGCCTTGGTTACCAGTCTGAGACCAAACCTCATGAGTGACGTTTCTGTACTTCAGCAGCACCTGCAGATTTTTGTAAGAACAACAGATATTTCTGTAACTCAATTCTGATGAGAGCCTGTACACAGAGATGAGTGCTGTTCCCCTGCTGAGTGCGTCTGCTCTCCTCACCTGCAGCGATCCTACAGTGAATCCGCTCATGTGGTACCAGAAGACCAGAGTGCACTGTGGCCCAGTGGAGGAGATGACAGGTGTCAGGAGGTCAGTGGTTTGACCATAGCCGCCATTTGAACTGTCTGCATACATATACCACCCCTGAGGGCTGCCTCTGTCACAGGAACAACAGGAAATACAGGAAAATATCATGATTATGTCCCCAAATTGTGAATTTTAGAGAGTGAACTGAGAGTTTGCACCACTATTGGATTTAGTTAACTGTGCACCTGTCTGAAATCAGGTCATTGGGTTGTATTTAACCACCTGGTGTGTATGTGAGTGCACAGTGTGAAGGCACTTTAAAAACAAATACTGTTCTATGTTGCATTTTGAAACTCAATAGAAACTGTCACTAAGACTATCCTCATCCTATTGCACTAGATATTTGTAGTTGTTAGTTTTTATATCTTCTATATTTCTTTATAGCTATGGACACACTGTCTAATCCACTAGTAAATCCACAAAATAATCATCAAATAATCACTAATCATCAATGATTTTGATAATCATCTAAGTATGAAAAAATGCTAAACATTCTCGAGTTCCAGCTTTTAACTGTGAGGATCTGATGACCACAGTTTACATAACAGTATTGATACTCATTCAACTAGCCATCAAGTCACCAACAACAATAAGATGAATAGTGGTATAACTGCATTCACTGGCCTCATCATCCTCACACTCTCAGCACCACGCTTATATCTGCTCCATCCCCTTTCGCTTCACTTTATTAAATTCCCCCAAGAGGTGTGGCTCTTCTTGGGTTAAATAAGACAGAGCTCCCCCTCTCCATTTCACTCATGCCTTATCGATTGAGAGACAATCAAGGCTGCTGTAAGAGTGAAGAAGAAGGAGTCGCAGCCAGACAGAGGGGTTATGAAAGGAGATAGTGTCTGCAATTCTGGCTGAGGGAAGAAATTACTGAAATGTAGTGGTCAAAGTGCACTGCCATTTTCTGCTCTCACCATCCACTCAATAAAACATAGATAAGGACAATCAGGACACTGTCTATCCTCTATAGATGGGCTGTACTCTCTCACCCTCACAGTACATTTTTTCTTTCATGTCTTTGCTTTTAGCAATAATGAAGAAAAAACAGAAAAGGCATGCCCCTCATTTTTATGAGCTTCTACTGTCTACTCTCCCTCCTATTCAGTTTGTTAGCATTAAATCCTCTTAATTTGAGAAGCTGGAGTGAGCTAATAATTGGCATTACTGTACTTGCAGTTTTATTTTTTTTCTCAAACAGCTAACTGATTCATTTAATAATTATTTCAGCTCTTAAGGTTTCACCATAATAAATCGTACTCACAGGGTGTGGTCAATAATTGGACGATGGTACTGCTCTCCATTATGAATGCTTTCCCCTTGATCAGGTGACCAGCGAAATGCGTGGATTGGGACCAAAGAGGGGTCAACACTCCGCCAACCACATGTGTTACCACCCTCAAAATCACACAGTGCCTTCACTGCAGAAAGATAGAAGTGTATTCAATAAATAAGGGAAGGGCAACAGAGAAAAAAATGCAGGGAAATGTCCACAAACCACAGAAACATTGTGAAAATAATGTGTGACTATGCAGAAATCCCTAGAGAGGCAAAGGACATTTTACCGCAGTTTATTTCATCTGAGCCATCAGAGCAATCAGGTCTGAAGTTACACTCTTTGCTCTGGGGGACACACTCCCCATGTGTCCCACATACAAATTCCCCATCAGGGCAGCTGTGGGGCTGGACTGTGGGCGCTGGAGTGGTCACCGTAGGGATTGTGGTGTTCAGCACAGGGAGCTCTCCTAAAACAGGGCACGGCAGAAAACACAGATCAACAGTGGAGATGGGAAAAACACACACAAACACTGGCCTAAACTGTGTGAGTTCATCTCTTGTGTTATGGCATACTAATTTACCTTCATATGGGTCACAGTCCAGGAAGGAAAGGTCGTCAATGGCAATGTCTCCATTGAAATCATCTCCAACTGTACCTTCAATCAAAATCTGGCAACAAGGAAAGAGAAAAGACACACAAAATAATATACATCTTGACTGATAATTCAATTACTATTTCTAAATGTATTTGTAAAGTCTGTTGTAAAGTTTGTTTGTGTAGTTAACACAAGCACTTTTCAAACTAATGATACAGAAACAGCACAGTTTGAAATTAAGAAATGTCTTGGCAAGCAAAGACTTCACTAATTTGTATGTTGGTTAGGAAACAAACATAGCTTTTCAGAGTGTCAGGTCAAATATGACAATAATTCATACCACCTCTTTTACTGTTAGAAGCAAGCTAATGTTAACATTTGCTTTGCCAGTTAGCTGTTAACAGTCACCTAGCCGGTGAAGAAAGTCATTCATTTAGCAACCACAATACACAGATATTTTTCTTAAGATTTGACCGTGACCAGCACAGAAAGGGATTGACTGGATATGATACTTGCGGCCAAAAAAGCTTGAAATGAAGGCTAATGTTGCTGCACCTCAGGTGTAAGAGGGCAACTGTTAACACACTGCTAACACATTAGCATTAGCATTAACAACTTATTAAAGCAAGGCCTGTGTGTCTGTCAACCTGCTTTACCAACTCTCTGTGGTCAAAAATCAGTCAAGGCAGAGTCATATTGACAATAATACATATTAGCTAGCTGTTACGTTTGTTACTCTTCAGTCTAAATAAGGCATATGTTAGCAAGCTAACGTTAGCTTCGTCAGTTAGTTAGCAGTTGGCTAGCTAGTGAGACCTACCCCTTGAAGCCAGAATTTGATGCAGATTTAATACTGTATATCACTACTTTGTAAAAGTAACACATTATTTCTTTAAATACACAGGCTGGGCTGTAAACAGCCTACTCTAAACTGTTACAGGACCCTGGTCATTTCACTACATGTGTGATCTTGTCAAGGCAAAAATTCCACAGTAAGATATTTAGATGCAATTTTATCATAGGTTTCTTTTTCCAACATACTTAATCTGGCATCAACCAGGAAACATACTTATATTCTCCCCCATACTATTTATATGTGAGAATATATTACAGTCAATACATAAGAACCTTGCCTATAACCAGGATAGCGTGTGTATCTAATTAACCTTTAGAAGACATTTTGATTTGTAACTGCAGGAAAAGCACAAGTGAAACCAATACTGGCTACTAATTACATCTGGTGAAAATGACCTATTATCTTAATTTGGGCAGTTTTTCATTTTCCATTTACATAAATCAAACAAAGTATTTGAATTAAGTTTCTTGCTTGCTTTCTACACTTGATGAATTTTAAGTTTTATCATGGTTTTCCAAAGCAACAAATCATTAACCAAAAGATTATTGCTTGTGATTAGTTGTGTCACCAATCACCGGGCTTGTTTGCTTTGTGTCATTGCCAAGGAGTGGAACATTATTTGGAAGCACTAAACAAGGAGAGTCTGATAATTGGCTCTCAAGGTTTTCTGTTTTCTGCTGATAAACACTCTAGTGCACATATGCACTGCAGAACAAAGCATATCTAATAAACAAGGCAAATCTGTTTAATGTTAATTATCTGGAAGAGGCATTGTGTGAGTATTTACTGTAGCTTTTTAGAATGTCACATTAGCATGATTCAAGCAGCAGTGTTTTGTAAACATGGTCTGAAATATTTTTCCAATAATCAGCCATATACTGTGTCCTGGAAACAGTTTAATTAAATGTAATGCTCTGCAGCTTACTGATGTTTTTTTGCATGAGTTTTAAAAGTTCTTTAGTTTCTTTTACATCAAAGATGTGCATTAGTCGTGGTTACACGGGTCACATTAAATCTCGGTGCACATTCAGAAGGAGTATGTTGACTATCTTGATGTCAAATTGTTATGCTTTGTCATTTTGTGGCAATATGCCCACTGTGTGAGCAAATGGATCAGCCTGAGTCAGAATTTAATTCATCAGTGTCTGTTTTTTCTTCACTTTTACCCTTTCTGCAGTCAATTAACTTGACAAACAGAGCTCCTGTTTTCAATGCCATAATGGAGGAAAAGTCTTTAACTGCCTGTCAAGTTATACTCACTCATGAGTAATGACAGCAGAACATCCATCTTGAGGGATCGATGTTGAGCAGTGGAGCTATTAAATAGAGCTTCATCATGCAATGCTGGAGTGCACCCATAAATACAGACTCTTTGCTTCACCAGCGTTTCATTGTTGGCTGCCGGGGGACTGTGTTTACCTGAAGCTCTTGTCTGCATGTCTATGTTTGATTACTCAAGGGGACTGAATGCAAATGATTCAGAGAGGGATGTGATGTGACTGCGGACATTTTCTCATGCACTGCACCTAGGTAGAACTTAGATATATTTGTACTTTAATAATGTTTTTTTTCTTACGTCTCTTACATTATAATTCTAATCAACTACTGGTATAACCTTGGTTTAGTTACCTGGAAAGGCCGAGCACTATTGAGGTAGAGAGTCTTCCTGTGCCACAAGTTTCCTTGGTCTCCATATCGTACCCACAGCATGTGACCACGGCCTGTAGATGTGGTCCTCAGGTACACTGCCAGGCAGAACACGTGTGACCCAAACATGTGGTAGTGAAAACGGAAAACGCAGTGGTGCCGGGACTTGCCCCACTGGATGGTGGGTTGGAAGACTCGGCTCAGTAACACCGCTGTGTCCTTGAACTTCTGGGGGAACGAAGACTCGATGTAGAGGTAGTGGCCATAGCTGGTGCCCAGTGTGTGGTCCCTCCAGGGCCCAGTGTTGAAGGACGGAGTGGGGCCTTGGATGCGGGTCCAGTCAAACACATCTACCCCACTCTGCTCTTGTTTCCAGCTGCACAGCCCTTGTTCAAAGTTACACTGCAGCTCCGGAGCTGTGAGACAAGAATTATTAGTATCATTATATCGTTGTTGGTAGTATCTGAGTACTTGTTTCTCGTAACCAAAAGTAACTCTTAGTAGAACAAACGAGGCACTCACAACATCCCTCCTCATCCGATCCATCCCCACAGTCATCCACAAGGTCACACAGCTGCAGGTGCTCCACACACGCTTTGGTGTGCACGCAGTGGAAGTGTGGAAATGGACACTCCTCCACTGCCCGGGGCATCGAACAGTTTTTGAAGGTGACGTCGTCCAAGGCGGAGACCCCATCGAAAACACCAAGGCTCATCTTAGCTACAGAGATCTGGAAGGGCTGGGTCATGCGCCCCAGCTGCACCGTGACCTGGTTCCAGCGAGTTCCCTGGTTGTACAAGGTCCTCCATATGATGGTGTTGTTGGAAGATCCATTGATTCGAAGGTACATGTCAGCAGCCCCCACAGATATGCCTGAGTTATAATGCCTGAAGGAGATAAGGGAGAGATGGAAGCAAAAAATCTCACTGACAGTAATATTCCAGCATATTAACGTGTCCATTCTGTGGTATTATACTGAAATTACTTCCTTAGACCAGATACTGTAAATCACAGATTCCTTTTGTGCATATGCTTACAGGACACAATACATGAGGGCTTTTGCTTACTCTGTAGAAAAAATGAAATTTATAAACCTCTGACACACTTTTCTGCCAGGAGTACCCCTCCAATCAGCCAAGGGAAAAATATAATCTGTCATTTGACATAAACTTTTAAGGGCCATTAAACGGTCACAACATGACAGATTCAGATGCATATCATCTCATTGTGTGTGAGTGTGGAATAAGAGAGATGCTGAGAGTGCAGAGCTGAGACAGCTGAAGTGATGTTTGGGGGAAAAGGGAGAAAGATCAAGTAAAACACTGAGGTAGAGCGACAGAATGGAAAAGGTCTAAAACTGCAGGTGTATCCACAGACAGGATAATTCTGGTTATGATGAAGTCATGTTGAACAACTTTGTAGACTAAGAGAAAGTTGGTGAAGGAGGCCAGGCCTGCAGTGTGGCTCTCACCAGAAGGTCATGGTGCACCCAGCGGCCGACTGTTTGAACCACGGTCCTCGGAGAACAGCTCTTGGATACAGACTGCTGCTGTTCTTCAGAACAAACATGAAGTGGCCTGCAGTGAGAGAGACAACAGTTAATATTCAAACCATTTCCAGCGTCTACTTCATTAAGCACATCTCCACATTTCTGCAAACATTTTGTTCCGCCAGACAGCCAGTGAGTCACCTTTAAAAACATTAAAACTCAGAAGCAGACAGTGGAGAGCTTCATTTGGAATTCAACTAAACGCCTTTGCACATTGTTGTTGTTGCCAGACGGGTCAAATTCATCTGATCAGAAATACCTCTTCCCCTGGGATTTTTGTGGTTCTACACTGTCTAGTGTATATTAAGAACTGTGGGATAAACAAAACGTGTCCGGTCGCCTGCAGTTGCCTGCAGTCGCCATGGCAACGGTGTCTTGTTGATGAGACAGGTCAGAGGACAATGGCAAGGCTTGTTTGTTGACAGCTAGGCTGCAAATGTGCAAAATAGCAGCTCAGCGCGGCAGTGATGCCTTAATTTTATGCTGTTTATTTAAACAACTGTGTTAGTAGAGTGCTATATTTATCATATTTACTTGCTACAGCACTATATACAGAGGAATGGTAAATATTGTAAGTAATTTGATGTGTCCATATTGACCTTTGTAGGGTTCATCAAAATTCATTAAAACTTTTTTTTAAAAGACAAATGACACCTGGTCTGTGGCAGGATAAAAACAGCATGACTCCATTCTGCCCAAAGCTGTACACTATGCGGTGGTGTTGTGATGGAGTTTTAAATATTTTCTTGGCTGATATTAGCTGCCTAACTGCCAGATAAGCTCTGCTTGAACACCACCACATACCTACACACTGTGGCAGACTAGATAAGTCTTTAGATGCTCCCACCAGGATATGTGTCATTTCACAAAGCTTGAAGCACATCAAGACGCTCCCAGAATGTAGCAGAAACTTCATTTTACTTCCTTTTATTGCCTGGATAGTAGCCAGATCTGAACCTGACAGAGCATCTTCTCACAGCATGTTCATACAATGTACATAACAAAAACAACAGATGGTGCTGCTTAAAAACCTGCATGACGTCGGCCTGCAACAAGATTCCTCGTTAAATCCATGCCTGGAAGAGTTAAGTCTATTCTGGAGGGTTGATGCAGAGACAAGTATTAAGATGTAATGAGGCATAATATACAGTAACATGTTGTGGTGCATAAACCTATAGGGGAAACTAATGGTGTTTCAGATTGAGTATAGTGAAGCGTATTTCAGTGAATGATGTGGCATTAATATGCGGAATGGATGTGGCATATGTTGATTTCTTTTCCATTATTCAGATGGCTGAGAAAGCATTTCCCCATGAAGTTCTTATCTCTCAAAAACACACAGAAAATGGATTTTCTTTCCTTCCACAAAACCATGATTTAATCTGCATATAATATTATCTTTTGCCAGTTATTTCTGACCAAACACCCTGGACACAAATCATCTTATCAGCCCATCACATACATTTCTACTGACTGATAAAGGGCTACTGCATATGTCAAATTTTGGCATTGCCACTGTACGTGTTTCTTTACCATCAGTGCTGTTCGTTGAGTGGTCCAAGGGTGGTGGGTGGCCATAGTAGTCTGGAGGCACCTCTGTAGATGAGCCCCTGACCCAGTCAAAGCCATCGCCAAGGGTGAGCTCGTACCAGCCACAGGAACTGCCCTCAAAGTCACACACAGCAGCTGAACAGGTAGGGAGATAAGAAACGATCTAAATAAAGTTTGGTTCAAAAGCAGTTGTTCTGAAGCTTTCAATCAGGTCACGTGATAAGGAATATACTTTTTTTCTCACAACAATTATTGATTATTACTACTAATGGATGTTGTGGTGAGACTGTTGTATCAACTTGTGTTGGCAAGGTCAAGAATACATTTTCAATTTTAACTTTTATGTGCATCTTCAACCATTGTCCTGGCAGATGAATATAAACACACCACACTGCTCTCAGTCAAATGCATGAATGGGATGTCGTTTATTCAAATGTGTTACTTGGCAACGAGGTTCTTACGGCAGCTGGCTTCATCCTCTCCGTGGGGACAATCTGGGGTGAAGTCACACACTTTGCTTTCCTCGATACACACCCCATCACCGCAGGCAAACCACGAGGGAGGGCAAACAGGAGGAGGGGCAACACTGGTCTCTGCCACAGGAATCAAAAATATGAGATTAATAAAATTTTGATGGAATTACAGTATTCAGTTACAAGACACACTTTGATAACTGAGCTATTAAATCAAGTGTAGACCCACCAAATACAAAGAGTTACAGTTGTTATCACTGACTCCCATCATATGATTTTATCATTAAAAAGCAGTCATGGGAGATCATGGTGGATTAATATAGATGAGCTTAGCTGAATCCAGAGACATTAGCTGAGTTATGGAAGATTAGATCTAACTGTGAAATGAATGAAGTTCAGATATTTGATCAATAGTACATCCCTGACTTCATCTCTTAAATGAACTCAATTTCATTTTGCTTATGAAGAGTATTGGAAACATAAGTGAAAAACTGCCCACTTTTTAAATGGCTGTTGGCCAGCCACTGAAAAGTTTTTTAGTAAGTTGTTACAACAGAAACTTCTTCTCTGTAATATCTAATTTTTTAATGAAAATAATTCAAAGTAGTAGAGACATTTGCTCAGGTTGAACTTGAGCTGAGCCATGCTGGTAATTAGGTCACAAAACTGCATGAGGATGAAAAAAATTGCCCCACCCTAACAGATGCAAAAGGTAAAAGGTGTTTATAGATTTTTGGCCACTTTGGAGGCAGTAGGACAAGCTAGCCTATTCTAGTGCAGTGCTTTAATGGCACCCACCGGGAGAATTGGCATCACTTATTGTTTATCTGAATGGGCCCTATCTTATATTTACACAAGGGAATGAACATGTGCTAGAGACAATTCTGAGAGAAAGAGTGAACCAAAACAACTGAGCTAAAAGATTCCAAAAAAGCTGCATAGAATTGAGGGGAACCACAGAGTTAGGAGATAACTCACTGTCATTATGTGTGACACCTTTCACATTACCTGTAGTCATTTAATACATTGCTAATATGAAAATATCACTTGCTGAAGCTGTAATAAGTAGAGCTTGTCCTATCCCTCTGCACAGTCCAAGAATATTACACCTCTGATTATTGTCTCATTAACTGACTCATTTTATCAAGGTAAAATATCTAATAAAATAATAAAGGTAGAGCAGAGATTTTCAATAGTCAGACAAGACCTGGCCAGGCTACAACCCCCAGGAATAGAAGTTAGGCATATAAAGTAATAGCTGTAATAAATTATATGGTGGTTAGCTTAGTCCCAAAACATGTACAGACATGAAAACACCCTTGGAGAAACTCACATATACAAAGAGTGTGATTTACGATGACAGGGTGTAAAAGAGGCGTCAAACTTCGGCCGGAAATCTACAATAACATGTTTCTCTCTTATTTTCACCCAGCATCCATTAAGCATTAGATCACAGGCCAGGATTTAATGGTTATCTTGCCATTATTTATGACAGAGCACTTAATCTAAATTCATTGATGCTGTGAACCCCATAATTCAGTACAACAAATTTATTGGCTATGTGGGAGATATGGTGAATTAAAAAAAAAGGATATGAGCCATAAAGAATCCTCTGTAAGTGACCATAATGGCATGTAGTTAGTAATATTAGATTTGGCCACATATCAAAACAAGATCCATGTCCTACACGCATCCAAGCCTATACCGATGTGGCATACATATTAAACCTTGCCCGTGTAGTGAAGTGTTATTGGTATTTTAATGTGAATCCCATTGGTAATTTCTCCAGGACAGGTGGTTTGGTGATAAAAGTTGATGTAGTCATATGGAGCTGCAGGTGGGGAGACTCCAAAGTAGCTTGAACTAGCTGTTGCCCCCTGAACTTTTGTTCAGTTTTTGGTTTTATGTTTCTGATACGATCAACCAGGCCAGATTGCTGACAACCATAGGTGTGGAACATTTCTTTTTGGGAGCGAAAGACAGATGGAAGCTAAGGGACCAAGTGCCAAGGTGACACTGACCTGTCTCATCCACTTAGACATGCTAAACTAGGCCTGGAGGCTGTCCAGTAGACTCTTAAGTCTGCTACACTTTGTCCTTTGCCCACCTCACACCATCTGGGACCAGGAAAATTAGCTGTAATAATACAATCAATGTTATATAGCAAACATGTTACAAATAGTTTCCTTTTTATAGGAAAATAAGCAGACACATTAGTAATCCAGTATTGCCAGTCTAATATTCTCTCTCCCTTGAGCTCTGTTTTGGTCTCCACCAACTCCATTATATTCACAAGCTAGCTGCTAACTGTGTCCATATGCCTCAATGCTGGGCAGGTAGTGTACAGAGGACTTATCAGAACCTCTGAGAGCTGATGAGAGTGGTAGAAGTGGAACGTAACAGAAAATGTTGTGGGACAGGGCTCCAAAACAATGAGCTGGAAGATGCTAAAATGCACAATAAGTTTCAAAGTTTCATGACAATTCAATCAGTAGTTTTAGAGACATTTTACTCAGTATCACAAATTTCATCATGTTAGATAGCTTCCCTGCAGACCTTCCATTGTCATTAAGGAATGGATGAGGAAGCAGGAATTATTTGATTTTAAAGTCTGCTTATTCACAAAAAATCCCTCTTTGCAATTCTAGCTCATCATTTAACAAACATCCTTGAAAGATTGTGGTGCTTTGGCTCCAAACACTGACATCTAACTCAAACCAGTGACATTATTTCTGCCTCTAGAGGAGCTTTGTCTCCATTCTGCAGTCAGAGTGAGCTTGATGCCCCAACAGGGAATGAGACCTAAAAAAGCTGAAGGCCACAGGCTGCAGCTTAAACGAGACAGTCAATAAAGGGGGTTCATCACCTGTTTGTTTTACAGGCAGAGAGCAGGAACATGAATCTATATTGGATGAATAATAGCAGTAAAGATGCTATAGTTTGTGCTTGCAGCTAAAAACCTGTTATCACCCTGACAACATGTTAAAATTCTGTCCAAAACGCCAAGTGGAGAGTGTTTTATCGAATACTCCCAGCTAAGATGTTCAACTGTATCATTTTCATCACTGAGCTGCAGGCAGCGCACTACAGCAGACATAAATAAACCCATAGATTGTGGCACAGACTGCTCCATATTCAGCGCAGGGAAATGTGTGGTAAGCACTATTTTAATGAGTCAGTTATTCTGTTATGAATCCCATCCCGGGTGCTTCAGTGTCTTCCCTCTGTTATCAGTATTCAAAACAAGTTTGTGGCAGTCTGTTTATGTGTGGCGATATTTCAAAATGTCAAGGTCTAAACTTGTCCCGGTCTGTGTAGTGTAGATGTTATTAATCTTAGCAGTACCAGGCACAGTCACGCAGCCGGGACTGAAGGATAGGTCGTCGATGGCCAGGACCTCGGAGGCTTCACTGTCAGCTGAGAGTTTTCCTCGAACGATCACCTGACAGATACACAGAAAACTTTCAAGATCAGTCACCTTTTTATTATTTCTCTACACAGTCTATTTGTTCCTCTGTATTTTGGCTTGTGTGCACATATACATGCATGCATATTGCAAGGATGTCAAGTATAAAAGACACAAATTATTCACCGGCTAACCAATAAAAATGAATTTTAAAAAGTAATTTAATCTTAGTTTAGCGTGTTAGCATGCTAGCATTTGCTAATCAGCACTAAAAGTAATGTACAAAGTACAGCTGATGGGAATATCATTAGTTTTTTTAAGTAAATAGTCATTTTATTGACCTGATTATTGAGATACAAGAAAAGTCAACAACAACAGTGTGTGTGCCAAATGTAATGTCAATCCTTCACTAATCCTTCACTCAAAACTAAACTTCTAGAGGGAACCTTGGGGGACTCAGGTCATATAGGAAATATCATCTGGGTACCATAACTGTCTGTGCAAAATGTTAAGGCAATACATGTTGTAAATTAACCTTTTCAACCTGCTGGTGGTGCGACAGGAAAAGTCAGAGGATCACCGAAGTCTGTATGATTCCTCCTGTGGTGAACGTGAACGAAAGACATAATGCTAGCTCGGCTAAAAACATCACATTTTCTCTTACTGTCACATTGCTACAGATTAATATCGTAGATACACTGATCAAAGTCCACACAACAGCTTTATCTACACAAGTGGAGTTTTATAACCCATCATTTATGACTGATCATAACGAGTGAGGGGAAAATGTAGGCTACTCAACTACACAATTTTCATTAGTCATACTTGTCACCTGGTATTTCATTTTTTTCCAGAGCTGGACTTTGTGCCACAGAAATAATACAATCTATAGCAATGACTGTACATCACCAGTGTGTTTATCTGATCCAGACAATGAGTTTTATTATATCATATTTTGTATTTATATGCACTTTATATTTACATGCACCAGTCTTTATAGAGATGTACAAAGGAATATCTCTGAGGAGGTCTAAAAGAAAACTCTGGAGGATTTAAGGAGGTGAAAAAGTGCAGATCATTGAGCAAACAGACTAAAATTAATCTTCCAAAATCATCATGGTAAATAAAAACCCACTTAACTAAACTGCCTTTGAGACAGGAAGGGGATTAATGGAGGGGAAAGTGAATGTTAGCAGAGTGTTGACCTCTCTTTACCCCCTGATTCAACCGTGATATGAAACTGAGTTGACTGTGGTCAGTGACAGATGGTGAAGGCAGAGAAGGGGAGAAGGGTGACACGCTGACATTGTCTGAGGATAGAGGAAGGACACAAACAGCAGGCTTCATAGGACTCCAGATGGCCTCTGAAGGGTCCAGTTGGGTCAGTACCCCCTCACTGCACATAAATGGCTCCTGTAGTGCAGCTCATATCTGCTATGATGACTTTATCAGTTTCGAGGAAATATAGACTGTAGAGTGGGTACCTTGTCACCCACTATATAAGCAAATATGGCTTCTATATTGATACCAAAGTGTACAAAATGGCATAATAGCTGTTTCATATGTTTTCTGCTGTGACCTGTCTGACTTGTCTCTTGTGTGATTTGTCAGGGCACCAAACTAGTTCCCCCTCTTAGGATTAATCTAATCTAAATAATAAAATCTAATCCAAACCATGAAACAGAAATATAAAACATCATTATGGGAAATTCTGAATGTTACAAACCTGAAAACTGTAATTACTGGAAAAGTGAATCACTGTCCGCAGCCATGTTTCCATTTGTGCGGAGTGATTCCACACCACTGTGCTCTCACCCGGTGCATGAGTCACAACCAGGACCTGAAGACCTCCATGTGTTGCCCCGACATAGTAGTAGAAACTCATCTGTTACATGAAAATGAAAGGAGACTCGTCAGTTGATATCATGCTGCTAATAGTTTTGTCTTGCTAAAAGTTACCCAATGTGTTACCTGGCAAGTGTGGCTGGGTTGGAAAACAGGTGTGGTCAGGTCCGCTGTGGTTCTGTTTCCTCCAACAGGTAACAGAGACAGGAAATATGCTGAAGGAGAGAGAGAAGGGGATTGTGGGGGTGCGTGCATGTGAAAAAATATATGGTGTAACTTGTGAATTCAAAATGGAGTATGTCCCATGTGAGAATCTCTAACCTGATGTGTTGTTGGTGTGGTCATGTTTGAGTCCCGGGACTTCAGTTGTTCTGTTCCATTCAGATAATGTCTCTGAGCTTTGGATCAGGTCACACAATCCCTCCTCAAAGTTACACCTTCTGTATCTGGAGCCTTTAAAAGAGAAATAGTAATACTTTTACTGTACTGCTGCTTTCACTTGTGCACTTTTGTGCTTCACCCTGAAATATATTTTACCATCATCCTGTGCTTTGGAACCAAGCTGTTGGTTCCACACACAATAAAGATTCATCAGCTCAGCCGAGCTCAGACACTAAGCAGTTTCTCATTGAAAGCAGGGGTTCCTGTTTGGCTTTATAGCCAAATGTGCAACAAGGGAATATAAAACATTAACAATAAGGCTGTATCTTCAGAGGTATGCCAGGCAGGAATCAGAGCAACATTTATCTTACTTCATCTTGTATTTTAATTTACTCTCTTTTTTGACTGCTGTGGTATTTGGCCATGCTATTTTTAAAAAATTGACCACATATCGCCTGTACCTTTATACTTTCAGTATAAGCCACTATTATTTCCATTCAGATGTGTATATTTTGATTATATGTAAGAAATGCTGTCAATTACAAATACTCTTAAACAAAATTTATTGTAGTTTGCAATAGTGACATATATACATTTTGTATTTTACCTAAACATTTAGCAGCTGCATTGCACTTCATTACTACATTGCTTGTTTATATGACAATAAAACCCTTAATTTTATTAACTATAGCTTTAAAAAACAAGGAACAGAGATACACGGAGTCTGCCTATAGGCTTTAAACTTCAATAGCAACAATTATTTAAGAGAAAGTCACTGCTTTATAAGATATGTGTTGCTGTAGGTGCTCATCTGAGGATATGTAAATAATGGTTTGTAATACAGAGCTGTGTAAAACGTTCATAAAGAGTGAGAAGAACATTTTTACATCAGTATTTTTTGTGTTGAAATGTACCTCAAGTGGCCCTGAGGGTGAGCAATTAAACATGACTAGTTAATAATGAATCTTTAACTAATCTATTTACATTATTTGGAAGCAGGTAATGATTAAATAATGTTTAATATACTAAACAGGTTCAGTCTTTTTCTATGATGGTTATTAACAATACAGTGTTACAGCATTCTGTAAGTGAAATATGAACACTAAATGACCACATTTTTTAATGGTCAAGGAAGAGAAGCATTGCATGGTTCTTTTAATTCAGGTACAGTTATTTTATGTGTGAACGACATATTTTTGTAACATCCCTCATCAGCATTTACTCAACCAATGAGCAGCATTTTAAATTCTGTAGTATATCTTTTAACTGGATTACTTCCTGTTTTACTTGAATCTTACATTCTCTTAATATCATTCAGGTTTAGATAACTATACTGTATATTTTCCTGCTTTACTCACAGTTTTCCTCGTCGCTGCCATCTCCACAGTCGTCAGTGAAGTCACACACACAGTCCTCAGGCACACACAACCCCTGAGTGCAGGTGAACTGCTGGGTTATTAAACAGCCTCGGACACAAACAGGGGCAAACACCAGAGAGGAGGCCAACAGCAGCCACATCGACTCCAGCAGCAACGTCATCACCCTGGTTATTGTTTGTCCTCTAACTACAACACCTTATTTTCACCTCCCAGTAAAACATTTTGTTGTTAGGGCATGAAGAAAAAATCCTGTCGAGGTAGACCGTTGCTTCGCCGTGTACAGTTTACTTGGATCTTGGATTGATCCTGTACGTGTTCACGCTGTGAGCATGTTGTAAAGGGGCAATAAATAGCTTTTATGGCTGTTGCTCAATAAGGTCATTTTGCTGGTTCATGTGTTCCTGTATTTAACACGGACCCATGTCATTACAAGAAGAAAGAAAGAAAGAAAACTCTCAAAAGTGAGGATGTTATAGTGGTTCTATCTTCTTGAAATGGATTTATGCTTAAGATCAGAGTTAAGATTAGGTTTGGGGAAATATGCTTCTTTGTGTTTTTCCTGAGAAATACAGGAGAAGATACCTCCCAGTCTTTGTGGTCACTATGAAGCTACAGCCAGCAGCTAAATTAGCTTAACTTAGCATAAAAGTCAGGAACAAGGGGAAACAGCTAGCCTGGTTCAGCCTGAGGACAGAAAATCCAAACGGCACTTCTAAAGCTCCTTTTGACATTCTCATCCTTGAGCACAAAAAGCTTTTTGAATAACCATTGCCAAACAACTCATAATAATTTAATGCTGAGTGTTTTCATCTAACTAATTATAAGTTGATGGATTGGACATGCGACAAGTGAGAGAAGAGCTGAGGCTGGGAATATGAACCACTATCAGAGGATCATTAACTGTGTCCAACAGGGCTCAGCTCCACGTTACAGTGAGGCATAATTTCATTTCACAGCAATCAATAAAGACAGGACCTTAAAACAGACAAGCGGCAAGCCAGTACAAGAGCTGTTGTGGTTCAAATGAAATTAACCTTGACAGAAAAGGCAAGCTCGACGGCTCCATAGGGGACAAGGGACCAATGGAACAAGGAAAAGATCACGTATGTATTGATCCCTATTGGCAGTGGTAGTGTACATAGTACAAGCAGCAGCATGAGGTGCTTTGCGTAGTGGAGATTTTCATCCCTGCTCAGGCCAAAATGAGTCCTCGAGTTGTTTTTAATACCAATCAGCAATTAGTCACTTTAAATAACAGTGTCAGGATACAGAAGTACATGGGAGAGGAAGCAATTTGTGCACAGGATGATAAAGTCTAATTGTCTTATTCCATTTTTGTCTGACAGGAAAGTTCAAGAGTACAGAATATCAACGTGGTCAGTCATGGTGACTCATAACCACAATTACCTGATCTCAACAAGGGGAGTCATTAACATCTGCTGGTTAGGAGTCCAGCCAACAGGGCTGCACAATACGGACTTCACTGTTCAGTAAATAAAAGTGGCAATTCATTAAAATAAATTATTCCACCACAGGCACTAATATTCAAAGCAGATGGATATAAATGCAGTCTAATTCTGATACTGCTGGCGTAAATGTTAATTTCACATAAAGAATATTCTGAATATTCTAAATTGTAGTCCTAGAAGTAGATTAAAATAAAGCAAGAGCGTCTATGGCCATGCTAGCTGCTCTGCAGAGCAGTGTGTTGTGCTATGTGCTTCATGTATTTCCTTCCCCTTCTGTCTTACAGCCTATGAATTCTTAAGATCTCTTGCGATTTGGATCACCTTCATGAGAAAAACTGAGGTCAAAGCAAAAGCAGCACTTAAGTGGCTTAAATAAGACAGATTTATCAGAACTGAAACAAATCTGTTGCAAAGACACATACAGGCAATTTAGTCTAAAACACTTCTGAGAATATTTTTAAGTTTGTTTTTTTTCTCATTCCATTCAGCCGCAGCGTAGAATCCCGTCTTTACCCCACTCTCTCCCTCTTTGTGGCTGACCGAATTTTAATTCTGAGATATGCAAATTATACTGTGTAAGCTCTTGCCCAAGATTGGTGAGATCATTCATTGGCCCCGCCCCCTGCTGCTCCACCGCTGGACTTCTGGATTGGCCCGGCGTCTCTGCGTCTCCACCAATCCAGGCGGCCTATGCGATTACGTCACCAGTTTAAATTCCTGTGAGGCCGTCAATTATGGTGGCATTGGTTTTAAGTGAACTGCCTGCCTGTGGGGCGCTAGGTTTTCGTTGTCTGGCCACATTTATTGTAAGGGTGCTACTTCTGTTTCTGTCTGTATTTTTGTAAGGTTTTGTGCTCTTCTCTCTTTGGTCAGTCAATAGGCTAGCTCCTGAGTGGAGTCCTCCGTTTGTTATCCAGTTGTTTTACTTATTTCTTTAAGTAATAACAGTTGGGCCTTCGTTATCGTTTGTCTATTTCATTGTTGTATCTTGGTTTGTGTAATCGGTCAAGTCTGTGATTTTGGTTGACCACCTGGTTTCTTTATGTTATTTTCCCTTCCCCAAGCCAGCCGGGGTTTTAACAAGCTGTGGGAAAGCTGTTGAAGACTGTCTGTGTGATTGCAGGTTCATATGTACCTCTACAGGAGAGAAATAGAAACCAAAGTGAAGTCGTGTTGCCTAGTCATTTGCTTTCATAATCGCTTTTTTCCTGCCTTGGCGCCTTTCCTCACCTTGCTAATTAGAACATATTGACAGCTAAGAATTTTGAATGCAACCAATCTGCTTTTACAATCCCTCTCAAGTTGTGGCGATGTGCACCTGCTAATTTTCTTCCAACCTGAATCCGGTGATTCACAGTTGAGTGAAGTGATCATAACAGCTGGGGTTTAATTTTAAAACTGTATCCTGTAGGAGATGCTTCACTCAGCACGTCAGATTAACACAACATGAGGAGGAAGATCCTGCAGTGCTCTGCGACATGAGACACAAAGAAGCTAAAAAAAAAAAAAAAGTGACAAATGAGTTTAATAAAAGGAATATGAGCCAGAAAATCAGTCTGCATTAAACACCTGAGTCTTATGCATCCCACTTGCCACACTGCTGCCACCTGTCAGTATTTAAGAGCCACTTTTCCAAAAATGTTCTGCACCTGAAGCATCTGCAGGCTGGATTGTATTTTTAAAAGCATACGTCATATCAACGGTAAAGGGAAAAAAATATTCAACACTTTAACATGCAGTGACAGGGAAACAAGTTGTGGACACAACACAGACATATCAGCTGAAGTCAAACTTGTTTGCAAACAGTTGCAGAAGCAACAGTTGTGAGGCAACATTATCATTCATTTGATGCTGTGTTTCTGGCCACCTGTTGTATATAAGTCCAATATTCACTCTCTTTTAGCTCTGTGTTTGGTCTCCGCCAACTACCAAAGGAAATATCGGTCTTTCTGAATGCTCTTTGTTCTCCAACTAGCTGCTAAATATAGGTTTCTCTACTGTATATTATATTGTTGGGTTATTATTTCTTATATGTTATTAATGTGGAAGTAGCACTTTACTGCTGTAGCTGATCAAGCTGTAATTATTTCATATACTTTGGAATCTTGCATTTTATAAGCTCAGTATATGTTTTAAAAATAAAATCTGCCAAACAACTGTAGCAAAGCAGTAGTATAATATTTCTCTGTACTCAAGTTACATTACACTACTACTATAAAGCAATAAATCAGCCCTTACAATAACCTACCTAATTAGTAGTTGACTTGTTGTGAATGTCTGGCTCCGAATGGCAGTTTTTCTAAATGATGCATCAGATTATTATAAAGTGTTTTCAGAGCAAAGAACCTGCCCTTTCTCCTTCTGGTCATTAGCCCTCACAGTAAATCACCTGTGTAATTATAGCTTGATTAATGATAAAGAGAGGGAGGGTTCATTAGACAAGAGGAGAGGACAGGTTTTATAATGACGACCCAAAATGATCCCATGAATGAAAAGTCTGACCTGAATTAACAGGCTTTTCCTTCACCGTACCTTTCACCTTTAAACAGTCTTCACTAAATATTACACTGATAGGACAGTACTTGAGTGTGATTCTGGAAAGCTGAGGAATAAAAAAGAATATGACAGCTCAAACTTTTTGATATTCAAGTGCTGCAACATAAATTGTGAGGGGAAATCGGCAGAATCCTTGACCATGACAGCCCTGTGTGTGTGTGAATAATAAGCTGACATCAGGGCATGAATTCATGGAGCATGTGCTGTAATTGAGGCATTTATATGCATCCATCAGGGCAGGGAGGCTGTGAGTCTGTGTAGTTATAAACATTTGTGGGTCAGCACGTAGGCGGTTGTATCCTGCTTGACACAAGCCATTTCTTTTAATGACAACTCACACTCCATTTCATGTAGAAAAGCTCATGATCTGTCATGGCCTAAAATCCGAGCATAAGAAGGAATGGTACACACCTCAAGACACGCACACTTGTTGAGGTGTGTGTGAATTTTTAGTGTGAAAGTTAATTCTCAATCCTTAATTTCCCAAATTAACAGTCAGTTTTGCAAGTATACTACCAAAACTGTGTTCTTTCATTTCCTGCGCTTTACATTTAAAACAAAAAGAGAACAACAAAGTGGGAGAAGATGGTACATAAAAGCAGTTCATCTGGACTGATGAGTTGCACATTGCTTGGTTGTAACAATACACCATTTACAGTGTTTTTCTTGCTACAGCTGAATATTTAATGACCTCAGTTTTTACCACTGCGAGCACAAAGACAGTGTGGCAATAGACTGCAATGCTCCTCACCCAGAACACAGTTTAGACTAAATGCCTCAATATATCTCAGCACCAATGTGTCTTTGCTCCACTGGTTTGAATGATTTTGGGGAGATGCAGTGTACTCAGCCAGGAAAACTCTGATGTGAATATAGAGTTCAAAAGGTGTCAGGGCTTTTGGCAGGACGCCATTCCCTGTTGCGTGCGAAGTTCACTGGGACAAGCTCAAGGAGTTTTCCGGCAGATTCAGGTTGAGACAGTGTTTCCTCTCCAGGATACCCTCTCTGTTCATGACCAGAAGAAGCTGCTTTTAACTTGTCAGAGTCAATAAATCACTTTTCTCACTTGCTCATTTCAAGGGCAGTGCTCAACATGATAAAACAAATGGACTTTTCTAATATGATGTTGAAGGGTTAAGGCATTTTACATTTTTCAAAGATATTGTTACTTATGGGTACTCCTATAATTTTACAAAATCTCAATTAATTCTACATTTTCTTCAGTGCTAGTTATGAAATACAACTGCACACAAGACTGTGTGAGCCTGTTAATATGTTCACTTGGTTTTAGAAGAACTGAAAACCACTGTCTCTATGACAATAATGTATAATCCTATTTGCTCCAAAGTTAGAGATAATCCTGAGGCAGAGTGTCAATCCCCATGTTATGTTGAGGTCTCTCTGCCAGTTGTTTTGCTTTCAGTTTGGGCTGGATTACCATCAAGGCAAAGTGCTCTGCTGCTCCCAAAAGATCCAGATTCACTGCTTGTCAACTGCAACATTTGTTGGGGAATTTATATCATCAATATCAAATGAGATGAATCTGGCATCTCTAACTTATTCTGTGGCTTTAAAGTGGCACTGAGTAGAATACTCAAATGTGCAGTATATTCCTAAACAAAGGTAAGAGAATATATGCAAATTGTACAAAAGGTTGTATGTGGGGAGCCCAACAGCAAATTCTTGCCCCGAGTCAATCTGGTTATGCTCATATAAAGTCTTTAGTCCTCTGCCAGACTGGATCAGCCACAGAAAGATGTGCTCCATCTCATCCAGTCACCAGTGTTGTCTGACACCAGCTGCACTATGTGTCATATTTCCTGCCACTGGCAAGGCAAAAAAGCAAAATGTTGACGCTGCTTTTTCTCAAAATCAACCTCTCCTGTGAACTTTATCCACTTTTATTCACATATTTTGTTGGGATTTCAGTTCTTTTTGGGATAAATATATTGTTAGCCACATCTTTGTTCCACTTTACTCTCTTCACTTGGAAGCAGTGAGCCTATCAAAACTGTAAATGTTTCAGGGGTGCTAACACCATGAGATTTACTGTAATATCTGACTTCTATATCTACAGCCACTAGAGGGAATAACTAGAGGTTATAATTGTGCACTCAAATACTGAACAGAATATTAATGAGTGTAACAAGAGATTTACCATTTTTTAAGTATTACTCTAGCAGTTTGAGTGGCTGCATGAGAAGCTCAGAGAATCTTCAATTTCAATATGCTCCACTGCATGGATTTATAAAAACAGGGAGCGAGCCAAGAAATATTTTTGCTGGTGTATTTTTCTTCGGTTCCAATGAAAAATGCAGGAGAAAGTGACATTTGGTGCTACTTTCTGTGCTGTATGTGGTTTGACATTTCATTACAGCCAAGTGAGGATGACTTGAAATGCAACATGACATAAGTCATTACTTATGAATTTATCTTCTTTAAAAAAAAAAAAAAAAGACATACATAAAAACATAATAATTATTCTACCATTGAACGAGATACATTAATTCTGTCTGAGAAGAGAAAGGTTAAATGTTTGCCTCACTGGACCATTAGCACTGTTATTTCTGGGGACAAAATGGAAAATGTCTGGCATTTTTCCTGGACTGCGAGTGAAATATTACATACAGATAAAACCTGAAAACAAAAGGTGAATAGATGGGAAATCTGGCTTCAACAACAAAAAGTAATTTCAAGCCAGCAGAGAGCGAATGCACTACAACTGGTCTACAGCTGAAGAACTTATTACTATATAAACTATATATCTATACAATATATTTGAGATCAGTTTTTTGTGTGAATGCTGGTGATGTCCCACTACATGTCTGATTGTGTGCACTGTAGGGTATATGTGTAATGGAGGGGGGTTGGGGAGGTCATGGTCCAGCGATGAAGCATCCTTGTAAAATGCAAATGAAACTGCTGAATGTATAAGAAGACAGACTTAAACTGATACTTATGTGACAGGGAAAATGTCATGAGAGCTGTGGCTGCACAATACATCTGGGAAATTGAATTTTTGTGTGAATTAATCAGCAGCTCTGGTGCTGTAATTATCTCTGAACAGAGAATAGTGGACAAACGATCAACAGGAATGTTTAATTCTGACTGGTTGGGAATCAGGGAGATACTGGATCCTTGTGTGTGGATATCTCTATTTGAGGATTTAAACACTGCAGGAGGAGCTGCATGACAAATTAAATTAAACAAGATTAGTAACAAAAGCTGCAAGGATCAAAATATGTTTGTCAGTCTCACAAAAGAAGTAAAATGCTTAACTGGGAGGAAAGGCCACAGGGTGCAGAGGGTTGCAAATCATATCTCTCTAGAAACAAACCACTGAATAGATATTGCTAAATTACAATGTAGAGTCAGTAAAGGCTCCTGGAGCAGGGCTGTTTGTGTCATTTAGTCTATAATGGCCAGGTATAGTTTGTTTGAGTGTTTCTAAGAGGCCCCAATCTCTGGTGCAGATTCCTTGAAGGCAAACAAGCATAGTCATTTTTTCCAAATGTAAAACAATGTAAAAATGGTACAAATACAAAAAAGGTGTTTGGCTCTTCACTGTTTTATTGTACAACTGCCCAAGGCTTCCATTCAGCCAGTCTGTTGAGCATATGGTGTTTATTTCACCAGTTTTAGTACAACAAATCGGTTTGGTCTCGATTCAAAATACATTATGTTCTGACAGAACAGCGCTATATGAAGGGAGAAGCAATCCAAAAACTCATCTTGTATAATAAGCTGCCCTGTTAACAGTCCTACACATTTGAAAATAACAAGGCATACGCACATAATAGATTTCAAATAGAAGGGAATAGACTGCACTAAGGAATCAGTGAACCCAAATAATGACAGTAAAGTTAATTTGAATAAGAATAAGCTTTTTCTCAGAGGATATTTTGATGTGTAGGAAAAGCACAGGTGTAAATAATAAAAAATTCATTTAGCTGCTTCTGTTTCAGTGTCCTGGTGTTGTGCGTGCTGCCTTGGTTTACTGGGACACTTGAATAGGACAGAGCCATCGTTAATGTCATTAGTAACACCTGTGCTTTGTCTGCTTGTGTTTTGACATGGACTTTGCTTCCTCATTGTTTGGGGTCACACACACTCCACAGCTATATGTGTAAAAATGATTATAGTTTCAAAATCAACCAGTTTCCTGCTTTAAATATTTTCTTTTCTTCTGGCCTATTAAACCCTAAAGATGTTAAGGTGGTAACCGTTCTCTAAGTCTAAGTGGACAGAGCTGTGTTAGGAATTACAGGCGGTCAGTCATTAATCCATGTACTAATAAAAATGGTGTCTCAACCTAATAGGTTAAACAAAACTGAGAGGACTGTGAAGAAGAAGCACAGAGTTGTATGTGTAGCACAAGACATGCCCACACAGTCCTGAGAAGAAGTCTAACCAGACATAAGTGTGGAGGTACCAGGGGTGTCCAGGGTCTGTTACTTAAGATACTCCGCCAATTCTAGTTTGACCTCCAGTGAATATCTCTCTCGAAACGTAGCAGGTTTTTTTTCACTCATATTTTCACACAGTCAACAATCCATCAAATAAATGAGCAGATAAAAATCCATTGATACAATGTTAGGTTAAACATTCATACATTTCCATCAGAATACTGTGAAATGAAGTACAACCCAGTCACAGTAATTCACACAGGAGGACTCTGCTATCCCTGCTTACATTTCATTAAGTGTTATAACGTGATGATGGAAGTGGTATTAAACTGTTTTATATCAAAGGCAGCAGTAATGAGATGGACAAAGATCCCTGCAGGTCATCTGAAAGGATTGCAGCAGTAAATTTAGTCAAAGCTTATTTATTTGAGTTGTGTTTATGTGCGTCTGCTGTTTGTGCATGTACGACTTGTGGGTATATTAATAGCAGTGTTTACCTGTGCCCTCTTTGAAATAAGTCCTTCAGCCTCTTTAAATAAAGGAAAGTGATTACATTCACAAACAAAGCATCAGTTACAGCTAAGACATAAATTTAGAGCCTGAGTGAGCAGCGCAAATACAGACTTCCTCCTGCGATATGAATCCACTTATTAACATAGTATTCATCATCATCATCATCATCATCATCATCATAATCAGAGTCAACAGTCCCAAACAAAAACACTTCTAATGCCAAGCATGATCTAGGTTGAAATATGATCATATCAGAGTTTCAGCTGAACAAACAGCTGCTTAGAGTATGAAAATAACAGAAGTGTTTTCATATCAGTGACAGGTAAAGAAAAAAACAAAACAAAACATCAAACCAGATTTTGGTAGAAACATTAACTGGAAAGACACACTGAGCCTAAAAACCTCGACCTGCTGAACAACTGAGAGCTATAACACCTGCTTCCTGATGTGTAATCACAAACATCTGTCTTGTGTGTTATTTTTCATAAAGAATAAGGGATGAATGGAAATGTACAGTAAATGTACAAGTGTTGCTTGTGTCTGTTTTTGTTAACAGGAAAAGGGGCTTCAGGGAACAGTTAGACTAAATGATCCTTTAGCTCCATCTAGTGGTTCATCTCTTTAGGCTCATTTTAGGCACAATATGATAAGGATAACCCAAATTTTGTGCTTGTCATGCATCATATTTCTGTTCTTCCTCGTGGTTTCTCTGCCCAGTAATCTGTTTCACCAGAATAATCCACTCAGCATCTATACTGCTCCATAGGAAAGGCTTGAACAACACAATAAGACAAGACACGTGAAGCAACCAATACAGGCTGTTGATTAAGTATATTAGTCCTGTCCTGTGTGTTGTGTCTTTGTAATATGTATGCTTTCTTTCATCTGACTTTTACTTGATAACAGAGTATTTTTACACTGTAATATTGCTACTTTTACCTTAGTAAAGAATCTAAATACTTCTCTCAGTGTTGCACATGGCAGGATAAACACACAGCTAATACAGAAGTCGACGCACAGTCCACTTATTTTCAGTCTATCAGTGCTGAAGCTTGTTGAAAGTTAAGGATCAAGCCAGCCTGACTAAAGCTGAACCCCATGTTTAGATTTTTACATGGGTCAAAAACATTTCCTAGTATCATCCTCTTTAAATAGGTATCTCGTTTGGACTGATATAGAACCTGGTGTTCAGTCTTGTAAAACCCTATATGCACAGACTGTTACTTGAACAGAGTTCAGTGACAGTAAAACTACTAAAGAAAACTTTTATGCAAAATAACTGCAGAAAATCAATAATAAAAGAGTGAAAATAGAAGTCAAGAGTGCACTAAAAGCCATTATATGCTCTCCTTTCTAAAGTCATGACGTTTGCCTTTACGTGCTGCGTCACAGGCGTGCGTCAGTCTAGTTTGTAAACAGTCTTCCTGCAGAAGCTGCAGCTTCAACATTGGTAGTATTGTAGTTAGCTAACATGACGTGCCAGCATTTTATATTACGCTTGTAAAGGTTTCCACTCGTCGCTGCTTAGTTTATACCTGTTAATAATCCAAGTGACTATCGAGTGGTGTTGTAAAATCTTTTTTGGGGCTTTACAAGTCCGCGTCAAATTGCTGTTATTAAGCTAATCTTACTCCTTAGGCTAGTTTTAGCTAGCCAAGTCGTTTCCTCTGCAGAGGATAAGACGCAGCGTTGTTTTTTATCTTTTAATGTTAAAATGGTGCTTTCCTTGGTGAGCCTCTGTGCCAAGGAGGTGGTGAGTGACCACAGCTCGTCGCCGTGCTGGCTGAGGTGGGTGCCCAGGGAGCTCTACAGACCGCTGCTGGAGGCCGCCTTCACCAGCTGCAGACCGCTGGCTGTGGGTGAGCTGGTGCAGAGATGGCCCGAACGCGCCCTGCGTGTCGGTGGACGGAGGAAACCGGGACAGACTGCGCCAAATCGACTCTGCATCCAGGCTTTGTTACTTGCAGTTGTCAGAGGACTGTCGGACCGAAGGTGAGCATGTCACTCTTGGAGCAGCAAAGTTTATTTATAGAGCTCTTTCCACAACAGAGGTTATGAATTGCTTTACATGAATAAAAGAAAGAAAGAGATAGAAGAAGTGTGTAATACACAAAGTAAAAATTATATTTATATATGTTTAGTTCATCAGAATTGTCTCTGTAATAATGAGTAATATATCAGACCTCATCTAATTCCTGTTTTCTAGATGTGCCCTGCAAATACTGGATCTCTGTGGGCTCCAGGGAGATGAAGGAGGGATGGGAGACCCGATGGGAGGCTGGTCTCTGACTGTAGCTCTCTGCACCATGGTTGTTCAGGCCAGAGGTGGAGCACAGAGGGCACAGAGGAGAGATGGAGAGAGGGAGAGGAAAAGATTCTCAGCCTTGGAGAGAGAGAAGGATATAAAAAGAGAGAGGGGACAGTGGAGGAGGGGAAAAGAGCCTAATGGCGATGAGGCAAGCAATGACAGAGAGAGGATGGCATTGTCGGGAGTTCTGGGTGAAGAGGAGATGATTAAGGGAATCAGGAGGAGGATGGAGATAGAGAGGAAAAGAGATGGCACATTGGCAGGTTCAGCAGGCATCAAAAAGGAAAATGAGGAAAGAGATCTAGGAAGTGACGTGTTGGTGCATGTGAGAGCTGACCTGTTTGTCAATGCTCGATCTTGGGAACGTGCCCGTGTGGCTCTCAACACTGCAGGACCCCTTAAGCTTCAATGCAGATACCTACGCGTGGAGGAAATCTCTGTGTCGAGCATCAGGACTCTGCTTGACCTCCTGCCTCGCCAGGGACTCCAGGGCATCGACGTTCGCTACAGCAGCCTCGGGGTGGCTGGCTTGGCTGAGCTGCTGCCTCTGCTCTCCGCCTTCCCTGCGCTGAACTCTCTCCGGCTGCACTATTGTAACTTGGACTTTCGCCGAGACCACCCCGGCCAAGAGGAGGCACTGAGGGACTTGTCACAGGGTTTGGCACAGCTACAAGAACTGCGACGCCTCAGCCTCACTGCACTGCGCCTGCCAGGACAGCTTCGTGTGCTGCTCAGGTTTGGCACCGATTCATGTTTAACTTGAACACTTTTCTGCAACTTTTGTATCTACACTTTGAGTAATAGCACAATGTCAGATTTTTTTTCACAAATTATCAAGTTATATATTGCCCCCCCCCCCCCCCCCCACAATAGTATCTGTCTAGAAAGTGGTCTTTGAGGTCCTCAGGGGCTATTTTGTTACAGATAGTATGGTCTATAGCAGTTGTATGGCTCTGTCTTACGAAGGTAACCACCCAAGCTGTTGGAATTGTTTGCCACTGCGTGCTCCTGAGTTTAGATTCAACCCAACTCTGACAAATTTGTTCTGAGAAAATTTGAAATTTTAAGTGTTTTGTTCTTCCCCCTTTTGTTACAGCTCACTGCCTCAGCCTCTGGAGATCGTGGAGCTTCCATATTTGAGCCTGAGTCCGGCTGATCTTGCCTATCTGTCCTGCAGCCACCATGCCTCCACGCTGCAGCAGCTGGATCTAAGTGAGAACCGTCTGGATGAAAACACTCTGCCCTCCATTCGCCGCCTCCTCTCCCAGGCTTCTAGCAGCCTGCAGCACCTCTCTCTGAGCGGCTGTGGCCTAAATGACAGCCTAATGGCGCTCCTGCTGCCCTCACTGGGAGGCTGCTGGGCCCTCAAGAGCTTGGCTTTAGCCCTGAACCCGCTCTCCATGTCTGGTCTCATGGACCTGGTGAGGATGGCTGCTCAGATGCCATCCCTCCGTCAGCTGCTGTACCCCAACCCCCTGGAGGACTACCAGCCGGGCCTCCCTGACCGGCCCTCCAGTGCTCAGCTCTTAGACTGGCCTTTGGACGAAACCACAGACATCAACATGACCAGCAGCCAGCTCAACAGGGTTTTAATAGACAGCGGACGCACTGACCTCTTTCTGACCTGCGACCTGCTCAACTATGATAAAGACTTGGTAGATTAGAGCAGAAGTTGGGAAGAACAGGTGCTTCTAAGTTCACTCAACCGACATACAAGAACAATGTAAGCACGACAATCAAGTTGTCATGCTGAATATGATAGTATTCTTTTATCTGTGTCTTATCTTTTTGTAATCATGTAATCACTGTGTGTATCAGGTGAAGGATTTTTGCTTTTTCTTTATGGATAAATCACTGCAATCAGCAGAACAGTAATCAGAAGAATATCAATCATCACCAAATCAGCAGGTTTGTTCTTGTTAGAATCATGAATGTGAGCATCAGACAAATCAGATGAATTTGGAAAATGTAAATGTTGGCATGATGGGAGAGCTGGGAATAAGGTTTGTCCCCCTTGGGGTGTAGGACTGTACAGGAACTAACACACGTTTCAGTTAAGAGGTGCTACACTACTAACAAATTCACTTTTTGACTGTATAAATCAAATTGTTGCATACGAGTCGCTGCTGGTTTTGTACCAAAAACGAGTTATTACTTTATAATCAGGCTACCAGGATACTTTAGTGTAGCATCTGTTACAGCCTATCTGCCTTTGTGCCTTTACATCAGTCACTTTCTTTATTCAAGGCACAGATCCAAATATCTGATCAGCTCGCATGCTCCATGTGCATACTGGAGATCAGCAACCAGTGCCGCAGTGGTCAACTTTATATATGTGTTAGCTAAATATTTGCATAAATTCCTTAAATGGGAAATGAATGTAACAGCAAAATATTTTGGTTTATTAGAATTTTGCACCAATTAACTGTTTTTCTGTTTTACCCACTAAGTAATGTACTCTTACATTTTTGTTGTTTTATTGTACATATCTGTCATACAATAATTTCTTCAATATCTCTTAAAATGTTCAGGATTGTGCTTTTCTATTCATTTCACTTGTATATTGAGTCAAAAAGTGTCACCGTTATCAGGAAGTGAGCATACCAAATCACCCTTGTACCACCTGAATGCATTTACATACTGTATGTCATAGAATAAATCGGTCAAAATTTCAAGAGTCGTTTAATTATTCAAAATAATCAACACATTTCAAAATAATGTTTGTTACATGGCTCGTCAGGTGTTAGTGGGAATGTTACGGACTAAGAGGCGTCATCTGTAGTACTCTACATAAGACTGCTGTTGAATGAAGTAGCGGCGGGACGGTGCTTTCAGCCAGTCCTCGTCTGTGTAGATGCGAAAGGGGCACAGGGTGATTCGAGATAACGGCAAAGAGATGAAATGGGGAAAGTCCATGAGGAAAGGACGGTTTCGCAGGGGAGGCAGAATGATTCCTGTGTGAAAAGAAACCATTAAAAAACATTCACTTTGGAAAACAGTTACATGAAAGGAGAAGTGTATGAAATGTTACCTGGTGGCCTGCGTATCCTGGCCATGCTGTAAGTCTCTCCCAGACGAAAGATTGGTTGAGAACTACTACACAAACACACAGAAAAGTTAAAAAAAAATGTGTAGCAAACTACCATAAACAGAGGAAACTACTATATACACGACTTTCACATACCAGTCATATAAAGGCAGAAGTACAGTGTTTTTGCGACCAGCAGGTGCAACACATCGAGCCCTTCTGTACTCTTCTTGTTGGATGGAGCAAAAATAATTCAGCACATCCACCATGCTGAAGGTTGGTGGCTTCCACTTTGCTGTACTCCTGAGGTGCAGATATTTGTCATGTTCCTGGTGGTGTGGAAAGAGAGGGGCAGTTAATCACTTACAGTAGCAAGCCAAAAGCAGCCGTACCAATCAACAACACTGTGACAAGTTCTCATGTACTCCTATTTAGAGGAGTTCAGGTCATAGTGAAGGACAACAGTGGAGAGCTGATTCAGAGAGGGGGAGCCTCTCAGTTTTCAAACACCTGTTCTGTCCTTTTGTCACACTCAAATACTCTAAAGGATGGTGATAATGATTGAGAAAATTTTCATTTTTTCCATATGTAAAACAAAAACATGTTGTTGTTACTTTGTATTTGGAGATCCATAACTCTAGCCACCAATCTGCTCTATCATGCAGGCTTTTCCAAATGTTAGACTGGTCCTGCAGCTCCGACTCCCAGCTCTCCAACTCAGGCCACAGCCACTGCTCAGCCTCATCAACACCTAATGCAGTCAGCATGCGCAGGACTGTTTCTCTATTGACAGAAGAAGAAGATGATACAAACTTTCAGTCATCTCAGACAGTTCGAACGACACTTGAGAAGTCTCTTGGATTGAATATAAAGGTTAAATGGCTATCGTTATTTTAACATTGATGGACTCACCGGAGAAACAGTTTTTTAAAGGCCAGGAGAGTGAGAAGCTTTTTCACAAGGTCATAACTAGCAGATTTCAGGCGCGTCAACAGATTCAACATTTCAACAAGCGCAGCCCGCTCCAAAGGTGACTGAAATACACACATAAAAAACTGTCACAACCTCGTAATGCACTTCTTAAGATGTAGTGACAATCTAAATCCTAGACAGTACCATGTGTGGTCTTGCAAATTTAGGCACTAAGTCAATAAGGCCTCGGTAAAGCTTGTCTGTATTCTGCAAGAGCCCCTGGCTGTGCAGAGCCTGCAGTGCAGCAAGGATCTTCATTTTGGATGGGGTGCTGCAGGTGGTTAGATGACCCAGCAGCTGTAAGGAGAAGTCCTCTGGAGACAGGGTGCTTGGGATACTCTGCACACAAACATACAGTCATCAAGATCAAAAGCTGAACCAAATTTACATTGTGCACTGCAGATGTAATGGGCTACCTTTTTATCAGGATACAAGTCTCTAAACCAGCCTGCATCTTCAAACTGCTTGAGGAATGACGGCACCTCAGGGGTGGGCTCCCGTGGTGGGGGTGGTGTTGGGGTCCTTGGACAAGGAGGAGGTGGAGGAGGCGGAGAGGGAGTTTTGGGTTTCAGCTGCTCTACTGGAGGAGGAGGCTACAGGAACAAGTTACACACTAATTAGAGCTACTGTTCTGGTGTCATATGCTTTTGTCTTCTGTCTGTAAAATGCTCTCACCTCTTCGACCTTCTCCACTGTGACGGGTCTCTTGGGTTCGACTTTCTCAACAGGCCGTGGCTTCACTTTCATTGGGGGCTTTGGTTTGTTGCTTGGCGCTGGAGCCTTTTTCTCCTGCAGGTGAACAATTAGCCTCCTGACAAATTTATTTCTGGACAATAGAAGACTGCATATGCCAGTAAACAGGGGAAAGTCTATTCAAACTAAATTCTACTGAAAATTTGTTTAAGTTCATTTAAAACAAACAATGGTAAGGATTTTCTCATCATGCATCACAGTTCATACCTTTTTTTTCTGCACAATCACAGGAATGATCAGTTTGGGACGAACATCCTCTTTTACGGGAGGAGGGCTACACGGCTTGTTGTCATTTGGCTCAGGAGAAAGTGAAATTGAATCTAGGTCAAAGGTGTCCTCCAAATCAATCTGAAAACACAGTATAATACCATGGATGGTATACAGCAGTTTGCTGTATCAAATAAAATGTGCAAAACATTCAAAGAAAGGTAAAAAAGGTAAAATAAGTGGGTTTGAGAGAAGAAGAAACCTTAATATTAGGGGGCAGGCCATATAGTATTTTCATGTAGCGGTCAAAAGCCTCTTTCTTGGTTTGCTTTGTACTAGGAGGTTTCCCTTTTTTGCACTTTACTGTGCCTTGTAGGAGTGCAGACAGGTCCATGTTTGAGGTCAGTGACCTCTCATACTCCTGCAACCAGACAGACATGTATTTCAGTGTGCTATTGATATTCCTTGTCTCAAATTCTGCTGTTTCACACACACCTTCTGTCTCCACATGTCCTCAGTCGATAACTGATCAGTGGCAACTGCTGGCGCTTCTTCTTTCTCATTTTTGGCTGTGCTATCAGCCCTGTTTGCACCAATATTATTCATACTAGGTTCATACCATACTTGTTCATAATAGGTCATTGTTTTGGATTTGTGATGGATATGTGATGTGATTAAATCTTACTTTCTTTTGATGCTTTTTTCTTTATTCCCAGTGATAGGCAAGTCAGGTAGAGGCTCTTCACAATAAGTGTAAAGGAGCTGTGAATAGTTAATGGACATAAAGAAATGTTTAACTTACATTTTGCAGCTTTGGTTGAAAAAATATCTCAATCATTCATACAACTTTCAGCCACACTGCAGAGGAAAAAGCTGAGTAGTTACCATTTGTTGGTATTTGTGTGGCAGGAACTTTGCACACTTCATTCTGTACAGGTCTCCTTTAATGCCCAGGAACAGTTCACCTCCAAACCCACCATAAGCCAGACACTCAGGCACTGCGTTGAAGCTGGAGTGTCCTGGAGGGAGCAACAGATACATACATTACTGTATTACTGAACACTTTTCACATCTGTCATGTAAAGTATTAGCGGCAACTCTGACCTGATGAGCTGATTCTCTTCATTCCAGATTTGTACTGTCCCATCTAAACTGCTGGAAACAAACACCTCCAGGTCAGGACACACGCACAGGCCTGCAAGAAAATTGAGCAAAAATCCAGTCACTCACACACACACACACACACACACTCAATCAATTCACTTATAGATTCAATCTTTCTCTATGACCTGTGAAGTGGTCTAAATGTCCCTCTCTGGGCGGCTGACCGGTCTGGCTCTGGTTGAGCAGGTTAAAGTGCATCAGACTGTAGATGCCGCTGTCAGGCTCTTGAGAGGTCAGAGCCAGCTGGGGCCCCAGTGCTGCCAGGTAGACTTGAGGTTGTCCACAGTGCAGACTCAGCTGTTGGCTGAGACACTCCCTGACATACGGGTTCACCCTCCACACCACCACTGTCAAGTCCTCACCTTACAGGGATTGGGGCAGAGCGGTTAAGTTGTCACTGACAAGCATAAAAAGGCAATGAAGTTACACTGGGAAATACCTGTGGAGAGTAGACAGCCGTTCTCAGGATACACCTTCACTGTGGTGACTTTTTGGCCGCTGTGTGCCGGTGTCCTGTACAAGACCTTCCCTTTGTCCAGTGTTAAAACACTCATACACCCTCCATTTTGGCCGAGTATGATCAAAAATCTGACATGAAGAGGAAATCTGCTGACATAAAGATCTTTTGGTGCCACAGAATATTTACTTTGAAATGAAAATGCTCACCTGTTCTTGGCATCATCCAGAGATGCCTTGTTCCTGTGACTGCACCCTCTCCTCTCCTGCAAACTCTTCCACTCCTCTAAAGCCTCCTGTGTTTCAGCCACATAACTGTAGAGGACCAGGCAGCAGGGCAGGCCAGGGACCGGCAGATTCTGGGCATCATTCTCTGTCACGTGGTCCCGCTGCTGCCAGGGCCCCTGGCCTCTCCCCTTCCATTCTTGCATCAAAGTGATTGGATTAGTGAGTGTGTTGGCTTGGAGCACTGTACCTGACTCAGTTAGGGCCAACAGAATCTCTTTGTGCAGGCAGTAGTCAGCACACAAAATCCTCTGTTTTGCATTGAAAGAAGTCAACACTGCTCCTGTTTCTGCAGCCACCAGAGTGATATCACTGTCCCTGCTGACACAGAGCACTCTTGTAGGGTAAGGAGCAGGGAAAGGTGAGACTAGGATTTGTCTTAATGGGGCTCTTTCATCACTGTTGAGTTTACAGTGGAGGTTGTACAAGTGTCTTATACTCCAGAGGTCAACTCCCTGGTGAGAGAAGGAAAAGAAGGTATCTCCTTTTCTAGTGCCTCCTATGCACAAAGGAGGGTTTTTCTGCTCCGTGTGGACGCACTCAATCACATCACCCTCTTCCACGTTCCAGCAACGGATCGTACAGTCCACAGAGGCTGATAACAGCATGTGTAATTCAGAGCAGTAGAACAGTGAGTTCACCACACCTGGACACAACAAAATTAACGGAGAGCAAATATAATTCAACAAATAGTCAAATCAGTAACAGAGACAGAGAATGGAAATATGGAGTCAATTTTACCATTATGTCCAACAAAAGCCGTATCGAAGCCCCCAGTCTGGACCCCACACTCTGATGGACAGCTCTTCAGACGCAATGATCAAACAGTCCAGTTGAGAGCAGTACACCATTGCAGTGATATCGCTGGAAAACACAACTTGTCAATATTAAAGCTCAAAAAGTCATATTGAAATCAAAATTTCACCACAAACGGTCTAAAAGATGTCACACTCCACCAGTTTATAAAGCACACCTTTGTATCATAGGCATCATACATGTAGAATTTATGGCATGACAGTTGTATTGGCCTGCATTAGACTGCACTGGGGTACCTAATAAAACAGCCACTGAGTGTCTATCTCATGCATCTATACACACCGTGAGCAGAGATCCTTCTTGTGCTCCAAAATCTTTCCCATGTCCAAATCCACCACTGTCACGACCCGCCCACACACAACAAAGGCCTTGTGGGGCCTGTCAGGATCGCGGGGGTGCCAGCGCCATGTGAGTGAAGGTGCTGTTGTGCAGCCCCTCCTGTATCTTCACCTTACACCTCATGAGCAATACTGACCACACACACACGTTCCCCACGCCTGCAGTCACCAACTCTGTGGAGTGCTCTGCAGGCAGGCACACACATATGTCCAGGGCATCACGAGCAGCATCCAGAGGGCGTAACTCGCGGTCTAGAAGTGTGAGGATGGGACCCGGGCCCCAACCTACCACACAGCCAGACATCTTTGTGACAGTCAGGCCTGTGAAAAGGTGGTGTACTGAGGAAGTCTGCTTGTGGCCATCAGCCTTGTAAAGGCAGACTGTTCTGTCTGAATGGAGGCTAATGAATGCTGCAGCATCCTCAGAATACATCATGAAATGTACAGGGCTGTCACAGGAAAAATGCTGTTTGCAGTGGAGGCCATGAGTGAACACATGCTGCTTACTCTTAGAGCATTTTACCTAGAGAGACAGACAAAGCAAGGGCATGTGAGGTGTGTAAGGGGTCTAAAAGTGCACACAACAGATCAGCAGCCTGTCACACAGCCTACCTTGACAGTAGCTTGCTTCACATCGTGCTTGAACAAATTCTGCTCTCCAACAGTCTTCCCATTTCTATCCCCTTGAGACAGCAGCCTCGGGGTGGGACTGGGGAAGAGTGCTGTTGTTGTAGAGCTCCCCTCTCCTGGGGCTACCATCTCCACCAGTTTCTAGACAGGACTCTGCTGCATCCAGTGACCTTTTGCTAAAAAATCTCTTTTTGCTGATGGCTATGTGACATTTACTTGTGAAGGACTTGCTGGGAAAAAAAGTTTATGTGAGTTTCTTGCCTGCTTTAAAACCTAACAAATAATCTCAGCATCTGTCAAACCATATGTAATTACTATTATTTTGACTCATCTTTACACAGGTAATATTAAGCAATATGAAAAACTTAATGACTGATTTGATTCTTGTCAGGTGGAAAACCCCTGCTTTACCTACTCATCATTATCGAATTAGGGACGTTTTCAAAACAAAAAAAGACACCTGAAAACGCCACTTTGGCTCTTGATAATGGACTGGATTGACTTTTTCAGGACTGTGGCATTTTAGACCATGTTTTCAGCATTATAAGACAATTAATCATCAAACGAATATCACTCCTTTTTGCCACTCCTTGAGCTACATATCTAGCGTTATTCTCATATTTTCAGCGTTACTTTCTTCGTTTTCTAGGTCCTCTAGATAAAGATTTATAACGTCAGGGTATCAGTCAAAACGATGGATAAACTAAGTTAAACTTTGTGTTTACCTTTCACGTACTAGTAGTTTTGTATCCCGGATGCAGCAGCGGTACGAAATCTATGAAATGAGATGCTAATCTAATAATTCTGCTGTAAGTAAAGAACTAAGTTAGCATAAATCTGCTAAAAGTTTGTTCCTCCAGGACCCTCTGTGAAAGAGCTCAGCCCTTGTTGCTAGGTAACGGGTCGCTTAGCAACTTCCCTGGTTGCAGGTCGCACAACTTGAACTTCAACCAGAAAAATGGTTAATGACTTCAGTATTTCTAAAATCTTGGCTATAGCCTTGGTTAAATATATGGTATTTATTCGATGAAAAACAATTGATAATGATAATGACTGATAGCTGCCAAAGAATAAAATAACACAACTACAGATAATACTCACTTTATTGTATAAAATTAGACTTGTTACCACCATACAAATATCTCATTTTAGTCAAAAAGTATAAATATTTACATCAACAAACATTTACATGTTTCTTATAGTGTTATATAAGAAACTGTGTGGCTGTAGCCCCTGTCGAGGATCTTTGGTATTTAGTCACATTCCTCTCATCACTATTTTAATGCAAAAATTTCATGCCATGTGTCATCAGTTTAAGAAGAAAAACCTAAAACAGGTCATAAACTATACAAAGGGAAAGTGATGAAAACAGATGTATAAATTGATCTTGATGCTCTTCAAGGGTTTAAAAATGCAGGAAATCACTTTAATCAGTCTAAATGCAGCCATTTCAGATGCTGTGTTTCAGAAGGCTTCAGTCATCATACTGTCCAACTTCTCCTCCTCTGCAAGAATGGGCACAGTCAAATTTCTTGTGAAATAATGCATTTCTATTTTTCCTGACTTGTAGACCAGAGCTACTCCTGAATATGTGTTTTGTTTTCCTGAGTCTCCAAACACGGCCATGGCTGTCACCCTGAAAACAGACAACACACACCTGATAATAACACATTATGTAACAAATATAAAATGACTCGCACATTCATTGCTCAAGTCTGCCTGTCGTTACCTGTTCTCAGACATCCTCTCAGTGACCACAGGCTCTGTGTCGTTTTTCACCAGGTCCCATATGTGCAGGTTAGAGGCTGCATCGAGTACACAAAAGACTGCGGGCCTGGTTTGTGCCCACTGCAGCGAGACCACCGCTTCACCTGCTGTACTGTTCTGCCACTCTGCCACAGGCTGCTCGTGACTGACTGCATGCAGCCTGATGCTGCCATCCCCACAACCCACCTAGAAAAAGGGCAAAAGGAAAGAAGTTTGAAGAAATTTGTATTTCTAAGGCTACAGTATGTATTAGAGCAGCAAGAGCTGCTGGGAGGCATATTGTGTTACTTTTGGACAGACTCAGGCTAGCTAATTGCCTAGTTTTTATGTTAACTTGAGCTAAAAATAAAAAGTAAAAAAATAAAAATAAAGAGTATTCCTTTAGTTTAAAAAAAAAAAAGTGGACTCTCACCAAGAACAGGTTTTGTCTGAAAGGAGAAAAGTGGATCGAGCTCACATCAACAGGTCGAACTCCAGCTTCCTGAAACCTGTAAAACTTTGGAGGAGCCTTCAAACCGTGGCTCGTTCCATGATTGACCAGACCCTAGGACAGAAAGACATTGGTACACTTGAGAATAAGAATATTCATCAGTTTCTGAATATTTTGAGAGGGTTTGTTGGAAATTACATTATTCTATGACAAACAATACTATGCTCACCATATTGGTGCCAATAAAGAAATGATTGGAGTCAGTTGGAAGAAACTTTAAATGAAGAGTCTGTAATGGTCCTGTTCTCACTGCATCTAGTGGTGATACTCTGACACAGCAGGAGAGGGGGAAAAAAATGACAAAACCAGGGGTAAAAGGTTACAACATTCCCTGCTAAAAACAAACTGTGCAACATTGGAATACGACACTGCATCATATTCACACTGCACATACAGTATATGATGCAGATATGTTTCCATCGAATGTTGAGGTGACAAAAACAACAGCACTTAACAAACAAGATCGTATGACCACGACAGAGCAGCTGTGTTCCACTGGGCAAAGACATTGCGGGGTATTTTGAGCCCGCTGGCTGGCAGTGACGGATGCATCACAAGCTATTTATCAATCTCACCTCTCAGCAGTGAGGAGGGAGGAGCTGTGAAGCAACTTTACTTTGCCCCCAGGCCTGAGCCCTGTAGGAGAGGAAAGAGAGAAAGGTTGAAGCTGGTGCCACATGTGTGAGAAAGACGAGTCCATCCATAGGAAAAGAACATACAACATGTTTTAAAACGTGACTGTGTTACCTAGATCTGTTGGAGAGCCTGACTCGTTGGCTTTTGGGAGTTCCACCACCACCTGCAGGACACAGATTGAAAACCATCATGGCATATCTTTGCTGTTTGTGTAGAGCTATCAGAATATGAATGGATGGAAGAGAATGTGATTCTGAACCTGAGGAATGTTGAAAAATACTGATAATGCAACAACAACAAAAAGTTAATATTAATGGATTCTGGAGTATATTTTTGAGTATATATATTTGTATACATTTTAGCAAATTAGCACCATCACAAACATGCTGAATTCACTATTAGCTGTTCCATTTTTTTATCTGTTTGATTTAAAGACAACTATTGGATTTTGATACAGATGAAAACGTAAAAACGTAGTGATTTCTAAGTGGATTTTAGTACTTTTCTTTATAACACCTGAGACACAGAATATCTCAGGCAGTACCTTTATCTCTCGTGTCCCCCCTCCCTTCCCTTGTGTAGTGGAAAATATATAGAATCCACTTTGTTGCCCAACCTACCCAGAAATTTAAAACCCCGCTTTCATCCAGAGAAGCCAGCTGGAAGGACAATCCTGACGACTCTGGATTATGAAACAGAATAACACTGAATGAAATATAAAGCCAGCTGTGAATGGCAAAAACATATGGCATGTTTATAAAATGATACACAAGATATTTAAATCAGTGTGTTAACCATTCTGATACCATTCCATACCTTCGTCAGATGCCAGCAGGGGGACCTCTGGCCTCAGCCCGCCTGCTACAGTGGAGGGGACGACTTCTACAGACGTCACGGATGAGAAATGGCCTGAGCCGGCCATCACTGCATCTGCGTTGACAAGGTGACAAAAGAGATCATATCAGCACACACTGAATCATCACTTCTGTTACAGAGGAAAACAACCACTGATCCTTAAGTGAGAGAAAAGGTAGAGGCAATGCTGTATAACTATGCACGGTAAATAAAGATGTTTGCTACATATTGCCCGCTGACATTTGTATCCACTATCATCAGAGACATACCAGTGGAGAAGGTAGGCTGTCTGAAGGTCCACTCATCCTCCCCTATCTTCAGGCGGTGGTGATTAGCAGCAGGCTCCCTCAGGTCCCACAACACCACAGAGCCAACTGACGTGCCTGCAAACACTAATATGGCCTTTCCAGGGCTGAAACAGCAACACTGCACCTGGAGCAGAGAGCATTAAAAGGGGTTACTAACAGTGGTTTCAGTGCATGTTGCCTGTTAAGTCCGGCCTTGAGATATTTATATACTACTAGTAGTCTTGCTCATGTCAAGTATTTTATAGTAATCTAATTTATTAGTATATATTACAACTAACTTGTAATATATGTCACCTCAGATTCGTAGACAAGGATCTTCTGAGGTCTGGATGGCTCCCAGATGTTCCAGATGCAAATGATGGTGCAGCTGTCAAGACGCACGGCGCTGGGCTTAGTTGTAGGCATGTGGACTGACATCATGGTGTGTCTCTGGACCTGAGAGAAGTGCACCAGGCTGATGTGGCGACCTGTGATTGACAACAGGGAAGACCATTTGATAAGTGTATCCATATGCTGGCCTATACAGCATATTCTAAACAACATCCCTCATCCTGGTAAAGTGGTACAGTTAGCAAATAACAACTAATAAAATACTTCTCTGGTTGTGGTTTGTACCAAAAAGAAAAGGCAACTTAGTGTTGAGCTGTAAACTTCCATCGCTGAAAGACAGCGCGTCCACTTGAGTCTTCAACTTCCTCAGGGATTTTCTCTCAGCTTGATCCTCTTCCAACAGGACGACCATGACCTTGATTCAGTCACAACACACAACAGGAGTGAGTGAAGTGTAGCAGACACAAGCAATCCTCATGCAGGAAGCAAAGAACCATAACATTCTTTAAGCCGTTCATGTGTAAAGAGATAACCTGTGAGGCTGAGCGCAGGAATGCCGTCAGACGCTGGGAATCAAAGTTCATTTCATTCATGTTTTTCTCTCGTGCTTCCTGAGAGAGGTTTGGATCTGTGAAAACAATTTTAAACACCATTATTGTACTCTACAAGAAAACACTGAGCTCATCAGAGAATTATCTTGGTGTTTCCTTACCCCCACAGGCTCCATTGTGCTCAGGAGGATGCTGCGTCCACTTCTCAGACACTTCTATCTCTTCTGTTTGAATGTCTCGATCTGCATTATCCTCATTACACTGAACATAAGCCTGTCAAAGAAGAAGTTATCACATTTCTGGGTTTAGTATTTAGTTACATGTATCTGTGTGAAGAAAGAGAGACAACAGAATAAATACTGACCTGTTTAGTATTTGCATTTCCAAAGGTTCTAATATACATGTCATATTCACTGACAGGAGGCAGATCCAAAAGGGAGAACGTCATTGAGAAATCCAAATCAATTAAGCGAAGCAGCTCTGTGCTGCGTTTCCTGCAGACAGAAAAAAATAAATATTGAAGGCACAATTAAAGAACACACATTTTATTCTATGGGCTTAGCAAAAGTACCCCAAGCCATAAGAAATGCTTACAATATGGATTCCTCCAGAGGTACCCAGCCACATTACAATGATCCATTTTACATTTAACAAGTTTTTCTCAAGTCAACTTACTTCTGCTTTGTGGCAACTTTCTTGCTGACTTCGCGCTGTTTTGCTGCCACAAAGTCAATAAACTTCCCACGCTGAGAGGCACGACTCTGGTTCTTTTCAGATCCTATAAAGAGAGAAGCAAGAAAATAACATATTATCTCCCATAATTTTGCATAACATTCCTAAGGATTAAGTTAGTGTGAGACATGAAGATAAAAATATGCACAATATGCAGTGCAGGTGTCAAAAGATAACTCTCAGGAAGTTAAACATAAAGTAGAAACGTACCTCTGGACCATTTAGGCCCATCTTCCTCCCCTCTGCTCGTACTTTGTCTTGACTGAGCTGATCCGACTCTCTCATTCTCTTCATTCATTGCTCTCTGAATTGCTTCTATCTCCTTTCTCTTTTGTGCAGTAAGTTGCTCTCTCTCTTCTCCCACCTGTGGAAACTCTGGCTCCTTCTCATCCTCATCTTCATTTTCACTCTCATCCAGCTCCTCAAAATCTTCCTCATAATCCTGTGAACAGAGAGACAACATCCATCATTTCTTACATCTATGTTTAATGCAAAATTTAAAGGATAACCAAGATGCTATCAGCACAAACTTCACATTTAATAAGAATAAAAATGGACACACTCATGAAAGTTCTTAATACTCACCAGTTTCTTAGAATGTAAATCGATTACAGCATGCAAAAGTAACACAAAAATAAGTAAATAAATGTTTTAAAAAACATGAGAAAGTTCAAAACAATAATAAAAAACAACAGAATTTGGTTCCACACATATAGCCTGTTTTATAATTAGAAAGCTGTATTTTTACCTCAAAATCATCTTCATATTCCTGGTCAGCCAAATCTTCATCATTGACAACCTGTAAATGTGATAACAACTAATGAGGTAGGAAATACTTTAAACAGTGAAATGGGCAAAAACTTGTTGGGTTGATGTTGCACGCTAATGAAGCTGAAGCTCGAAGTAGAAGAAAAAGACATTGCACAGTACAGTAAGGAGAACAGACCAAACACAGACACAGATTCCTGAGTGACTGCAACCATAAAAAAGAGATTTTTTTAAACATTTAAGCTGTTAACTTGGTAGATGTGGCAGTATGAGCTAAAATGAGGTTTGCTTTGGTGCAAGCAAAGTGCGCATAACGCATAATACTATATCGTCTGTGGCTGGCCAGTCACCAATAGAAATAAGAGAACCACACCACCAAACTAAACAATAGTTTAGTTGAAGGCTGTAAGCAGTGTATCCAAACTGAGCATCTTACAGGCTCCTCTGTGTCTCCTACATCTTTCACACTAGGTGTCCAGTGCTCAGAAGCGATGTCACCTTCCTGGGTTGCACAAGTGACATGTAAGAAAAGGCAGCCATAAAATCCATGAGGGAATCCACAGTAATAGATCAGTTTTATGAAGGCGATATAGGCTGTATACCAGTCCACTAACCTCTTTTTCCATCGTATTAGTCTCCTGCCTATGACTTTTGTCAGAGGCTGGTTTCTTGGAGCTGGATCCATCTCTGTGATTTCTCTCTAGGTCCTCTTCTTCTCTCTTCCCCCTGTCTCTGTGTCTCTTCTCTGGATTTTCTTCTTCTCTGTGCCTCCTGTCTCTGTGTTTCCTCTCAGGATCCTCTTCCTCTCTGTGCCGTCTCTCTTTGTGTTTGTCTCGTTCTGATGCCTGTCCACGATGATGCCTTTCCTCTTCACCTGACCCCTTCAAGTCTCGATGCTCCCTGGATTCACTGTCACGCTTCTGCTTTTCATCCTAGATAGCAAAAAAATCCACACGATTTGAATGACAACGTCACCAAAGGATATTGACACCTGTGTGCTAACCTGTAAATGTGTCTCAAATAGAGATAAAATATTCATTAATTTATTTACTTCTCTTTAAATTATTAATGCAGATGCTTACATGATATCCTCTCTCTTTGTGTCTCCTCTCTCTCTCCTCTTTATGTCTTCTGTGTTCTTCTCTGTACTCTAAAATCAGGAAGATAGAAGTATTGACATCATATTTACACCATAATCCTGTAAATATGGCGAGCTAAACAAAAACTCTGTTGTATCTTCACCTCTTTCCTCTTTCCGTTCTGAATGCTTTCTGTCTCTGTGTCTTTCTTGTCTTTCTTTGTCACTCCTCTTTTCTCCATATTCATCTTTGTGTTGCCCTCTCTCCCGATGCCGGTCTTTCTGTTCTCTATCATATTTTTCTGTCAGATCTCTTTCTCCCTCTCCTGTTTCATCGCGCCTCCTTCTCTCCCTCTCAGTCCTGTGCTCTCTGTCCCGTTCTTCTCTCCTTCTTTCCTTGTCTCTCTCTTCCCTCCTCTTCTCCTTGTCCTCCTCGTTGTGTCTCTCTCTATCCCTTACCCTGTCTTTCTCCTTATCTCTGTGTCTTTCTTTGTCTCTCTCCCTATCCTGCTTTTCCTCTCTGTCCCTCCTCCTGTCCCTATTTTCTCTGTAGTCATCACTGTACTTATTTCCATCTACAAGTCTGTCCCTTTCCTTCCTCCTCTCCTTGTCTTTGTCCCTCTCATCTCTTCTGTCCCTTCCCTTATCACCTCTCCTGTCCCGTGAGCCCTCTTTACTTCGCTCTGCATATCTGCCTTCATCTTTTCTCTCTCTTGTGCTCTCTCTTTCCCCGTGCTTGTCTCGCTCTCGTGTGGACTCCCTCTCTGGGTCTCTGCGGCGTCCCTCTATGGATTCCCCACCACGGTGCTTTCTCTCATTGTCATCTCGCCTCCTGGCATAGTCATCAGCACGTCCTTCCTCCTAAAAAAGGGAAAAATAAAACTGGTATCATTAAGATGTAAGTTTGCCATATATTCTTTGTGTCAGAGATTCAGAAATACCTTCTGCAATTTTTTTAACTCTCAAAAACGTACCCTGATATGTCTTCTCAGCTCAGCTGGTCTCCAAGTGTCTTCCTTGGTTATTTTCTAGGCAAATACATTATCTTGCGATTACTAAAAGCACATTTGACATGCATACAAGGACAATAATAAATCTAATATAACGAAGCTAATTAGAAACAGTGAGACAACGGTCATCTTCTAAGGAAACATTTGATTCCTAGTTACCACAGCGGACATGACACTATCGACGGGAAAACATTTCCCGACTTAAGCCTGCATGGAGTGAGAACAAAGATAAAGCACTTACCTTGTCACTATGCATGTTCTCATATGAGTTTTTTATTTCTGGAGTTTCTCAATCGCCAAAAATTAGCTCATATTTTTGTAGTGACGCCGCCATGATAGTAAATCTCTAGAGCGCAGGCGCAGTTAGTTGAAACCAAGGAGATCGCGTCACTTTGGCTTGACAACAGTCTTATTAATCGACAGCAGAACAGTCACTGGAATCAACTGCCAGTTGCCATGGTAACACTTAAAATTTGTATTATTTTTAACGAATCCCTTAAAAAAAGCTTTTTACTGACTATAGCAATTGGTCCATATACATATGTTGCTGTTTTGGTTCATTTTGGTGTTTGTTATGAATCGTGTTTTGATCGATTTCTCTGTACTCGTCATTTCTATTTTAACGGCGCTAGAAAGCAAGCTAGCTTGGTACTCGGTAATATAATAATTTGTTTTAAATACAGCAATTTGTATGTGTCTCTTGGCTTATATATGGTAGAATGGCACTTTCACACGTGCTTTGACATTACTTAAGTAACACAAGCAGCCTCCGCTGATGAGCACCAGATGGCGGTATTTTTTCATTTTAGCTGGGCGGCTGGCACCGCTGGGAACTCCACAGTGCGGGATCCCTGTGCGTTTTTGGAAATGATCATTCCTACCCATTGTGGAGGCAGAGCGACTGTGGACTTGACGGGCTTAGCAGACTGATTTAATCAAGGGAATGCAGTCTTTAGCTTTTAGTCCAAGCGTAAACTAAGGTGGTCAATGCCAGCGATTCCTCCGAGTGCGATGGGCTGGTGTGCAGGTGAGCCAACGTGAGAACAGGCTCCCCAAAAGGAACCGCTTCGGGTCCGTTCGCACATGGGAACCGAGTCACCCGACCTTATCTGCATTTTAACAGTTTGAAAACGGACTCGAGGACAGATAGACATGTCAAGAGACAGCATGACAGCTGTACGAGGAGCTCATTCACACAGTGCGAGCCCCGCTTCACCTAAGGAGAATGGACATACGGCTCCGAGCCCCGTTCAGCCCAGCGCCAACTTTCCCCATCCTTCAGCGGGGAACATACCAGATGACGTGTCCTCGACCAGCGAGCTGACCCAGACCTGGGTTCACTTTGCTAAAACGTTTGTTCTCATTTTCCCCATTTACGCCCTGGGGTATTTTGAGTTCAGCTTCAGCTGGCTGTTGATTGGACTTGTTATCTTTTTCTGGTGGAGGAGGAACACAGGAGGGAAACACAGCCGACTGAGCCGAGCTCTGGCTTTCTTTGAGCAAGAGGAGAGAAGTGTCAAGCAGAGTCTTACGACCTCTGATTTACCACCATGGGTAAGTCTCCCTGTGAAACACAGTAGACAAAATAATGTCTACATACCTTTACCCGAGCTGGGCTGTTTCTCCGTAGAGCATGTGTGTGTAGTATTTTTGTCAACAATATTTTTGAGTTTCCAGGAAAAAAACAATCAGCTGTCAATAGCAGGAGGAGCAGAGTTGAGCTGTAAAGCTGTGATGAAGCAGCTGTCCCCCCTTCTCCCTCCCCCAGCAGTGACATTAGACTGAGCCCCAGTCTAAATACAGCAGGGTACAATGGTAAACCAGACACCACGCTGGAAAGGAAACATGCCCACAGGGTCCCTGTTATTTTGGGACCCAGACTGCTATCTCTCTTGCAGTGAACTAACTATATTACTGCAACACTTTATCTCGGCAAAACTGTTAGATAAGACTGTGGCTCTTGACTTTTCCCTGTCAGGGTTAATAGTTACAGTTGTTAGGATTTTGTTGGGAATGTCCTGAGACCTCCTCATGGAGCATCAGCAGCATCAGTATAGAAATGAGTAAGATTGCATTTAATTAAGTGGTATCTGAACACAAAATATGACTCAGATAATAACACAATAATAGATGAACAAAACAAGTATATTGTGCTTTTTGTCACATAGCCAGGTGCTGAATGAGGGGAAATACTTCAAAGTAAGTGGGTTGCCTTCTAAATTCATGCATTTAGTCCCCTTAAAAGAGGTAATACAAAGCTTTTATATTAGTCATTTATATTCCATATTCATTGATCCATCCTCAGACTACCTGCTGACTCCTGCACAAGCTAACACTGCTGAAAGTCCAATAGACAGTGATGAACTGACTGTAGAAGCCCTATTTAATTTTTTAGTGCACTATGTATCTTTTGGGGTAGCAATGAGAGTGAAATGGAGACGTTTCTTTTTACTAAATCCTTCTCATATAGTCTCAGGGGTCCAGTTTGCAAATCACTAAGGAAACAGTTTTGATTGCATATAATCGAGTGCTATCCAAAACACAGCTCATCTAGACTGCAAATTAATGTGAGCCACAAGTCTCAGCTGCTTAACTTATCAAACTATAAATACAAGACTTTCTATATCAGACTCTGTGTGTTCAGTGCAGCCTCATGTTTTGAGAATAACTGAAAGCTCATTCTGCTGACACATGGCTGAGGATGCATTGAGGCTATTAAATGGAAGTGGTAGAGTAGATGGAGTAGAACAAGAGTATCCCTCTTACAGGGAGGAGGCATTATTGAGTGACCTCAGCATCCCTCTGCTTGGAGTCTGTGGTTTGTAAGAGAAACAGCAAGTTAAGCACTACATATAACACCGGGGTGGCTGTGCAGGGATATCACAGGAAATTACACGACACCTTCCAGGGCTTCACAGTGAATGATGGTGCATCATTACTGCACTGTCATCAGGGCTTGATGTTGTCACCAGTTACAGCTACTAAATCTTGGTTTGTCCCAGTTTCTCACCTGAGGCAGAACTGAATCTTGATAGAGATGGTATTGCTTTCACCAAGCCTTTTTAGTGCCCTGCCCTGATTCCCAAACTTCCTTTGCTAAAGGGCACCTCTCCTTATTCAAGTTTACACCCTCAGCTTTATTCATCCAGGATGAGTCACTGGCTGGCTGATGTAGCTACTTACACAGTAAGTAATGTCCTGGGTCTCAGTTTAATGTCACGCAGTTATAAAAATGAAAAGAAATCATGCATTGTCTCACTTGTTGCTGGTATATTTATTCATTTATAACACTGTGGTCTGCTCGACCTTTACCAGGTATATGGGCAAGCACTAGAACAGTTCCATAAACACTCTTTAGCCACTTTATTCTATACACTTATTCAATGTAATGCAATCCAGTGTAACAGATCTGCCACAAATTTTACATTTATGAAGATGATAATGGCCAGTTTTTGTCAAAAGAGAGGTATTAATTCATCTACATGTTTATTAGTGAAGTGGTTGTCACTGGTGGTATTGCACTGGCCTATATTACACTGAAATGTGTTTTTGATATTCTTGTTTTTTATCCAGTCACTTGACCACAAATATTAGTTCAGTAAGTGAATGAAAGACATTAAGCAAACACACACGATACCATCCAGATAATTAGGTATTTTTCAGTAGCAGGTAAATAAGGGAAAAAGTGACACTATTCTATTATCATCAATCTTACAGCTTATTATCATAAATGAAATGTGTGATTAAACTATGTGCATCAACCATAGAACATCAGCAGTAAACAAACCAAGAAAGTGTGTGGGAGTTTTTTCATTTTTATTCAAGTTGTGCTTTCCCCCAACACACCTGTCACAGTTCATTTGTGCAGAGAATTTTTCAATTGTTTTGTGTCACGGTAGTCAAGATAGAGGCCAAAATGCTGCTTTACAAACTCAGCTTGATTTCAAAGGAGTCAGATTCTCTGCTTTATAGCAGATCTTTCGATGCACTTATGTCAGTGTGATTTACGTCTAACAGAGATGCTAGTGTATATGTCAGCTGAATCAAATACTGTCTCTGCTTGGTTCAGGGATTGGGTTCTGGGGACTCTTTCCAGAGCCTCATTAACTCTTTAATGTCTTATTAAAGATATGTTTGTATTATATTGTTTTGGGTTGCTAATTACTTTCCAGACTCAATGTGCTGATTATAGGCAGTTTAAACTCAGTTACAAAACCCAAGCAGACTGTTAATTTCACATTCAAGACATAAACCTGAATGACTTTTCAGTTTTACACAAACACAGCAGCGATGGCTGGATGTGAATAATTCAGATGTTCCTCCCACCCTCAGCTGCACAGCTCAGTTTTCTCAGCCAGCACTTAAAACATGTGTCCTGTTGAGTGAATCATGCATTGCTTCACCTACATTTTCTGAATAAGGTCACCGTGTCAGATGAATTAAGAGAGCCTTTTACTAATGTCTTGTCCAGAGGATTATATCATTTTCACCTCAAAACAAAGCTGTAGGTCTGACTCTGTCATATTAACTAGAACTTTGTGTTCCCTATCTTCTTGCTCCAGTCACTGCTTTATTCACACTTTGACATAAATGCAGGATAAGCACTTTTGCTGCCTCCATAAGGAATAGTGCTGTCCCTTGTAGCTGTCGTATGGCATTTCATATCTCACCAGCACTCCGGCGGGTTGCATCACTTCATCTTACTGTTGAGATTAGGAAATAAACGCCAGAAATTCAGAGTGATGGAGAGGCCGTGATGCTTATCTGTTATTTACAAAGGTGGTGTGTGCATGGTTGCACACCTTTGTGCACGGTATTGACTTTATTCCAGGCTTTTCCTTTAGCTCATGTTAAATCAATGTCTGATTTACTTCAGCTATTGAGGAAGATAAGTCAAAGTGCCACTCAGTCTCACAGCACAAATGTAGTGTGAAAGCAAGTCTGGAAATATGAGACCAGTTGCATAGTTCAGGATGTAAGCATGGTTTAATATGGTATTAGAACTATTTCGATGTTCAGTAATATTACAGAACTATTAATTAACTCTAATTCCTTTAAAACCAATAGATTTGGCCTAATAACACAGAAAACATGACTGCACTTTGCTCACACTCAAAATGTCAGTAAAGAAATTAGGTTCTATGGTTTGTACTGATGTCACTTATATACCAACTGACACACAAAAAATGATCATAAAAGAAAGGTCATACAGTCAATGCAATCTTCAGGCAGAAATGAAAACCATGCAAAAATCAAATGGCCTTTATTTGAACAGTGTTTTGAAACATCCTTTTCATCTTCTCTTCCTTCATCTCCTGTCTTTTTTCTTTTTATATGAAGCAACAACTCCAACAACTCAATATCAAAAAAGCTCCTGCAACAAGCATCTCTCATCTTCTTAAGCATCACAGCTCTATAGAAACACACTCTGCCTTCTCTTCTCTGAATTATTTTTGTAATGTAAAATGCTAGGTTTAGTGGCCAAGAGAAATGTGACCTCTTCAATCTATTGTTTTTCCTGTGTAGAAGACCCTTTAAGCTTTACAAAAATTGACATTTGAGTTTGCAGCAGTAATACTAAACAGTCTGAAGTGGAATGCTCAAAGTTAAGATCAGGGCAAGCATTTGATTATAAAGCTGTTAATCTCAAAATCTCAAGTAGGGGAAATTTGCACTTTGGACTTTGGCTGTGAATGTTTTTAGCCATGCTGGATAGCTCTAATGATGCAGTGTCGGTATGTTGGTCCACTGCTTTGGTCCAGATTGAAATATCTCAACAACTCTTTGCCATAAAATTTCAAACAGGAACCAAATAGATTATGTGGAACTTGTATGAAGATTATCTGCTCTCTTTTCTCCATTATAGGTGCACTTCCCAGACGTAGAGCGAGTGGAGTGGATAAACAAGGTAAAGAACTAAGTGGCCATCTCTTGAATTTGTTTGCTTGAGTGACGCCCTCCTTTTGCTTAGACAAAATCGGAGCTGCCCTCTCCTCTTCCCACCAGGGCTGTGGATGCTGCCACACTGCAGCACATTTGACTTAACATGCAGCCCTGTTCCTGCAGCACTGTGAAATGCATTAACCCTTGTGAATCCCCATGGCAACAACCTGGATGTAAATTTTAAAGCACTCCTGAGTATACATTAAAATGATCTAGATGCAGACATCAAAATTTCATTTACTGGTATCCCTGCTTGATGTGTGTGAGTTTGACAAGATTTTACTTAAATAGAACTAGACTTTGAATATTTTAAAGTAAATATATTATTCACAGTGTGAAACATGTACTTGTATGAAGCAGTGAGAATAACCTAAAGGGGGTGTAGTTGATGCAGTGACATTCATATAAAAGTGTTTTACAGTGTCATAAAGACTCTTACAGCACATACATGTACATGTCATTTAGAATAAGTTCTCAGTGCAGAGGGGCAGCAGTTTTTAGTTTGTCCCATCAAAACTCCACCCAAATCTTTCTTTGAAGTTCAGTTCTCTTCCTGTATCCCCTTCAGACAGTGAAACAGATGTGGCCCTACATCTGCCAGTTTGTGGAGAAACTGTTCCACGAGACGATCGAGCCGGCAGTGAAGGAGTCCAACGCCCACCTCAGCACCTTCTGCTTCAGCAAAATCAACATAGGAGACAAAGTGAGCATCTTTTAAGTGTCCCTGCATGGCTCCCACAGACCTTCACGCTGATCATGTGTTGTTTCAGTGGCAAATCAGACCACTAGCAGCAGGTGCCATTGAGACAGCTGGTGAGGGCGTGTGACATGAACATACATGCACGTCGCTGACACATGTGCTTCTTTCATAAATAGTTTCCATGTGGGGTCAGGAGAGGGGTTGACCTTGTGCTAACCACGTGGGGGTTTCGGGAGGGGTTGGAGGTGTTGGTGTGGTGTTGATGGACTGGAGTGGTGCAGTGTGGCCGTAATGATTCCTTCTGTTGCGGTGTAGCCCCTGAGGGTCAATGGAGTCAAGGTTTATTCAGAGAATGTGGATAAGCGACAGATCATCATGGACCTACAGATCAGGTGAGCCAACCAGATCTCTGTGTAAATCATTATCGTTTTACCTCTGTAGCTTTATTCTGATGTTTGCATTTGAGAGAAATAGTATTTAAATTTCTAAATCTTGGTTACTGTGTGGTTTACAGCAAACACTCCTTGAGCAGCTAATTTGTCAGAAATTCAGCAGGAGACCATGATGTCTGTTTACAGTGCAGCCAAACAAGCTTACACAACTTAGATTTAATAAAGAAGTGGTACAGAAGTTTTACCAGACATACATTTTTTTTTCTTTGTCACTCAGCTTTGTTGGCAACACAGAGATTGACGTGGACATCAAACGCTACTACTGCAAAGCTGGCATTAAGAGCATCCAGGTAAGGAAATTCCTTTTTGTCTGATTTGTTTCATGTCCTCACACAGGTACTTCCTCTTGGCACAAGTTTTTGGCCTCTTCATAGGCTGACAGAAAGGGAATACAAAGCAGTGGATATAAAGTGATACTGACAACAGGTAAAGGTCTGTCCTGCTGGCTCAAATGTTGAGTGTTTTTCAGTGCTGAGTTGACTTTTGTACAGCAGATAATATCAGGAAGCTGAATATATTTGGACAGAAGCTTTTCTCCTCTTAGTTGAACATTCCTTTGTTGCACTCTCTTTTATTAAATGTCTAAATGCAGAAAGCTTTCAGGGATGTAAGTGTAAAATGTAATTATACTCTGGTCTGAAGACACAAATTAAACACTGGACTAGTGGAGGAATGTGAGTACTCATACTAATGAGGCTGTCACCAGTCATGTAACAACAAAGTTAGTAACTACAAGCGTAAAAAATAATCATGTTGTGCATTTGTAAATGGCCATTATGAAAAGCTCTACAGCATTCCCAACTGTTTCTAGGCTTGACCCACTTATGAGCACTTGACTTTGATTTAACATCAATTATTTCAATGATCTAACTGAACTGAACTCCTTCTTTGTTAAATGTATCTAATAAACAGGATTTTAAACCACTAAACTTTGAAAAATAAAACATTTGTGTTATAATAATAATAATATGTAGTTTCTTAATTTGCACCACACTCTTTAAGAAGATTCCCTTTCTCACTGTAGTGCGTGATTACTGAAGTCTGTTTTTTCTTACTCTTGTATGTCCTTGGCCCTTTTGCGTTGTGTGTTCTACTGCAGTGAAACATAGGCAGAAAAAAAAACAGTGTGCCTCCTTTGAGACCAAGTGTTGTTAGGCCTATCCCTGGGAGACAGTTGTTGCCTGCTGCCCTAATTATGTAACTCAGGCAGGCCTACATATCTCTGCAGCTCATTATCATCCACCAATACATTAGTCCCCATCACTCCTTGAGCTGGCTTACATTACACACAGCAGGTGTGCTCAAATCCACAATAACACTTAGATTACTGATGGCTTTGTAAGGAGTGGGGTTAAACACTGGCTGATATTGGACTTTTTATTATGTATTTAATATCAGCCTGTTATGTGGTCCCAATGCTATGTTTTGTGGTCTGCTCCTCATCGAAGCTACTGCACATAAAAAGCCTATTAAACCCACATACAAATGACATTTTCTGATTTCACATTACAACCATTTTTGTTTCATAAATGATTCCACTAATAAGGATCCATCTATTTTGGAGTTTCATCCTGCCTTTAAGACATTATTATTCCTTAAAACAGTTATGTCAATACAAGGATGAATACAGACTATACCAGGATTTCCTAAAGCTAGAAACTAGCATGACTTAGCGGTATCCCTGGGATGTAGATTTTGGTATTGCTTCATAAAGAGTGAACTAAAATTTGTGATTTTGTGTGAATTGTTGGCCCAGATGAGTCTTAAACTTTTGTTCATGCTTCTTAGCAGCTCAAAGATATAAACTCAGTGTGTCAGCTTATTGCCAGCACCACTTTCCGTGAGGATCTCACAGATGACAGAATGACAGATCAGTTCTCTAGCGTTTAGTTTCTTGGCCACAGATATTAAGTGAAGTCTTAAAATTATTGTGATGGCATTTGTCCTGAAGAAAAAAAGAGTTTGAGATTTGGTAGCAAGCATGTTATTGGGTTCACTTGGGTAATTGCTTCTTTCAGACACAGTTCTACTTTCGTCCCTGAAAATACAAATACTGTTTCAAAACAAATATATCAGTGCTAGAATTCATGCATCCTTTCTTTCCCTGTGGATTAGAGCAGCTGTGTGGTGTCCACATGACACATCCAGCACTTCCAATACCATAATCCTTGTAATTGTCATAATATGTTATGGAGAAGGTGGAGGATGACACGGGGCAGGTGTGAAGTCAGACTGTGATCGAGTTACCAACCTGTCATGTGTTGCAGCTAACGGCCCCACCGCTAAAGAATGTCAAGGGCCAGAAGGGCATCAGTTCCCTTTTAGCCCCGTCTTTGTGTTTATGAGTATGTGTGTAAATGTGTTCCTCTTGTGTTTCCATAGATCCATGGCGTGTTGAGAGTGGTGATGGAGCCGTTGCTGGGTGATATGCCTCTCATTGGTGCTCTGTCTGTGTTCTTCCTCAAGAAGCCAGTAAGTCCAGATGCTGATAATGCAATGCTAATTTATTCAATTAAACCTGTTTAATAGAGCTGTAGTTGAAATTATAATGATTTGAAATACAAAACTAGGTATCTCCGTAATGTTTTCCAGCACATGAGATAGTGCATCAATATAACTGATATTCCATTTGGTGTTATCATGAAAAGTTTTGTGATGTATACCTGCTCTTTGTTCTTAATACTCTATTTTTGCCAAGGTTGGCCCCATTGCTGTGAATATCACAAAATGTCCTGAATATCTTTTATACCCCAGTTTGGTTCTCAGTGTATTTTTAATTCTCACAAAATCCTGTAATGTTGCACCTCATAAAATCAATTGCTCCTGCTTTGCTAATCTGTTTGCCTTTCAGACAGCAACAGTGGACATAAATTGGACTTTAAACGATCACTTTATAAGTCAGATCACAGCTGAATCACAGTATAATGGGTTTTTTTACATTTTACAGCCCCACTTTGATTTCAGTCTGTGTTTTTCTTCCCTGGCATTGCAATAAACTTGTCTATGCTTTTAAAGTGTAAACTATACTTCACTTCATCTCACACTACTTTTTTCTCAAACAGTTGTTTGCACATCCAATATTTTCCGGTGCACATGGCATCAATCTTCCTGCTCAGCCCCTGTGCAGAGCCACTGCTGCACAGCTTAAAAAATGTTTGACCGATTTATACCAAATGGGAGGACCCAGTGGAACTATAGCAGAGCTTTAAATAGCTGCAGATCAAGCCAGCCCTACTTTGGAAGATTTTTCTACAACAGGCACTCCGCTAAAGCTCAAGGTGGAGATATTACTGTAGGAGGCTGCAGGGAGAAGGCAGAGGCTCTAGTCAGTAAATCGTGGTACAGTCCCACATGTATACAAAGACACACACTTATGCATCTCAATCCTCTTGCTTCCAGATGAGGAATATTAAATTGGTGTACTGGAGAAGAGAGAAAATTGCAAAAGCAATTTCCTGTGGTTTAAAAAAATCACGACACTGTGTACTGTGGAATCCAATAAACTCGTCGTCCCTCTCTCTCAGGGTGCCATATAAGGCTTGATCCTGAGTGCCAAATGAAACAGAAACATTTCCAGACCATGAGAGGTCTGGGCCACATCTGCCTGTAAAATTGCACTAATGCCACTCAGTGCAGTGTAAATAAAAATATGCAACACACGCACCACTAAAGAGATTTTATTGCTCCTGCAGTAGAGTGTTCACTATGACTAGTGATATTCTGAATTATGTATTGATTAAGGCTGTCAGATGTCCAAAATAATCACAAATTGAAATCACAAAAGAATAGTTCAACACATTCTTTTCTACATTTTGGTACAGATGCTTACCAACGTTCATGGCATGAATTAGATGAGAATTATGAAACCACTCTCATGTATGTATGCCAAAATATGAAACTACAGCTAGCCGATGTTTAGTTTAGTGTAGCATAAAGACTTGAAACAAGCCAAGCTAAGCAAAGTGTTTCCTGGCTGTAGCCTCAAACTGAGTGTACAGGCATGAGTGCTGTTGATTTTCATATCTAATTTGTGACAAAAATGTAAATAAGCATACTTCCCAAAATGTTAAAAAACTATTCCTTTCATTTGCTATTTGCTCATTTTATATTGTCAACAGTCCAAAACCCAAAGGTATTAAATTTTTAATGATATCACACAGAGAAAAGCAGGAAATCCTCAAAATTCAGAGGCTGTAACCTGCAAATGTCAGGTTTATGGTTGGAAGATAGTGATGTCTTCAGTAGTAACCCAAATACAACCAGGCTGCTTTAGAGTATTGAGGGTGTGTCCTTCCACACCATATTCTCACAACACACAGCCCCCTCCCCTCATCATTCACACTTGCAGCCCTGCAGTGCTTCCCTCTTCCCTGCAGAGCTCAGTGCATCTGCTGCAGTGTAAGCATCTTGGGCAGAAAAGTAGGGTGGGAAAGGCTCATTAAGAAAACAGTGCTCCTTCAGCTTGGAGACAGAAGCAGATCAAAGCTCGCCAAGAGGCACACATGCATCCCATGTGTCAGCTGATGCTTTTCACACCTCTCTTTGATTCTGTCTTCCCTTTTTCAGATTTGACATACCTGCTTCCAGTTTCTTACTCGAAACTGAATCAAATTGGAAAACAATTTATCAGTTCCTGAGTCCTGTATGTGCTGGTACCATAGAAAGATATATTCTCCCAGACTTAATTATACCATGAAAACTAATGAGACTGGAGACCTGCTGCTGCTTCTGTAAATATTTCAGTGAGCAGGTGTTTTTGTATTTATTTCCATTCAAAAATCTGTGCTTTCTGTCCTGTTGTTATGATTCATAAACTGTTGCTAATTGCAGCATCCACTGAAACACATGAAGAATATGTGAAGCCAAAAAAATGATGTGCAGTGATAACCACCAGCCAGAATAAGTCACACATTGTTCTTGAATAATTAATACAGCAACAATATAGTAGATTAAGTAGTGCTTTGCTTTCAAAATGGACCAAAACATTAGCTAGTTATCCACAAAACTTTTGATTTATATTACTTTGCTGCAACTTGTGTGGGACTCTTTGTAGCTGCTGTTATGAATCAGTGGGGGATTTGTTGGCCAGACACCAATACAGCAAGTGGTAAATGTAGCACAGAGGGCAGGAGACAATACAGTTAAGTGTTGGGATAAATTTAAAATCTTTCACACTTTCCACTGGTACTAGTATGTTCTCTTTTTTTCCCTGTTCTTTTAGATTCTAGACATAAACTGGACTGGTCTCACCAATCTACTGGACATTCCAGGGCTCAAGTAAGTCACTTAAAACCAGCTTTTCTTGCTGATCAGGAAAATGCCTTTGTGGCTGTTAGAAAGAAAATGAAAATGAAATGGTTTTTGTAGAATTTGGTTTCAGGAGCCTGGACTTTTGAACTTTTCTTTCATGCCATTTATCACTTATAGGGTTCTACCTGATAAAGGTAATGCAAAATTGACACATTTTACCTTTCAAAAATGTGCTAATTATTATTTTTAAGAATATCCATAGCATGTTTTTAGGGATTTAGGGCAGGACAGATTCAGTGTAGGGTTCACTTATGAATCACTTTGGAGTCCATTGACTTTGGAGTCACTGGAGACTGTCTTTCTTGTTATCTGAGAAGATAAATTCCACCCAATGTACTGAAGATGTTTTCTGCCAAAGAGGTTTTCTGGAATGTTTCCTTACCTCTGATGCCTCAGGCGTCCTTGTCCTTGTTACTGACGTGATTAAGAGCTTGACCAAACTGAGCTGATTTAAGTGAACTTGTATTTTTTCTATTGAGCACTTTACAAAAAAGCACTGATATTAAACATAATGTGATCTCTTAAATATGTGTGAATTGTGTTTTCATACACAGATTACTGTGAACAATCAAATTAAGATTACTTCATGGTCTAACTGGGCTAAAAAAGGTCAGATTAGGAAAAGTGCTGTTTATAGACTGTTTCCTCATTCTTGCTAATATTAAGTGTCTTCTCCCCTGGGGTTGTTGTGTGGGCTGAGCTGAGAGTAAATGAGAGTCGATTAAGAGTTGCTAACAACCCAATACAATTACTTGCTGCGTCTCAGCAACTCTCTTGAGTGGCTCATACATCATTTACACCCCAAATAATGTGACACATACATAAATGCTGCATGTGAATTTCTGAGATTACGGCTGCTTGTCGTATACCCTGCAGACATGTTGGCACAGGCAGGGCTGAGTGGACAGTCTCCTTTAGCTCCTCAGCAGAGGGGGGGTGTGTGTGTGTAATGGATCCATGCTTGTGCAATGCAGTATGGGTGTGTTTGTGTGTACACATGTGCTTGTGTTGGTTGTGGAGGTTGTCCAGCAGACAGACAGCATCAGCTGCCTACTTGAAGGATTGCCCAGTGTGTCCCTCTTAAACCCTGTTATTATTAAGCAACGTACTCTATGTCTTACTTGTTTATTTACTTGTTCTATTATGTCATGACTGTTGAGTTGGTTTTAAATTGGAATCAAAACAAGACTAATAAGAGTCAACAGCCATGCTAGTAGCTTTGTGAGACTGTGCTTTGGCAGAGCAGTGCTTTTTTCAGTTAAAGGCTAATATCAGCATGCTCACAAGGACAATGCTAACACAATGAGTGTTCAGCAAGTATGATGTTTACCATGTTCACCATCTCTGGCTGTGTTAGCTAGCTAACAAGTGATAATTAGCACTTAACACAAAGTACAGCTGTGCAGGTATTTGGCCACTAGAGGAAAAGACAGGGGATCACCAAAGTGATTACAATTTATCCTCTGGAGACAATGACTGTCTGTACAAAATTTGCAACCATAACTGTAAGCATGGCTGAAAACATTATTGTCTAAGGATGATAGTAACTAACTAAAATGAATGAATAAATGGTCTTACTTTTGTTACTGCGTATGCACACACACACATAAGCAGGTACTGTACATGGGGGTGTTCCAGTGTTTACACCAGGGGAGCAACAGAAATGCAGCAATAAGCACTGATGCAGCAGGAATCCCATTACACCCTCAGCTTTCAACAGGAGAAAAGCTCCAGCTCTGATCAGTCCCCCACCTGAGAATCATAATGTCTCTAATCGGCTCACAGAGAGGAGCTGTAGCATGCCGTTTCATTGGAAGATAAAATGAATGTTTCTCCTGACTGCAGACAAACGCAGATGGTTAAATTAAGTTCATTTCATTGGAGTTTTTGTCAGAGTAGGTGGTCGCGCCTGTGCTGCTTTGTATTATGTAAGAAGAGTGGGGGATGTTTCTGTTTTTTAAGGGATTTCTTTCCCTTTTAAATCTTTTTTTGTTGTTTTTGCACATGCAAAAATGCATAGACAAGAACAAAAAAGGGAAAATGAAACAGGAACAATAACAGCTACCTGTTTTAGAACGACGTTCATTGTGCACATAACTGAACATTTCTTCCCTGGGAGACTAGAACACAAGGAACTCTAAGGTCCAGACAGTGAAACATTCAAATAAACAAAAAGGCACACAGGCAGACAGCATTTTTGTCAGAATAGAAGACAGTGTGGTATCAAGGCCACAGAGCAGCAGCTGACACTGTTTCAGGTGCATGGAAGGGGAGGTCTTGCAGGTTTCCTCCCATCTGTCAAAACGCGGTTGCCAGATCTGAAAACTATTTTCCTTGTTGTCAAGTGTATTCCAGAGTCTTTCGAGGTGAAGCACATTTGCCAGCATTGTGACCCAGATATGGAACTTAGGACTTGTTTCTGAGTTTTAGTTTCACAGAACTAGGCGTTTGGCCAAAAGGGTACAGAGAGAAATTGCTAATTTCTCATAGTTGATTAGGAGGAGGGAGAAGAGATTAGACCATATATAGCCAGCATGGGGTCTTGACAGGTAATTAAATACAAAGTGACAAGAAGGGTTTCAGTTTTGGGCAGGCCCAAAGCTGGTGAATGATTGTACCTATTTCCTGTTTACATTTCTGAGATGGGGCAACCCTGTGAAAAATGTCATGTGAGTCTGGATTTGGTATAATAGGTTCTATGCACAACTTGGAATTAAATTAATATGTGTCTGGCATTAATTGAAATACAGTATATATAGTTCCTGCCATATCCCGAGGCTCACTCCTGGAGTTCTTCTCGCTTTTTAGTATTTCCAGTATGTATCCCTGATTTAAAAAAAAAAAGTTTCACATTATTAAGCCCTTGTTTGCCGATGGACTTTAGATTTTCAGTCTGAGTGATCGGTTGGCCTTTAGCTGCTTTAGTTGTTGGTGTGCATTAAGGTCAGGTGTGCTGTGGCCTATTTGCTGTATCAGCTGACTGTGAAGAGGAGATTAGTGGGTGTTGTAGAGTGGATGTGAGCCTAATAGTCATAGGAATAAATGTGTACACTGCCTTACAAAAGCAGAGAGCGGTAGCTACAGGAACAGTGAGGCTAAGAAAAAAGGCTTTGGTGTTTCAAGGCTCTTAGCCAACTGCATAACAGATATATAAACTGCAAAAGCTTAATTTTATGCCCTTTTAGGCTGATTATTAATCACCTAATCATATTAGTCACTGACTTAACATAAAACTTAAAAGACATTTAGAAATGAAACTTTTTGGACAATCAAAAAGCAAACAGGGAATAGGAAAAAGTTGTTAAATTAGCTTTGGTTAAGCATAGTCAGTTGAATCGTGTTCTTGTTTTGGGGAACGACTCTGGAACACAAGCTTTTTATTCAGCTTCCCTGAAAGCATCCTGTACCTAATTTAACAACAAACCTAGGAGAGGGGTTCCCTAAATTTATAAGACCAATTACATAGAGGTTGTCATGTAGCTCCTATAAGTTTCTACACTGGTGGACAACTAGAAAGCACATGGGACACGTACATCAGGTCCTTTGTAATAGTAAATGTCTGATTTATTAGGCTACTTGTCAACTGATCACGTTGTTGCGTCTCACATGGCAGCACTTAAGTGTTTCCTACAGCTCATTTTGTAGATTTAGCCTTTGTTATTTTGAGTACTGAGATCACTCCAGACTCCAGAGACAATCTTAGTTGGTATGTCGGGCAGTTTATGGACACCTTTGATTAGGATATCCACATGATAAATGGACAGTTGCGCTGTAATCACAACAGGTTTTCTTCGAGGGACAGGCTGAGCAATAACATTGGATGATGAATTTTTATTGTAATCCAATTTTCTTCTAGCTGTGATTGCAATTTTCCAGCTGTGCCAGCTGTGCAGCTCAGTGAATCAAATGAAACCAAGCAGTAATTCCATTCTCTGCCCTCACTGTCACTGTTGTTGTCATGCAGTGTTGAATCATTAGTGATCAGATAGACAGTCAGAGATTTCTTGGCGAGTAACAGCAACATACTTGAACTGACTCCAGTTTTCCTACTATCTTCTCACATGCAAAGTAGAAATGTACTGTACTAAGCTGAGATTAAAAGAGAATATTTATAACCCAAGGGCACCCTTACTGTCTTTTAAATAATTCATTGCTTCATTCTGTTTATCTTCCGCTCCTCACTTCTCTGAACCCCTTCCCCCTCTCCTTGCAGTGGCTTCTCTGACAGTCTGATTCAAGACATTATCTACAGTTATCTGGTTTTACCAAACCGTGTCACCATCCCACTGGTCGGGAACGTGGAACTTGCCCAGCTACGCTTCCCAATGCCAAAGGTACTAATGCAGTTTTAAAATGCTTCCACTTAAAGCAGAGGTTTAGTATTCCTCTTCTGGCCATCTGTGTTCATATGCTCAGCTACTAACCATTGAGGGAACTCAAGGTAAGTAGCTGAAAGTCCTTGATAGTTAAATCTCATAGGTTCTATGTACATTTATTAAAATGGTTTTCTGCAATAAAATAAAATTGTTTTCAGGGTCTTGTAAGTAACTGTCAGCCTTAAAACAAAATGAAACAAAAACTGCAAAAAAAGTATGTCAAGACTTCAAGACTGCTCCCATCTGTATCCGTGGAAACAAGATAAACACTTGAGCATGTTTCAGTGCATTCTGCCACTTTCACTTTAATGTGGAACCACATCAGCTGAATAACTGAATTAATCGACAGCAATTCTGATGGTGAAGTCTGTCAGTGAATCCTTCATGTAATTCATCAAGCAGTAATGGAAAAAAAATAAAGATTTGTTGTATTGTATTTTATGTTATGTTAGAAGTTTATCGAAATCAAATTTAATGTCTTTGTTGGTCTGGACAAAACAAATCTAACTGTTACTATTTCTGACATCTCACAGTTGCTTAATGGAGTAAAGGATCAGATCAACTGAAAAAATGTGTTTATAGTGGCTCTAGACAAATGTATACTTTGTATCTACACAAACTACCTAGCTTTTAGTGGAAGTTCTACAGTTCAGGGAAGTAAAAATAATTACAAGGAAGTTCATAAACTGTGCTGTATTTCAAATTTGCATGCAAACAGATACGATCTGTTATAGTTTATAATGATGCACAACACCTGCTACCATTCAGACTGCATTTGCATTTCTTGTTCAGTGGGTTCCCCTAATTATTAGAGTTAATTTAAATAAGGTCGGTAGAGAATTTAATAAAACATGAATGATAAATAGTTTAACTCTGGTAACAAGCCACAGTTTGCTCTTGCAGTGTCTTATATAGAACTACCCAGTACTGTAGGTAATGTCACATCTTATCAACTCTGACTCCATCATGTCCTCGAAGTGTCAGAGGCTGCTATTTCAGACTTGCTCCCCTTCATGCTGTGCTCTGCATGTCTCCACAGGGTGTCCTGAGGATCCACTTCTTGGAGGCCCAGGATCTGGAAGGGAAGGATAAATTTCTGGGGGGGCTGATCAAGGGCAAGTCTGACCCGTACGGTGTCCTGCAGATTGGCAACCAGCTGTTCCAGAGCAAAACGGTCAAGGAGAGCCTCCATCCCAAGTGGAACGAAGTTTACGAGGTGACAAGTTTGGCTTGTTTGTTGGAGCAGGGGGGTTGGGCATTAACACCATTGCAGTTTGAATTCTACTTGCACTATCATTTGGAGCCTGTTCTTCCAAGTTGCATTAACATAAATCATCTGTCTGTTGGCTCAACATTCCTGTTTGAAGAAACATCAGTATGTTCCTGTGTTTGTCAGGCCCTGGTGTATGAGCACTCAGGTCAACATCTTGAGATTGAGCTGTTTGATGAGGATCCAGACAAGGATGACTTCCTGGGAAGGTGAGTCTCCCTCATTTCCTGCCCTGCTCTCATCTTATCTCACATATTTCACAAGAAACTAGGTCTGACTGATAGTAAGAGCCCGCTTTGTTTGTTTGCCAGATATATATAGACAAGCTAAGGATCTGGTACAGTGTTACATATTACAACTAAAATACAGTGTTGAAACGTGAGGGGGCAGTGTGGAATTTATATGTGCTAGTAGACATCAGTTAAAGTGAAGTAGACATGTTATCCCTCAAGCTCAAGGGCAAAGTCAATGATTTTGCCCCAAGGCTGTAACAATGCACCCTGGCAACACAAGGCAACCAATCGATAACTGGACCCACTCTGTTCAGATTAATAGGTGCATTTTCTCTGTTCACTGTTTGCCATCCCGATTTGAGTAATTATTTGTCATTATTCACAGCCTTATGATCGATATGACTGAGTTGCACAAAGAGCAGAAGGTTGATGAGGTAAGATGCTTCCTATGGCCATTCGTATTGTCTGTTGTACATTACACATATTGGGAAATATGCTTATTCGCTTAGTTAGATGAGAAGATCGTTACCCCTATGCCTATATTTATATGAATATAAAGCCACAGCCAGCACTCAGTTAGCGTAGCATAAAGACTGAAACCAGGGGAAACAGCTAGCCAGGCTCTGTCCAAATAATTGTATTTCCAAAACTGTTAAGTTATTGCCTTATGCACTGTTGTAGCACAGCTCCTAAAGGTTGGTGAAACAGTTTTCAAGCCAGAAATGAATGGTCTGGCTCCCCCAGGAACTTTAACTTTGATGTTTTGTCTCATTATTCCAGTGGTTTGACCTGGAAGAAGCGCCTACTGGGAAACTCCACTTAAAACTGGAGTGGCTATCTCTGCTCTCCATTCCTGAGAAGTTGGACCAGGTACAGAAGTGAAAAAAACTTTTTAAGACCTCTACTACTGGTGCAGGACAGTAGAAGCGTGTCACTGTTAATTCACTTGCTACCGATAATGGTGGTTTGGTACATGTCAGTCACTTTTCTCTGTGGTGACTGCCTGTCCCGTCCTTCCTGTCCAATTAGGTGCTGCGAAGTGTGCGGGCAGACAGAAGCCTGGCTAATGACGGGCTGTCGTCAGCACTGCTGGTGGTCTATCTGGACTCAGCAAAAAACCTGCCAGTAAGATAATACAATGTTCAATTTATTTTGATGTTGGCAATGCTATTATTTTGATGCGGTAGCTTAATGGACATCCTTAGGCACTTGTGCTAAAGTATAGCATCAGGCATGTGTAACTTCTTGCTCTCTTCCCTGAACATACACACCACATTTAGCAACACCCTGAACCAGTTCAGTAAGAAATGCCAGTGTGTTACTCTTATTTAAATAGGGATTGTGGGTCAACGTGCAGCCATGCTCCACTCCCATTTATGTGCCATAATGTTTCACGCTTTGCAACTCTTGGGTGACATCATCAGTTTGCTTTTTATGCTCCATGAACCAAACAACCAGGGCAGGTTGTTACATTTCTGTCCTCATCATCCCTAGCTGCCCTAAACCTGGCCATAAAAGAACAGCTGTGCATTATGGATGTAGCCTATAGTGCCAAATCAACAGGTTTTTTAGCAAGTTATATAATCAAGTCAGAATCTGTCTCATATCAAATTTTTATAGCAGTTGTAACCTTTAAAACCTCTACTTTTCAGTAGCTTAGAGAAACCTTGTGAATTTTTATGTTTGTCTAAAGAAGTTTGAAAAGCTGTCACTGCACCAAAGGTCATAAAACTTACCTATAAAGAATCTGGGGTCCTTCAGTTTAATATCTAAATGGGATTTCAACATTCAGTGCTCTTAACTTTACCATCTTCTCTTTATTCTTTTTTCTTCTTCACCTAAGAGCGTCTTCACAGGCAGTTTAGGCTGTGGAAACTTAAGTGAGAGGAGAGCCTCTGGCCTTGTCTTTTGCGAGACCAATGCCTCAGAGTATAGAACAATATTTGTGAGTCCACGAGAACGTTTGCATCCTGATGGTGTTAGCATTAGTGGTGTGCAGTGGTGTGGATTGGACAGTAATGGGAGTCCTTAAAACACGCATGTGTTAGCTACACGGTTTTACTGCAGTGTCTAACGAAAGTGACTCTGAGTCTCCAATAACCATTAACACGGAGCAGATCCTTCAAAACAGAGGACTCAGCCATGCGAGCAGCGACGTCTGCTTGTTATGCAGATGCACATTCCACTAAATCAGGTGCTTAGTTCAAGGCTGAAATATGAAATACCTACAGTACAAAGAGCTCACCGACAGAGCTCATAATGAGCAGATACAGAAAGCCTGGCACTTGTTAAAGAAGACACCAGTGTGTCAAACTAGCTTCTCTGAGTCTTCCTTGTTGGAAATACCCTCATTATTCTGCCCTCATTATTCTGACCTGTGTTTTCATTGTTAGCGCCCTGCAGTGTCAGTACTGTCATCCCTCACTCTACTTTTTATTTATTGCCCCTTATCATATATGTTTCAGTACATATTTCAACATATTTTCTGGGTTTTTTTTCTTCATGCCTCTTAATCATGCTGAATCACTCCCATCTTATTAACTCTGGGTGTGATTTTCTCCCCCAAATCTCCTTGTGGCTTAAAGAGCAACCTGTCAGATTTCACCTATGACGGGTTGAAGCAAGTCTCAGTCTTTAAGGCCCTGAAGGTAATGTGGGAAAAATGGACTGCATGTACAGATCACGCCCTGTGTTTCATCCGTGTTGGCCCTCAAGTGCACCATCCACCGTCATGTGATTGTGATGATTATGAAAAAAAAAAAACTAAAATGTGCATGAAGATGGATGACTGCATTCTCTTTTATGCCTTGGTTGTGCCGTGCACCTCGTTTGTCTTATTTGTAATGACACATGATTTTCCACACTTCCCAGCTTGTGTGATTGTGCATGCAAAAGTCTAATGTTGAACTCAAATGTTTCTAAAGTGAGAGAACAATTTTCAATCTTCAGTCTTTATGGTTGATTGAAACTGTGGCCACTTTTGCAGCGTTCATATCAAAACAGAGACTGTTCTCCTGACCCGTATCCAACAGTCCTTTACATGTGCTTTCTTTCATTGTTTCATTGTGGTTTTCAACGGCAAACACACAGAGAAACTCAGCTTGTGTTACTAAATGTAGAAGCTGATCATGTCCAACTCATGTGAGAAACTTATGATCAGGAATTCAGGATAAGGAACCCAAACTTGTCAGGCCAGCATTTCTGCATTTTCCAGTGCTTGATAAACTGCCAGATATGTTTGCCCAACAAATATACAGATACAGCAGGCACTGAGTGTGGCATTATGTGAGAAAACTTTACATTAATACAGCTGGGAAGAGGCAGGCAGTAGGAACAATGAATGTTCCTGTATTAGGCCCATTAACCACTATCACAACAACTATGATTGCCTTGTTTAGTAGTCACAACATGAGTAGGTGATATACTGTATTACAAAACAGCTGTTCGTACTAAGCACAGTCTCAGGTTACACAAACTCTTTCTCAGAAATCAACTGCTACATTGTTCTAGTGAGCAGGCAGTCACTTCTTGCTTTTAACACTTCCAGGAAGTTTTAAGCCTCTCATTGTCACACACGGCAGCACTCCCTAAATTCAACATTAAAACTCACTGCAGCATTGTGTGCCAGTTTCGTTTGCCATTACTGGGCAACTGAAGTACAAATACTTCCAGTTTACCCCTAACTAGCTTCATTCTTTTTTATCCCCGGCTGCAGGCTAGGTGACAGACTGAGCTTCTGCCTCTGTTTGTTTCCTCAACAAGAAAATGGAAACCTGCTTTGACTCTGACAACATTTTATAAAATGTGCTGCGGTTTTTCATCAGGGTCTTCTTTTGCCATCACTTCCTATCACAGTAGAGACGTAAGCAACACATGTTAACACATCTCTAAGAAACATTGCATTCTACAGATCTGAATACATCAGTGCACTTGGGATTAGGCAATATTTTCGCGTGTGTGGAAAACAGACAACCTTGCCAGGAAACATTTTCACAGCGTCATTGTTTGCCTTTACACCTTAGTGAAAGGGGCTTCCCTGTTGGTCAGCAGATTCAAAGGTGGATTGGCTGCATTTGACCTATGACCTTTAACCCACAGCTGTGCAAACAATCATGGGTCATGTTTTTCCTATCCTCAGAAATTTGATTTGCTGCTCTAAAATGTAACATACCCCCAACCTGTAACATTCTACAATAATATGACATCTAATACAAACAGAAATAAGAACATGAATACCATATCAGGTTTTTTTGTTTTGTTTTGTTTTGTTTACAAGTCTTTATATATTTTACTCCAAAAGTACAATATTTCACAAAACTCAGACAAGGAAAAACTTAAACAGGGGAACCTCAAACCTCAAGAAGCACCACAGAGCAAGGATTCCTCTTCCTGTACAGACACATGCAAGATAGGTGTCATTTATACCCAGTAGGCATAGGCATCAGTGGTAGAATTACAAGTTAGAGAAACGGAGCACATTAAGTACAAATATATAATATTAATAAAGTGAAACCCAATGCATTTCATTTTTTATGTCAAGTGCCTTATCAGTTCAAGCTGTAGCATATTAAAAAAAGTGTGACTGTGTTAAGCAGCCTGCATATACAATGTGGAGCTTAATTCTAATGTTGGTGAGAAATAGATGTCAAATTTAAGCACTATCCTCAAGTGAAAGGATGAGTTAACAAGAAAGTTAAGACTTTCCCTCCATTGTCATAGCCTCTGGCCTGTAGATATGTAGGGTATTATTATTCTGTAAGGAATACTGAATAATACTTAGCTGTCAGAACTCAGCATGCTAAAATTAGACTGCAGAGGAGACAAAGCTTGGCAGTCTCCTTGGTAGCCTCTCTGCCTGCAGCCCTGCTTGTCAAAACGTATGGTAATGTTCCTTCCCTTTTGAACTACAGACTCTTTCACCATTGTGTATTTGATACAGAGCTCTCAAGAAGCTAATGTTTGAGTTTGGGTGTAATTATGTTGTCCGTTGCTGACGGGTACCCATTGTGTGCCACAGTGAGGGGGGGAATCAGCTAACACGCTTCTCTCTGATTCTTTAACAGTCTGCAAAGAAGAGTAGCAGTGAGCCCAGCCCTTACGTCCAGTTCACTGTTGGACATAAAACACTTGAGAGTAAGGTGGGTCATATAAGTATCCATTAGTATTATTGTATTGTCCCATTTTGTCCTGGCTTTGTACTCCTAAAATGATGTATTGATTCGTGATTTGAGGTTATGACAAGAAGAAGAAGAAAAATTTAACTTGTGCTGGTGATTTTCCCTCCAATGTTACGATATTTTAAGTTGCTAAAAGCATCTAGACAAACAAAGAATGAATACAGTTGTTACTTTTCCCTGACTATATCTCACATTCTTGCACACACTGACATATCGAAGCATAAACAACACATCTCCCTCTTTACCTGTCTCTCTCTGGAGTGTTCTGTTACAGAGTACTTCCCTCTGACTGTGGAATTAAGAGAGAGATGAACTGAAAATTGTTGTACAAGAAAAAAAGATGAGGAATTATAACCACCGACCAATATACCATTAAGTGTTGGCTAAAGCGCTTCTAGGCTGACATTAAGTGTGTTTACCAGTAATTTCTCATGAGAAATTTCCATATAGGGTTCAAGAGGGAAATTATTCAGGAGGAAGAAAGACATAAGTGGACCAAGTTCTTGTTGATGCTAAAGTTTTAGGTCACAGAGAGTAATTGGTAAAGTTTGCATAAACTTAAGCCTTGTGTTTTTCTGACCTCTGCTTTACTTCATCCTTGTTTGGAGTCCACTGCTGTATGTGTAACAATATATTAACAATAACTGCTAAATCAACAAATCAATTATTTCTGTTCTCACCTTACTAAAATCCATTATGTAGAAAAGTAATTCACAGACAGAGATGTAGTTATGTATGGCATGTTTGGGGTCAGTTAATCCCTAGAGAGCTCTATCTTAAAAAATATTATTATATATATAACTATTTGAAAGGTAGTCTTGCATAACAACTACTATCAACACCAATCACTGGTATAGAGCTTATTAAAGTCCATTGTACTAAACCTAATTGTTGTTTAAAACAGTACATAAAGTCATCATATTTAAAAGCTCTGCGCGTCCGCAAAGGTGTTTTCACTTCTCTGGCTGATTAGACCTCTGCACAGGTTTGAGTTGGATGGGGCTAGACTGGTAATTAAATGATGTCATCAAACTTAAAGTCTGTATGTGCCCCCTCACAATCGTGAGAAGAAGTCTAATCAAGCAGAATCAGGTCAACACACCTGTGAATGTGGTTGTAAAGCATTTGGCCATAGTCAACAACTCAAAGACACACTTAAATTAGTAGATTATAAAAATTAACAGCGCTAATTAGAGGTTTTAAACAACATTATTGTATAAAGTAGAACTATAAGAATGAAAATGAATAAAGTGAAAATACAATTTAAAAAAAGAATGAAAATACATGCTCTATGTAAGGCGTGCAGGAATAACAGCGTGGATTTTTTTTTTTAGTTGCATGCCCCCAGTAGAGAGTACTCTCCAAAGTACAGCACTTAATAATGATTGATAGTACCACTGACAGATTTCTCCAGATGAATTGTGTTTTAATTAGCTGCTCTCGAATGTCTTTTAATGATCAACCAACAAATGACAACCTGTCTGCCCATAAAGATCCGATACAAGACCAAGGAGCCTCTGTGGGAAGACTGTTTCTCATTCCTTGTTCACAATCCCAGGAGGCAGGAGCTTGAAGTAGAGGTAATGCTGCACAGTGACACAGGATAACATGTCTTTTTTTATAAGTGCATGGATCCAAATAGTGGGAAGAGCTGACTTGTCTTAAAGCAGATCTTCTTTCTTAATGCACAGGTAAAAGATGACAAGCACAAATGCACTCTGGGGAACTTGACGGTGCCTTTGAGCAGCCTGTTGGTGGAGGAGGAAATGACGCTGACTCAGTGTTTTCCTCTCAAGAACTCTGGGCCCAGCTCCACCATCAAACTTAAAATGGCCCTGAGGGTAAACATCCACTGCTTCACTTCTCACTGGTCCACTGTGCATTAGTGATGTGAGGGTTATCCATTTCAGGCTGTGGAAACCAGAGCAGATGTTCCACTTATTCAATGTTGAAGGCAAAAAAATCAACATCCTCTCATAGTAGTTGTCCTAGTATTATGAATTAGTCAATCAACAGGAACTACTTCGATAATTTTTTAAGTGGAAATGCTGATTCAGGCCTCTAAAACACTATCCTCCAAACTCTTCACAGGCAGAGTATTACTCATATTTCAGCAAGTGGTGAAATCCAGGGCTTGACCTACAGTACCTGTCATACCTAATTCAGTTGCTCAGCCATGATTAGACAATCACTTTTGGATGGTGAGGGGTTCAGCTGACACTTGATTGCTTTGTTGTATTGCTTTGAAAAGGTAAAATTGTTGGCTTTTAAAGCAGATGTATACAGTCCAACTCATTCATAACATTCACTCATTTCATTAAGGTACCTTTGCCATTACATAAAATGATCATGCTACCATTTACTTTCCTTTTTTTAGTTTCAGTTATTGTCAATCTATAAAAGACAAAAACCAGGCTACTGCAGCTGGTGGATTGCATTGCCCCTCATGACACTAGAACTAAGTGCATTATCTTGTATTGAATCACAACTGATCAAATTTAAGAAAACGAATGCAGCTGCATCCCAATATTGTCGTGCTCTGAAATAGCCTTCCTGTATTGGAACACAACCTGTCAGACAGATAAGGATTCATAACACGCATTCTCAAAAGGAAATGGTTTTAAAGACTTGGAGAACCATCTTAGACAGATAGATAGCGCTATAAAGAAAGATCTGGCTGAGGTGCTTTAAAAACGTCCTTGAAAATACCTGACATTTTTTATGCGAGCAGTATTGAGAAGACTTTATGCAAAAGGGTTAGTCTTAAGGATTAGTTTAACAAATCAGAGGATTGTTTGGTTTGCTCTTTTATGTAAAAGGTCTTTGTTATTTTCCAGTAACATCCTCCTGCCTTGTCTTTCTTTAGATCCTGTCTCTCGAGAAGCAGGTATCCTCAGACCAGCCCTCCTCTGTCCAGGTCAGGAAATCCAGCGCGCCGCAGCCGACTGTGGCCCCCTCCTCCCAGAGACGGTCGGCGTCAGACTCTCCGCTGCTTCCTCCGCCCACGCCTCCTCCGCCTATAGACGCTTCCACCCTCACCCTCCAGCACAGGGACGGCGAGCCGTACTCGGCCAGCCCTCTCCGCAGCACCTCCAACCTGAGCACTTGCATGTCCAGCTCTCAGAAACATCTGCCACATAAGGAGTCAACGCCCAGCCTGGCCTCAGATATCTCCCTGCCCTTCGCCACTTTGGAGCTTCAGCAAAGGCTTCGTCAGCTGCAGAAGTAAATGGCAGAAGTGATATATTGTTTTTAGGACACCAGCTGTTCCTGTCCCTGCTGATATATTGCTCCATATTTCTTAATTTCCGACTTTTCCTCCCCTCATTTCAACAATCTTGTTTTTTTCACTTCATTTGAATTCTGCAGTTTCCTCTGATAGACTGTCATCTTGATTTGTTTCGAATATGTATCGTTATGAATATTTAATCTTACCTACCTGTCAAGCTACCTGTCTATCCCTGCACACATTAATGCGCACATGTGCTGTATATAAATTTGGCTACGATGTCTAGAAGCGACACTGACTGACTCTGTGTTTATAGTGGCTCGGCCCCCAGCCAGTACCCCCTGGGTGAGGTCCAGCTGACTGTCCGACACAGCTCCCAGAGGAACAAACTCATTGTGGTGGTGCACGCCTGCCGGTGAGGTCCACAACTGCCATCAGACACTGAATTTAAATGTTCTTACTGTGAATGATACTGGTTTGAAGGACTTTTTTTTAGTTCTGCCCTTGTTTTTTGGCTCAAGTCTCAGTCGTTAATTGCAGTTTATGGGCAGAGACTCTTCAGTATGCAGACCGTCTTGTCTCTATGTGGAAATAAACAATACATATACGAATGAATAGGCACAGTTAACCTGAACAACATGTGCCTGGCAACATGTGAGTGAAACAATTTTGTCCTGTGTGTCCTCAGTAACTTGATCGCCTTCACCAAAGACGGCTCAGATCCCTTCATCCGCCTCTATTTGCTGCCTGACAAGAGTCGGACGGGGAGGAGGAAGACCAGCACAATGAAGAGGACCCTTAACCCTGTTTATGATCAAACGTGGGTTTAGAGACTAACACTAGCTTAATATGCCTGTCAGTTGTGTATTTGCAATTCAAAAATAATTCATTAGCATTACGATCTGTGCTGTTGTTGTTGGACTTGCTGGTGTCTTAAAGACTTTCTTGAACCCTCCAAGTCTTCAGACAGAAAGAGTACAAGCTACATTTACACCAAAAGCACATAAAAGTTTTAATTGTGCAAAATTTTTTGTCATTTCATTTTCCAGCATGACAACTGTTTGCTGAGTAATAAATATTTCATAAAAGTGTGTAATGATTCCAGCAAATTTGGCACAATGACAGTTAATCAAATTACCAATTTTTCTAATTAACAATTTTAATTTGAGTCATTATTTCATGATAGACTGGGGTCATGAAATGTGCGTGTACCTTGTGTGTGTGTCTGTAGGTTTGAGTTTAGTGTATCGATTGTGGAACTCCATAGGAGAACTCTGGATGTAGCGGTGAAGAACGGAGGGAGCATCCTGTCCAAACACAAAGGGCTCTTAGGAAAGGTAAGTCCTGCCTGTTGTTATGAGTATTTTCTAGCAGCAGAGCTGGTCTCAGGTTCTCAGAAAACTAATTTTCCTTCTAACTTGTCTGTTCAAAATTTCAGGTGCTGGTAGATTTAAGTGGGGAGGATATATCAAGAGGATGGACACAGTGGTAAACTTGTATTTTATCTTTGCCCTGCACAACATTGACTGATTTCCTCAGGCAATAAATAGCCTATATTAGTGCCTTAATATATAATTAAAATATAATTTGATTGTTTTCTCCTGCAGGTATGATTTGACTGAAGATGGATTGTCATCTCAAGGCATCACAAGTATTCAAGACCCCCTCCTCACATAGTGAAACCACATCACTGCTGTAATATAGTGATCTTGTTGACCTAAGGGCACATCATTTTGTTGTTTTTGTGAACATTTTTCATATAGTTTACAGAAGTTATTTCAGCATGTATGTAAGTTTTTCAAACATTTCCTATTATTATTTCATTAATGATCATGATCGGAAGATATTTTAACATATTGTAATGACACACACTAACTGCCTTGTCTCTGTTTTCAGTGTTTTATGTAAATATCAAATTGTTAATACGTAGTTAGAAGAATTTGCAGGGGTTTTCATGGCATTATATTTCCTTAAAGGGAATGATGTTGAAATCTGTCAAAACTGTTATTGGTTTCTTTCCAGTTTGTTAAAATGTGACGAATTCTGTTTTTGTCGTGTGAGAAAACTCTTACCAAAGGAACAGATACAATCACAGAAGTAGGCTTAAGTAGCAGTCTTGACTTTGATATTTTTTTGTCATGCAGTGTTATTTGATTGTTTACCTCTTATTGTTCTTTATGCTTGATTACAAACATGGAATGCATATATGCAAAGAAAACAATGATTGCTCTGTGTATTTTAAGAGGATTTTGTGCAATATTGGTTGTTCTGAACATTGTCTCAGATACTGAAAACCTGCAGGCATTTTAGGGCTATGAACAAGTGCTGTATAATATGAATAAAGGATACTTGAATAAGGCTTTGATTGTTGTTCAAACCAAATGTGAGTTGAACAAATTGAAAAATATGAACAGAGACAACAATTATTGCATTTTATGAGCAGGGCTGCCAGAATTAAGATGGCTCAGCTATGTCATAGGCTTGTACATGTTTTGCCATGCAGTTATAACTGTGTGTTGGAGCTTTTAAATATTTTTCTTGTTATCTTTCCTGTGCCTTAAGAAACCCACTATGTAATTTTTTGTTTATTATTTTGAATGATATGATGCCTCATGGCTTTTGAAAAATAAATGGTTTCTCTTCTGAAAATTGTCTTGCTTGTGTCCAGCAATGAACATGAAAAATAATTTCCATTATATATATTAGATGCAAATATGATACAGTTGTGAGCAAGCATACATTAAATTATAAAATAAATCAACAAATAATCTTCAAATGTTAATGCACTGTCACTTTTTCATGAGCTTAAACTGACTTTTAACTGACTTAGTGGGGTGCCCAAACTTTTGCACATGCCACAATTAGTTTATTTTTTTTCTCTATTAACTAACTTTATGAAATACAAAGTAACAGTGCATAAAAGGCTTATTTTTGTGGTAGGAGTTGTATTTGCTGAACTATTGCACATTATGTGTGGGTTGTTGGTGTGGTGCTGAAGTGCCCTTGAGCAAAACACTGAATTCGACCTTACAGCATTATTTCCCTTGAGGACTGGTCCTGTAGAATAAATAAAATCACGTGTACAACTAAAACGCCATTGTAGAGACTAAGGACTCCGGTACAGAATCTTTTCTGTAAAATTACATAGAACATATAAAGTGTTTTGTCGCCATCAAGTGTCAGAAGAAGCGAACTACACCTAAACGTCTGCTTCAAAAAAAATGACGCACGACGTCATGACGTATGGAATCGACTTTATCCAAATTTGCGCGGGTTTAGTGTTGTTATGGGAGGCTGTCGCTGACTCAAGAAACTAGGAATAAAAAGGTAACAAATGAAGTTATCGGCACATATTTTATACGTTCATAATTATAAGTCACACTTGTGCCACTAACAACAGACAGAGAGGGATTAACGTTCACTAATAACACGTTAAACACTAACGACAACCGAACTGCCATATTTGTATTGGTATTGCTGTTACAGTAACGTCAGCTATGTAATCATGAATGGTATAGGTAATAATTAACGTGACTTTGTGTTTTCTTCGCAGGTTTATCGGAAATATTCACGTCGAAACCTGAAAACATGTCGAAGCGAGAGGCATTTTTAGAAGCCGCTCGTAAAGAAAACGTGGAGGACTTCCTTCATTTTGTCCAGCTTCACGTAAGTAAACATAAGATACAGCAAGTTTATATATTAAATAGGTAGCTATATAGTTGATTGCATTTTAGGAGATCTTGCGTTTAAACTTAGTTCTTGAGAAATTCAAGAGCACCACTCGACTTAAGTATTCAGACTCTTTACTATGACTGTTGTCATTTAGCTCAGGTGTCCACCATTTTACTTTGATTGGAGTCCACCTGTAGTAAATTGAGTTGATTGGACATGATTTGGAAAGGCACACACCTGTCTGTATAAGGTCTCACAGCTAACGACGCATATCAGAGTAAAAGGAACCCTCTGCAGAGCTCAGAGACAAGACTGTGTCGAGGCATAGGTCTGTGGAAGGCTACAAAATGTTTTCTGGGGAACTGAATGTTCCCAAGAGCTCAGTGGCCTCCATAGTTCTTAAATGGAAGAAGTTTGGAACAACCATGACTCCTGGAACAACCTAGAGCTGACTGCCCTGCCAAACTAAGCAATCATGGAGAAGGGCCTCGGTAAGAAAGGTGACCAAGGATGGGAGAAACTCCCAGGAGGACAACCTTCACTGCGTCACTCCCCTGATCTGGGCTTAGTGGCACAGTGGCCAGATGGAAATGTCTCCCCAAAGTTTGAAAAAAAAGCACCCAAAGGATTCTGAGAAAGGAGAAACAAGATTCTCTCATTTAATGAAACCAAGTTTGAACTTTTTGACTTCAATTCTAAGTTTAAGGGGTCATGCCTGGTTTCCTTAAGAGTTGGTTGTCATGCTGCAAGGACAATACATTTTCTAACTTTGCAAAAAAAATCTGAACCTCTGTTTTTGCTTTGTCATTAAAAAAAAATGTTTAAGCTGCAACAAAACAATATGTCTAAAGAAAAAAAAGAAGGGGTATGAATACTTCCTAAATGCACTGTGTATGTGCTATATGTCTCACGTTGTTTCTGTCCTCCTCCTGTCTGTATTGTTGAGCAGAGGGACAAAGCTGACCCCTTTGATGTGGAGGAGGTGGTGCAGGAGATGCCCAGAGACCAGAGGGAGGCTCTGTGGGGAAGACTTGCCTTGCTCCTCCAGGACGTCCTGCAGCAGCTACCTCCGGAGCGCTGGGAGGAGGCCAGAGAGGAGGGCATGGAGGTGGAGTCAGCTGCTGACCCTGTGAGTTTAGTCAGTCAGTTCATGTGGTATTGTAGCATAAGCTTTAAGGCATCACACCTACTTCCATGGGTTTCTTTTATTTCCATATTTATTTGGTGTAGCCGGTTTTTTGCACTACCTCATTGATTTTTCTTTTCTGATTGTTTTGTGATTTTGATGCCATAGGATTTGATATGCAGACTATTCATGAACCACAAGTCACATATAACCTCTACTTGCATTTCTGTGAACATTTCTCTATCAGAAACATGTCATGGCTGTTGTGGATGGTGTGACACTGGTGGCTTTAGTGTCTCTAAAGGTTTTACAAGATGGTGACACCTACCATATCCTTCTGGAAATTGCCCACGAGCTTCACGGTGGGTGTTCTTGCTCGTTTTTCTCTCTGCAGCCTGCTGCTCTCCATTTTAAAATGACAGATATGCTTCTGCCCTGCATGAAATTAGTCTCTGATTTTTCTCTGTGTCTTCCCCCGTCAGCTGTTCTGGTGTCGCTGCCTGTCTCAGAGGCACCTCTGCAGCTCCACATCCACACGCTGTGTGAGGCCTGGTGGAAGAAGGGGCTGGACGAGAAAGAAAAGTTTGGGCGCACTGCTTTTCTCATCTCTTTGCAGAAGAGCTTCATTTTGAAGAAACCAGTTAGTATATGAACTCAGTTGTATCTCACATCAATTCAGTTCTATTTTCTAATACAGTACTAAGTGTTTTCCATAACATTAGAAGCAATATCCTCTCATAAATCTTCCACAAGCATCTGGTAAGCACTAATAGCTTAAAAAGAACTTATGGGCACATGGGTATTTGGGGCCTGACATCATTTATGCATAAATAATGATTTCTCATCTTATGTCTGTTGTCAGGGTGTTGAGATCCAAAGACTCTGGAGTCTCCATGATGTGCTTTTGAGTCTGGACTACACATCAGAAGACAACAAGCAGATAATCGACTTGTTGCTTCAGTGTTTTCACCGTCCTATTTACATTAGAAATGATGATGTGAGTAGAGTGATATTTAGCTGCTGTATGTGTTTGCACGAGTCTTTGTCTCTTTTTTTCTCATTATTGCAGCTTTTTCTTTGAGCTGTCAGCCTGATGATGTGTATGTTGTTGCAGGGAAAGCGATTCCTGGTGTTTCTTTTCAGCTGGAACATCAACTTCATCTGGCTTATTCATGGCACCATCAAAAACCAGCTGGAGTTTTATAGCAAGTAAGGAGCCAGTTTTACTCTGTTTGACAGAAGTTAATTTTTTCTTCAGGTTAATACCTGTTAACTTGTTTTGTTCAGGACCATGACAACTCATATTACGGAGGTCTACTTCAGAGCATGGAAGAAGGCTAGTGGAGATTCCCTGGAGCAGATTGAGAGCTCATGCATTCAGGATTTTATGCAGTGTGCCATTTTCCTTCATAGGGCATCTCCTGTCCATGCCAAAGTCCGACAGGTAGACTTATCATCCAGCTAATTTATTTACAGTCATTATTTGCATAATATGATGTGTGTGTGTGTGTGTGTGTGTGTGTGTGTTTTAATTTTTGATCTCCTTGGTCATGTTTGCAGATTGTGAGCTACTTCCACACAAGGAAGGGCTGTCACAAAGTGGACAAGATGCTCTGTAATCTCTACAGGCCCATTCTCTGGAAAGCTTTAAGTGTATGCAAACAGATTTTGAAAATCATTCATAATGGTATTTTATTCTAGTCTAACACGTTTCTGATTTTCTTAGGCTTCTAACTTTGAGGTACGTGCGAATGCCACTTTGCTTTTCACTGATGCCTTTCCAGTCAATGACCCGGATCAGAACAATGAGAATATAGATGCAAGCATTCAAAAGCAGCTGGACACAGCGATGGTGAGAACCATTCAAATCACTCAACTGATTTCTGTTGTCAAGTTTGTGAAGCTAAAACCGCTGCCTGTCATGACATCCTCAGGGCCTTCTCGAAGACCCTCACCCCACCGTGCGCTCCAATGCCACTCTAGGAGTCTGTAAGATCCTGGCTAAGTGCTGGGAGCTTCTCCCTCCCATGATTATCACAGACTTCCTGAAGAAGCTGGTGATGGAGCTGGCGGCCGACACCAGCTCCCCTGATGTCCGCTGTTCAGTCTTCAAGGTAGGAAATACAAGTTCTTGTCCAAATGTTTTGTGATTCCAAATTAAAGGAGATTATTGCCACTACAGACAGAATTAGCACAACTGGTGCTATTGGCAGCAAACAGGATGTTTAATGACTTGTGGTTTGTGTAATGCCTTCCCCAGTGTCTGACTATCGTGCTGGACAACGCTCTCAGCCATCCACTGCTAGAAAAACTGCTGCCCACTCTCAAGTACAGCCTTCACGACAACTCGGAGAAAGTCCGCATAGCTTTCCTTGACATGCTTATCAAGGTCAAAGCAGTACGTGCTGCCAAGGTACGGCATGTGCAGGGTTTCTTTTTGCTTGACACGTCATTTAAAACATCACCAAGCATCACGATGCAACATATGTGCAAAGGTGTTAAAAAAGTATTTTATCTGTAATGAAGATATATTTAAAGGTGTGGAGAAATTCCAGCTGTAATTCAGCAAAATTACAGTGAGACATGATTCAGAGACAAGATGCTTGCTAATGCCAGGTGTAAAAGGAGACTGCTTTTTCCGTTGTTTATTCTCCTTTGTACCACTCTCCAGTTCTGGGACGTGTGCAACATGGACCACCTGCTGGCCCGCCTAGCTATCGATTCCCATTCAGTCTCCAAGCGCATTGTCGATCTGCTCTTCAAGTCCTTCTTCCCTGTCAACGAGTCAGAGAGGGAGTGGTGCTGTCGGTGCATCACCCTCATGCAGATGAATCCTACAGCTGCCAGGAAATTCTATCAGCATGCATACAAACACACAGCCCCAACTAACATAAGTAAGTGCTGTGTGTAGGTCACTGAAACACAACTTGTTTTCTATCCACAGAAATGTCTAAACCCTTATTAAAAACTAGCCAGAATTATTTGACACATTGCATTTGTAAGCACAGATATTGTTTGTCATCTGTAATTAAATCTCTTTTGTCCTTTCTTCTTTTCCAGTAAAGCTGATGTTGGCCATTCGCCGTGTTCTGAACAGCTGTATCCAGACTGACTGCGACCTGACTGAGATTAATGATAGCAACAAGGAGAACAGCGCGGTAAGAGATGCTTATACTAAAAAACAGAAGATAATTCTGAACTCCACAAACTAAACTTTGAGAAGTACACCTGTAAACTCAAAGTCATTCTAATACAACTCTTCTACCTTTACAATGGCAATACACTGACATTGTCAAAAGTATTAATTAACTGCATTTTAATATGACGTAAGATGCAGTCCAGTACAACATCACCATGAACTACAACCTCTCACTGGCCCTTATGAAAATTGATAAGGTGGAATATGTGGCAGAGCTGTTTTATGGTGCACTTAGTGTACCTAATAAAGTGGTCAAGGTCATCTAATTTCAACCAAGTATTTTCATTATTTAGTAATCTGCAGTTATTTTCTAAATTCATCACTTAATCCTCACACTGCTTGTTTTATCAAACCAATACTCCAAAGCCCAAAGATATCCATAAAAATGAGAGAAATGCAGCCTTCATGAGGCAGGATGTTAAAGTATGTGTGTACTGTGTGTCTGAGTTTATGGAAATCCAATCTAGATTTGTCATCTCAGCAGGCTGAACCTGTTATGTTGGGGAAAGATGTGGCTGTTGTGTCCGGTCTGCTGGAGGTCGTGGTCATCCTGTGGAGAAGTGTCGAAAAGGCCCTGAAACAAAACGAAGAGGCCCACAAGTACACTGTCGCCAAGTTTGGAAATGTCATGTCCAAGTATTTCCAAACCTTTGAGGTACATCAGCTGCACTGTGTTGTAGTATTTGTATTTTTCCTATGAACAAGTATTACAATAAGACTTTTTTTTGTTTTTTTTTTTTCAGGATGAGCGATGCACTGTACCTCTCATACAGCTGGCCTCATTTCTACCCCCAGCTGCAGTTCCAACATTCAGGTGAGCAGTAAAGCACCTTCTTGTCTCTCTGTCTCACTGTCACTCGATGTTGACATCTTATGTGATGTTTTACAGCCATTCTGCTTTTCTCTTTTACTGACCTCATCCTGTCTAACATGTCTCTCTCACCCTCCATTCTCATTCCCAGCTGTGGCGTTCTGTCCCGGTTGAGGAGGATGGACCCAGGAGTTGTGCCAACACAGTACAGCCAGCTGTTAGACTGCCTCTGTAGCTGGGGCCAGGCTGCTGACATCCTCGACCTCGTCACCGACTGGCTCACTGAAGCTCTGCCCAAGCAAGGGGTCAGTCAGTTCAACGTCAAATTAAATGCTTGATTAATTTGTTGGGTTTCTGAGATTTTCATGAAAAGAAAGAGAGGCTCAGTTCAGACACGTCTCTTATTTTACTCTTTTGTGAAAGTCATCTTTCTGCCAACTTCAGGACAAGGCTAACTCCAGTCGAAAGGTGCGTATCATGGAGACAGTGGAGGCCAAACCAGACCTGGCACTGGCCTACCTGGACTACCTGTTCAGCCACACCTCAACGCAAGAGAAAGTCCTGGCACTTGGTCAGAGACCTCTGAAGCAGCTCCACACAGTTCTAGGAAACTGGAAGGTATGTTGGATTTCATTCAACATTATTACACTTCAACAGACCTGGAGTCATTTCTTTTTAATAGTGTACCCTTTGAGTCCATGCATTCCTGCTTAAATACCATACATACACACTGTTTCTTAAATAGCTCCTCAATGAAGCTCCTCAGATATGTGATTTAGTGTGGTATTTCTCTCAACAGTCCGTGCTGTACACTCATCTTAGCTCCACTACAGAAGATCCTAACAGTCCCAGTTTGGACACTGCACTCAAAGCCTTTGTGTTCCATGGCTGTCTTGGTGCACATCTGCAACACTAATGTGAGTTTCTGACGTTTCATGCATTACGTTTTCCTTTATTCTTTGGATAGGCATTGGCACATATCCTGAACTGATGTATTGGAATCTGTATCAGGAGAGGAAAAAGTTGTATCAGTTCATCCTTGCCTTGAATTACAAAAGGAAGTTAAAGAGAAAAAGAAAATGAAATCTTGTTCTTCTTTCCAAGGCCTCGGAGGGTCGTGACTACCTGCTCTCCCTGGAGCATATGGCAGCTTGGGTCGCTGAGAGGGTGTTGCCCTTCCTGGTTAAACGCAGCAACGATGGTGGGGAGGATTCAGAGAAGTCGCTGCCACTGGCCGCAGAGATAACTGAGGTGAGCTTTACTGTTACTTATGTAAAAGCCAGCTCATGTGCTGGGATCTCTCTTTTTAAGTAGAGTTTAAACTGGAAAACATCCACCAAGAGTTGATTAAGCCCCAACAAATATATGCTGGGCATATCCTCAGTATCTATTGAGTCTTGCCAGACTACAACTAGCGAGGCTACATTGACAAACACCAGCATTTCATTTGTGCATATAGGGAAAATGTGTGGTTTTTGCAGTTTTCTGGTGCCTGTTCATACGAAACATAACGGTGAAACTGAGCTGAAGCTTGTGAGGGATGTGGATGGCTGGATGGATGGATGGATGGATGGTTGCTTGGTTGTGAGTGTCCTGTTGGAGTGCATCTGTATTTTCCTAAAATATTTTATTATTAATATATTATTTTAAGATCATCTGTGCGAATCGTAAAGTCAATCCAACCAAGATCATTTCTCTGCAGGCAAGTCCAGGCTTTTGGCAAATTACATCTTGTCTCCTTGTTCATAAATTGCCAGTTTAGATTTTTGTCTTACCCGTTTACTTCCCCAATACAGAGCCTGTACTGATGCTATAGATGAAAATACAGGGTTATGTTGTTATCCAGAACATTAAGCTTTGTGGCTTTTTGCCTCCTGCTCCCAGGACTTTCAGTTCTGCTCGGTAAATTTAGACTCCTCTGCTCTAGTCACACACACTCTGTACATGCCTCCTCCTGTGCGTACTGCCATACTAAAATGGGTTTATTTCCTTATTTGCACCATTATTCTCAGCCTGTCAACACAAGGCTGCTGCGCTGAAATATTGAAAATAACCCTGTGAGTGTTTCAGTGCCCTTCTTCTTCATGTAGTGGTGGGGGTTGTAGGCAGCTCCTACAGGCCACCAGCTACCAAAAGAAACAAACATTATACTCAAATATTGCTCCCATAAGTGTGAACGTTTTTCTTCATCGTGACCGTGATGCGTTTTACCAGAGCTTCTTGACAGTGTGCCGAGATGTTTTGCTCGTGGGTTTGGGCGACGAAACGTTCAAGGGTCAAATCCTACACCTGTGCTCGCTCATCCTCCTCTCAGGTGAGTGTTTCAAATGTCTGTTGAAGTGATTTACAAAGCAATGGAGCTGCTATACTGTGTTTATTGAAGAGAATAATAGAAGCTAGAGTTAATTTGCATAATAATTGTTTACACAAATAAACATCTTTTACATAAAGTATTTTCCTTTGTTTTTTTTCAGAGACAGGCTACCTCTGCATTCCTGCAGTGCTGCCAATTTTGAAGGAGGTGGCAGATAGTTATGTACCAGACGACAACAACCAGGTTCAGGAAAATCAGGAGGATGCAACCACTGTCATTCTTGGTGTAGTGGCCAACATCTTTCAAAAGATTATAGAGCTCTTAGCTCGCCGCCTTAGGAAGGAACCAGAGGACGGAAAACGGGTACACTGCGATTTGTTGCTGTGATATTTCTCCATCTTTGTATTTATTAGGTACACTTTTTGTTTTACATGAACCTTGCTTATTCCTTCCTTAATCTCTGATGGCTGTAACACTGGCTATTTTCCTAGTAGTTGTTAGTACAACAGGAACACAGCTCCTAATAACAGACTGTCAGTCTGTGCAGGAGTCAGATTTCCAGCACTGTACAACTTGTTCAATCAAAGTGATTTCCTGTGTGTCTCTGCTCTGTCTGGAGCTGTGTCAGTCAGCTGTGCCTGCTCTGTCAGACTTCCTCCAAGTGGCACAAACCTGGGACAGAGCACCTCTCAGCGGGGTCTTCTCTACTGTTTTTGCTGTCATCATCGTGGAGAATAGACATTTGCTCCAGAAGGTATGAACTGGCAGAGCATGGTAGCAATGAAAAGATGTTGTCATTTTTACTGAAGTCTTAGACGAAGGGCCTGATTTACTGAGTGTATTCCCAAGCAATTTAAGTAAGGGAATGATTTATGAGGACACTCAAGTGGTAACTGTGGATTGGCTTGAAATATTAGTGTGTCAGCTGCTGTGCTTGTATTTTTAAAGATTACCCATCCTGAAGGGGTGATGACCCCAGAGTCAGTGGAAGATATGCCTCCTCTGTCCAACATCCTGCTGTCTGTTGTCCTCAAGTCACCGTCTGTTAGCAGGTAAACATCCTCTGTCCCTTTTCTCCACCTCGGACCTGACTGAACACACCTTCATCTTTTCTGATGTTTTTAACAGGTCAACCTTATTCTTCTGTTTAGTTTGACACATTTATTTTTGTTTTATGAATTCAAGACCTAAACATAATGAATATATAGGAGTTTAAAAGCATTATTTGTTGATTTGGACTTCCCTCAGGGCATTTTTGACAGAGGTCTGCTCATCTCTGGACTCTGAGGCCATCAGCAGTCTGAGTGAACTGGCTGCTGTTCTGCACGTCTTGTCTGTCATCAAACACAGTGAGTATTCATCATGATAGCTTAAGCAGCTTTTATTGATGAGCAGGATAACTCAAATATTCATATCAAGCATTTTTTTCTTTCTGCCGATAAGGATGTATTGCAGTCTGTCAAACGTCAAACATTTTTTGTTCAATAGTGGGGCAATCTAAAGCAGGCTTGAAGAGCGCAGCCACATCTGTACACCAGCAGCTTTACAAACATGCAGTCACATCTGCAGACAGCAGAGACATCCAGAGGTAAGAGGAGGGAAATCAGATGGTTCATATGTTTTCTTTATATAATCTGTTGATAAATAGATAAGACCGTTAATTGATTGTTAGCGTTTGAGCTGTAATAGCTAAGCTTCTTATACTTTTCCCCAACAGGGTTATTTTTGAATCCTCTGTGAAGACCTTGAATGAAATTCTGGATTTATAAGCTCCCTTCTTTTTTCTTTTTCTTTTCTTTTTTTAAAAAAAAAAAGGGGGGGGGGGGGGCAATGTCATAGAAGAGGGAAGGAAGTATAATATCTGCTCTGCTTCTGGCATTAAACTCTTACTGTTGCTGGCAGAAAAAACATGATAAACATGATAAATATTTCAACTTCATTGACTTGGATTTCAAAAAATATGGTTTGGATTGAAATCTAAAGCTGAGAACAAGTGCTGGTCTGTTACCATATTCTCCAGACTGGCTCCATGTCCCTCATCTTTATTTATTTCTTGATGGCACACATTACTCAAGTCTTGTCTCTCAGATGTGCATTGATGGTGTTAACTAACATTGACAAATTTCTACAAGAATAACAAATAACTCTTAGTTTGAGTGGCATGCTTTTTTTTTTCTTTTTTTTTTTTTTAAAAGGTTTGTTCTCCACAGCTCTGTGGTCCACGTATATTTTTAAAACAGTATATAAAATGCGTATATTTTTCTCATGCTTCAGTATCTGTGTTTATATATTTGTTGGTCTGTCTGCATTGTAGGTTGTAGTGTGCAGCTAATAAGAATAAAACAAACTGTATCAATCAACATAAACTTGATGTTTATTTCTCTCTCAGATGTTTTTCTTGCCTGTACAGCAGTTTGCCAAGTAATAACCCCGATGCAAACAAGCTATAAATCATCCTCTCACTTCTCTTCAGTTTTAGAGGAGAGTGGTGCCATTTTAAGAATTCACAGTGTTTTGTTTTGCTTTAGTCAATATGTGTTTGTGCACCCCAGGGTCACAGATTCAAAGGTTTTATCTGATTTCTAGCTTCAAGAAAAAGTATTTCAAGTTCACTTATCTCCCAAACCTGGGATGCAGAAATGACTTTACAAATTAATTCTTCATTCACTTCCTGAAATCTATTTGTAGATTGGCTGATATTCTTTTAAATAGTCCTTTGAGTGAGTATTTCTTCTTCTCTTTCTCCTGTGCTTCAGTAAATGTACTTTGTTACTTTCTACCACTGCATTTAATGTATGTAATATTCCTATAATGCAATTGTATGCTGTGACATGTTCTCTGTCCTTTTTATTTTACACTATTCAGTCAAACTTGACTTTCTTTTTTCTTTGTTTTTTCTTCCATGGCTTTTCCAGGGTTGCCTTCACTACATTTAACCAGTTGATTGTGTAATGTGCAGCCCTTTATGTTTTTGTCTTTGTCAGACATATCACAGCATAAAATTACATGTATACAGTGAAATTTTATTCTATACTTTTTCTATAATGGCAATTTAATCGTGAGATATCGTCATGTGTTCCTCGTAAATCTAAATTTGAACAATATATATATATATATATTTTCCGGTCATGTTAACGAGCTGAATCAATGATGATCTTTCTTTTTATTTATTTATTTTTCTAATTTTCTGTATTGCCTGCGTGGCTTCCGGGCTCTAATCACTCAGTACTCCTGTGCCTTCTTCCTCCTCATGCATCCATCCTTCCATCCATCTTTCATCCATCCATCCGTCCAAGGCGCTGTTGCATGCTGCACGCATCATCCCTCCTTACCATGTGTGTTTGACGTCAGAAACTTAGGAGGGGCTCCTCCGTGGAGCTGGTTGCTGTTTGTGGTGCTGAAACAACGCCTGTATTGTGTTGCCATTTAGCGAGATTTTTTTTTCTGCCTCTGCGTTTCTTCCCGTCTCTTTCTTTCCTCTCAAAGCATGCCTCTTTAGTCCGAGTGTGAGCAGCTCACAGCTGAGTCGGCGTCAAACATGTTGTTTTAGCGGAGGTGTGCGATGGATTAGTAGTACTGTATTAGGCGGGAGCGGTATGGATTCACTGTGGTGTCCCATCCTCTTCGCTGCATTGGCTGTCAGCCTCTGCTCCTCACCTGCCCTCGGTGACAGAAAATTTGGTAAGCAACTGTTCCTCAACTTGTTTTTTATCATGTCTTGTTTGTTAAATCTGTGTTAAATCTTTTTAGTGTCTGTGGTGCTAATTTCTCACCTGCCTGTCTCGGCTCGGTCGGGGCGTTGATGCAAACATTTGCTCTCTTTTTAAAAGTTAAGCAAATGTCCCCGTCGAGCAAGATCTTGTAGTATTTGCAGGTGCATATCACCTTCGTTTTGCAATTGCTAAAACTTGTGTTTGTGCCTTGATGCTGCAGATTGGGGGAAATCTGAAGATCCAGCAGGAAAAGTTACATAATCTGTCAGGCCCAATGCACAAAATGTTTACTGAGTACTGACTAATACTTGTATCGTAACCAATGCTCTTTCTTAACTGCTATTCTCATAAAAAATATACAATTACACTTAACACTGTAGGACAAAAATGTTAAGTTTTGCATCCAATAATGGGTTTTACACTCATTGTCACACAACTACAATAATACACAAAATTTCATATGACTTTAATGCTTTCAGTGCCCATAAAATTACTCATCACATACCCTTAAGGAGCATGCAATTTTAAATCCAGTTAAATATTTAATAATATCCTATGCCTCCCCAGGAAAAGGACATCTTTCATACAGCCCTGTTTCATTTTCAGACTTGGCCAGGCTATATTTTCATTACCCTTGATTCGTTCTTCCAGCCCCAGCCTCAGACACTACACTGCAATTTAAAAAAAAAAAAAAAAAAAAGTATGGCCCATGTCCAAACCCTGACATATTAGAGAGGCCATTGAGGTAATTGTGTCCTTTTGATAGAATAGATAGAGATTAAAGGATTCATTTTACCGCTTCAGTCGTGTGCTAGTTGTGAGAAGAACCTCCTCGGTTACCACCTCCAATTTACACTTCTAATCGCACTTGCTTATCCAGGATCAGCAGTCAGAACACATGACAGCATAAACTTTATAATGAGCGAGAGGCAAATATAGGTCTCAGGCTGGCACTCAAGCTCTGTGATGATTCATACAGGCACCAAGCTGCATCATATTCTTTATATTTAGAAGAAGAGGGTGTCCGTTCTTTTTGCATCATGCGTAATATGCACTCGCACACCATCCAGCATACAGTTTCTTTTAATATATGTACAAATAACCTTTGCTCATGTAGGGTATTCACAATATAATAAGCCTAGAACTTGTCATTTTTCTTCATGGGGTTTTTCTTCCTGCAAGTTGGCTAATTTATGTCTAGAATACTTGTGAATGAGGCAGTACTTATTCCCCAAGTGCATTTCTCTCATTGAATTCTCAGCATGTTTTTCTGTGTGTGTGGAAGAGGTCTCCGTTGTCAGAGTGTGGCTGGGAGTTAGAGATGGTTATTGTTTTTAATGAGTCCCGCTGAGGATTACGCTGTGTTACTGGAAAGCTTTGGATCAAGGTGTGCTGGAGTGATGTAGCGGATATATATAATAAACACAGCGCATATATAGTGTGTGGGTGGGTTGGAGTGTTTTGTGTGGGAGAGACGGAGATAGCGTGCCGTGTGTGGGTGTGTACGTTCTGTGTGTCTGAGAGCACATGAAAGCCAGACTGGGGAAAAATAAGTCTGCAGCTGCATGCTCTAATTATGAAATTAAGTGTTGTAAAATTTAAACAGTGGTGTGAATTTGGCCTCATGCATAAGAATAAGAACATCTGAACTTTTTGAATGCATAGTGCCTGAAAAAATTATCTCTGTAGATATTTTTGAAGTGCTTAATGCACTTCAACAGTGGCCCAAACCTAGTATGAGTTCACAAAATTTGACTTGTTATGCATAACCTCTTGCGTAAGTGTAAATCAGTGGTAATATGCATGCAGAGAGCAAAAATAGAGATAATATATGTATGAAGGATTCATGTAGCCTTCTAGAGGCAGTTCAACATCTGTTACTCTCTTACAAAGCCAAACATACTTACAGTTGTACATATGTGATCAAAATTGTGTTAATACCTGAATCTGACTTTGGCATTAGTTTTACTATATTAAAATGGCATTTAATTTTGCCATATAAAGGTCTGTTTTTTGTTAAACTTGTATAAACAGTCCGACAACTAGGCAGCTAATGTTAAAAAAGGGGAGATATACTGTGTCAAAAGTAAGCTATCAGGGGAGAGACTAGCATTAGCTAAAACTAAAAGTTAACCATCTTATTTTTGTCTGGCTGTAATCTGTAACCAAAATCTTTGTAATTCTGTTTGTCATTCTGGTAAATGAGTAAGTTTTTTTTATGAGAGCTGAGAGACATATTTTACAGGTAGATAATTCATCTTCCTTCTGCATGTTTTGAAAATTATAAGGCAGCATGTGGTATCTGCATTTTAGGTATTTATGCCAATGACTACTTACTTATGTACATTTAAATCACATTTACATTTAAATGTATTATAATATGGATTCAGTTATTATTGATTGTAATATACTGTGCATGTTGTTAGAAGGCATAGAGAAACTAGCAAACCAGAGATACATTTAATCTCTGTAACTGTGAACTATAAATAATCAAAATAAGTTTATTCTCTTTAAAAAAATGTTCACATGGACAAGAAAGGTGAAGGAGAACATTTGATATGTTTTCCCTTGAAGATGGTGCACAGGCAGAGTTCAATAGCTGCATCTTTTACATCTTAATCAGCCTGAACAGACTGAAAATGACACATTACAAGTTTTTATCTGTTGCACACTGAGCTACCAGCCTGAACAAACTACAAACAATTTCTCTCAATTTTACTGCTTCTATACCTGTAATACTTTCTGTCTTTATAGAGCAGTATAGTATAGGTCCATATCTGCCTCACATGGTTGAGATTCACTCTAACTCTTAGAGGATGACATAAACAGCAGTAAAATATTAAAACATGCTGTTTGCTCACCTTGGTCCTACCCTGACGTCTGTGCAGTCTAAGAGGATGCTCTGGTCTTCCAAAGAACAGCAGAGGTCATGGACAGGTTAATGTACTTTTCCAGTGCTTTCCTGCTGTGGTGACTCACTATAACCAGTCCAGTGCCTTCAAGTGAAGCGTAATTCAAAAGCATGCCTGAGAATTAGCCAAAGGGTAGTATTTCTGCTGGTTTGACAAACTGTACAACAGTTACACATTAATTATGTCATGAAGTACACCCTGGAAGGCTGTGTAGTGTTTCTCGACTTATAAAAGACAAAAAAAAGGATGTAATTAAATTGAGAATTGGCTTCTATTTCTCCACATGAAATTCAGACATCTTAGTTAAGCTTTGTTGTTAGAGTGCAGGGAGGTTAATGCCCTGTTTACACAAAGTTAGAAACAGCACCATTTGAATAATGAATTTACTGACTACTGAGGAAAGTGTTGCCAATGGAAAATTTGCAGAAATTGATTTTGCTGCGCATTAACACTCTAGCGCTTTGCAATCAGTGTTTCTATCAGACCTGTTGTTAAAATTCAGTTCAGCGTCTCTATTCTGTTTGCAGAGGTTTGGTTGTGTGCTGAATCCCAATAACAACCAGTGAAAATCCCATAGTTTGCTAACTAGACTGGCAGCCATTCTCCCTCTGCAAGGTCATGTTTTGTTAGCAAGATAAATGTACTTTCAGCAAGTTTGTTAAAGTGATACTGAATCAATTAAAACAGAAATCCCAGTGAAGTAAAATGCACGTTATGAAAAGCTTTAAAGATTTAATAAATAACGATTCCAGTTCTTACCAAGGTGTTGGCGTGATTCTAATAATTAATTCACAAATCTAGTGGAAACACAGAGATCAGACTGCATGAAAAAAATTCAGGCATCACACCATATTGATTGTTTTTATCACAAAAGCCTTGTGTATTATTTGTAACAGGCTTTAAGGGATTCTGCCTTAGCTCCCCTAAACCCACTTTATCAAAACCTCTCTCTTTTACATCCAAATTAAGGAGAGTTACAGCATGTATCGATGGATTGAGATATGTGACAGGGTCGCTTATCTCCAATACGTACAGTACATGTAAACATTGCCCTCTAAGGCTGTGCTGCTCGGTCTTTTCATTATGGCTGGCTATCAGCAGCCATCGCCTAATATACCCAGACAAGCTAGATTTGATTCATAGGCTGCTGAGCTCTATCTATTTTGCCACAGGCCTCTGTCATACCATAGATATCAGGACTGAGTGGTGATATCAGATATCTTATAGTGGTTATAAATCATCTGAGAGGATTGAAATGTGTGGCGATATGAGGATAGATATTTTACAACCGTGTGGATTAAGAACTTGGTATAAATCCACGTGAGAATAGACATGCTGTAGCGGTGGAAGAGGTTTGTTTTCATCCTATATGTTTGTGTTGTCTTACTATTTCCTCAGTTGCTAGGACACTCTCTGCTTCTCTCAGGGGACCAGTTATTTCTATGTGGTTTATGCTGGGACAAAGCTTCCTATAGGTACTTACTCACAGAAAACAATGTCCTACATGGTGCTAAAAAGATTTTTTGTAAACTACAAGAAGTTTAAACTAATGTATGTGAAAGAATGGAAACCTAAGAGGTAACAGCAACTCTAATATTTAAAATCCAAGCTATATAAATAAAGACAAATCATAAGTAGTCTTTTGATCAGTGCCATAATAACAGCATAGTGTTTGGAGAATAAAAGTGGACTACAGCCATGCCAGAAGCCCTGTCTAAACACATAATATGCCCATTCAAACCCCACATCAATATGCTTTAATACCAACACAAGTAACTAATTCTTCATTTTATAAAGGTGCAAACATTTCTGAATAATGAAAACTTCATTTCTAAAACTCTGCCTGAATGCCCTCTGAAACCAAATCATAATTAATGTAAAAACTGATCCTTGTATAAAAACTAATAGGACCGCCAAAACGAATATTAACCCTGCCATGATGTGTCTCACGGTCTCAGTAAAGGTCGCAGTGTGTTTTTCTTATCTCTCAGGACGTCTGAGTCATCTTGACTAAACTGGTAAAGGGTCAGTTTGAAGCAGCTAGCATCGGCCTTCAGCCCAGATTTAATTGACACTTTGGATTTGAAGCCTTTCTAGAATTCACTAAAGGCTCTGACTCATCCAATAAACGGGAAAGTATTTATTGGATGAGATTTTATTGTGCAGTGTATCCCCTCTGAGCACATGGCTGCACAGGATGGTTAGATGAGCATTTGGTGTGTTATTTGCAAAGCCTGCTTTTTCCAAATTAATAATCTCAACAGCTGCAGCATTCAGTGTTAGGGTAATTGATCTAACATTAAGATTTTCAGCTATCATCTGTTGTTGAATGTAATATATGCCTATTGATTCTTTCTGATAAACAGCATACAGAGTAATAAACAACCTCCTCTCAGCTGCATTGAGCCAACATACAGCTGCTACAGCGTTGTTTATTGTCGACTGATAAGCTATTCAAGTGTTGCTGTATTTCCTAGCGCTTGAGAAAAATTGGATTTTTGAGTTTTTAGTTAATTTCTAAGTTGCAGCCTTCAAAGTTTAAGCGCTGATTTTGTGCAAAGACGACACAAAGCAGGCTGTATATTCCTGGCTTGGGATGTCGCCACGGCTGGTGTGTGATAACAGACAAAGTGCAATGTTTCTTTGTGACTCAACAGATGCTCGGAGGAGTGTGTTGGCTTCGAGTGGTTATTGAGACAAGGGAGTGGGGAATGAAGGGGGCGGGCTGCGCTTCTGTGTCTTTCCCCGACAAATGTCAGTGGCTCTTGAGAGGAAGGAAGTCAGAATTGTGTCAAACAGACGTGTTGAGGCAATCCATCTCGTTAAGTCTCTCGTTCTGCTTCAGTTCAAGGTGAACCTCAGATATTCTGGGTCAAGGAGGAAGGGTGCCACCAGAGATGCGAGGAAGGTTATGATACATTTTTCTGGGGGAGGACTTGCTTTGGGCTGCTTTTACACTCTAATGTAGAATTAAATTACATTTCAAGAGGCTTTTTACCCCTTAGAGACATGTCAGCAGTGAACAGTTTTCCCACTTGCACATCTTACACATAACAGAATGTGCTCCTTATGCTTTCTCACCTCGCCATATACCTGAGCCTCACGCCCTTGTGACACAGAGTGTGAAAACATCCTTGGGTATTAAAAGGATTGAACAGCCCTGTTATACCTTTTCGCAACTGTTTCATTCAGTTCAGATTAAATGGTGTTGGTAAAGGGGTCAGTGTGAAGGTCACCTCTGTGTTGTAGAGCCAAGATTTATAATGAGGACAATAACACTGTAATGAGGATTCTGAAGGCTGCAAGTTCAGCACAGGAATTAATCTATACCATCTCAGCTGTGATTAAAGCAGTAATGTGTCTGCTTCGTCTTAGGGTGATGCTGATTAATACTCCAGACCATTTCTCAGTGCAGCAAGGAAACAAAATGACTGCTGGGGGAGAGGAGGTGAGGCAAAAGAGAGATGCTGAAAATCTCACGGGGGAGGTGTTTTCCTATTTTTGTGACTAATTGATATGACTGCTGTCATCTGTGAAGTGCATTAGTGACACTTTTTCACCAAATTTGGCTCAGATCCACCAAAAGCTGTTCAGTGTACAGCACTCCACATCCTGCTCTAATGAAACAGGACATTTTGAGCATAATTCAAAAACTACCGGTGTGATTGGCCGGCAATAGTGCTGCACCCCTGCTCCGTCCAGTATTATTGTTTCTGTTGCAACATTGCTTTTGGGAAACCGCTTAGAATGACTTATGGCTTTATGAAACGATGGGTTAATGAAACTCCAAATGAATATTTTGTTGCTCTGTGTCTGCTGGATGAATAAATAGGCAACTGTATGCTAACACAGTGCTGTGCTTACTGCTAGCTCCACTGCCCCTGAAGTGGCCAGCAAATTAATTGATGCATTGATAAAGTGAAATCTCTAACAAATGAGGTACTGTATCTAAAGATTAACGTGGTACCAGTTAGTGTGAGGACAGAGATTTAATCAGCTGGGAGGGAAGGTGTTCACACATAAAATTGTGGATGACATGATTGGTAGTAGTCACCCATTAATTCAAAAATCTGTACTATATAAAAAAACAGCTGTGACAGTGAAAAAGCCAAAACTGACAGGCTTGTTATGGAAAGACCTGTGGATTCTCCTCAAGCCACAAAAGGTGCTTTTCCTTTAGCAATGAGAAGTGGTCTGAGTACAGCTCAGTTAAAGTGGGTCTCCGAATGTCCCTCTGTCTGCATTAACGCAACCAGTTTTGCTCTGAGCTCTAAAATTACCAAACACGCTCAAGAATGACAACAAGAATGTTATTTCACCTGCATTTGCGTGTCCACTGGCGTTACATCTGCATGAGAGTGTAGCCCGAACACTGCAGTGTTGTCATGACCTGCACTTTAAATGAGGTTCAACCGGCACTCATAAGAGTTAAACCTTTTACTGCATCTGGAGGACTAGAGATTTCCCTTGGGGCCAGATTGTGTTGGTTCACTTTGAGCTCCTCAGCACATGAGAAGGAGGACGCTTAGCTGTTTGACTTGCTCTGGTTCTGCACTTCAACACCCAATCACACCTCAGAAGAGGGGAGAAAATCAAATGTCTGAATCATTCAGCGCAGGTCAGGGAAAAGGTCAAGCCGGCCTATTTCTGGGTCCTCTGTTGCCGCAGTGACGCTGCCATCTTTAATTCATGGCCGTTGTCTGGGCTGTCGCCTGGAGCTGGCAGCTGAGTGACTGAGAGTGACCTGCCTACCTAGGAATTCTGAGAGAAATTCTCTGGAAAGCTAGTGAAAAATGTGTTTGGTTACACTCCTCTGCATGTCAGGTGGTTTCACATCAGGTTCCCTCTTCAATCAAAGTGACCTCAAAGCACCCTGACTTCCTGCCTCTAGCTCCTACTAATTATTCATGTTGTTAAGTAACTTTAGATTTATTCATTGATGCATTACTTTTGCTTCAAAGGAAAAGTTTAGCATATAATTGCCGCCGTATAACTGAGAAAATCCTCAAGAAATGTAATAAAAAATGATAACATTAAATGAAAACATATCTGTACATTAGCCTAGCTTAGCACAAATGCTGAAAACAGATGGAAACCGTTAGCCTGGTTATTATTAAGATGCAAAATCTCTCTACCAGCACCTCTAAAGTTTACTCCGTACTAAAAACCTACAACATTTTATTATTCATACAAAAACGTAAGTGTAAAATTGACAATTTGTGCTTTTGTTACGTTTGGACAGAGCCAGGCTAGCTGTTTCCCCCTTTTCCAGTCTTTATGCTAAGCTAAGCTAAGCAGCTGCTAACCATAGCTTCATATTTTACAGACAAATGTAAGAGTGGTATCTTCTCTCACCTAACTCTTGGCAAGAAAGAGAGTAAGCATATTTCTCAAAATGACTAACTTTTCCTGTAGGCACAAATTTGACATTTTTCCATAAATAATAATAAAATAGAAGCCTCCGCAGTAGTGTCGCCCATGGTATTTTTGTGGAAATTAATCACTCGCAGTGTGATTCACCCCAGGAAAATTGGTTTCCTCATGAAATGTAGGCGCACAAAATGCCACAGTCTTATTTAAACATCTGTTATAACAGTGTCCTGTCATGTTAAGATGAAAAGTGCATGGGGAACGTATGAAAATGTCGAGGATAATGATAAACTAACCATAGCTGAACTACTGACATGTGACGTGCAGCTTTTGACAAGAACAGACCTTTTGGAGCAGTGAAAAGCTTGGAGCCGTCTTTAATTTTAGCAGGAGAGCGCCTTAATGACACAAGCTGTTTGAGTCTGTGGACATGGTGTCAAGCTGATGCTAATTTGCTTGCAGGTGATGTTCTTCTCTGCTGTCCCTGCTCCAGCCACGCTCCCTTTTCAATTCACTTGCACTTTTATTGCTGTTGTCACCCCCTGCACTGTTATAAAATGGGTTTTTTGGCTGGCAGTACAGGTGTGTGTGTGTGTGTGAGTGAGCGAGAGAGTAAAAATGAGTCAGGTGTCCTTGGTTGCAGCTTATAATTATAATAAAAGATATGTTGGTGGCCCCAGAGAGTGAATGAAATATGTCCTAAACTGCAGCAGGCTCTGGGAGTGGCTGTCCTCGCTGCCAGACTCCCAGCATCCTCCTTGGCCCCTCAGACATCACAGATGGTATCCCGGCACTGGCCAACCACCTGTGAGGGAAAGCAAACGATCAAGTCTCTGACTTGTTCAGCCTTGGGTTTAGCCTCATCAGGACATTTTTAATGTTCCAGGCAAGGTCAGCCAATCACGGCCAAATGTTTCAGACAGTCTTAAGCAGTTCCTACACTCCTAAATCTCCTCTGAGATGTGTAATGAAAGGCTTGATAATGTACAGGTGGAGATTATCTGAGAGATTATGGTTATATTATTTTCTAATGAGACACTCTCAGTCATTCTTATGTAATTGCTTTCCCTTAAATGACCTTAAATGAGCATTTCCCCTTAAAAACACTCCTCTCTGATTTCACGCCCCCGAGGGGAGACACCCATGCTGTTATGTCCCTGACACGCTGCTTAGTTGAGGTTTTAGCTGAAGGTGAATTGTTTTTGGGTGTGCGTGTGCCTGTGTATGTGCTGCCCCTTGCTTACTTATCCAGTGGGTGCACTTGCTGCCCTCAATAGCCATTAGTTGTAATAAGGCATGCAGGGGGCATCATGGGAAAGTGTTTCTCTGCTACAGAGGTGTGGATTGTGGCTTCAGAGAGGTTTAGGCCACAGGTAATTGACCAAGGTTCATTTCTCTGCATGCTAACATTAGCTTGTGTAGGAGGTTTCAGGCAAAACCTGCATAGTGCCCTGCATGTAATTAGTACAGACTGATGAGACTAAATTCTCTAAGATCTATAGGACAGTATTACACTGTAATCTCCTACAGTATTATTACTATTATGTAGTCTCCTGAGAATACAGGCCGCTAACTACCACTGTATCATGTTAAAAACTGTGAACTGACTCACAGCATTCACTGACCTTCTGGATTCTCCCTGCATACTGTATTTGTGAATTAGGTCACACAGTGCCTATTTTGGGAGGGAAAGCTACTGCATATTCAGAGCACCTGTAGTTCACTCACACCTAGTGCTGCTGCTAATGACTATTTTCATTATTGGTTAATCTGACATTTATTTTTATGACAATCATAATTACCCAGAACCCAGTTTGACATCTCAAAAGCTCTTGTTTTGTTTGACCAGTTTTTAAAATATTATATTACATATTCCAAATTTCACAAATCAATCTGACAATTTGTACACCGGGCAAAAATACACAGCATTTATTATTATTTCAATACATCCCACAGAGACTTGACTGACAGATCCATTGATGAGCCACTGTAATTGATCTGTGGTGAGGTTGGCATGGCAACAGAGCGTCGTCACTCAAAAGCAAGTGTAGCACTTTTTTGGAAAGGTCATTTTGTTTGTAAAATTATCTTGTATGCCTAGAATTACAAGAGACAGTGGCTATTCTTTGTCAGGGTGCTTCATTAAGATATAGCCTAGACACTTTTTTTCCTCAGCCACAACGAGTCTAGCATCGTTTTTTTTTTTTTTTTTTCCTGCCTGAGGTAATCAGCAGCATCCACTGTGATTGCATTTTAATTAAAAGGCGCCATTTTAATCATCTCTGGCATGATGTCGGAGAAAGGGGATGTGGCGTTATCAATCCTATGTTCCTGCCTATCACACGTGCACATGCACACAGTCACACACACACACACCCATACACACACACACACACACATACACACGGTGTCTGACTAACTATGCTTGTGTGGATGCTTCATTAAATGGAAGGTCGTAATTAATATTGAGAGCTGACAAGGCCTCCCAGAGAACTCAATGAATTAAGCAGGGAAGTGATGAAGAGGTAAATTTAAATGGACTGACACTAATTGTGGAGCGATGAGATGCATGGTCAAGAGGGACTTCTAACTTCAAGTGACTACTCTGTATAAGTTTGGTCTAATATATATATATATTTAGCCTTCTTCAAGCTGTACGTGAAATAAGCATGGATTTAATACAGAACAGGCTTAACAGGCACAGGTACCTAAGCTGGAGACAGATAGATGAATGCGACATTCACTCTAGTCATAACTCTGTTTTGAAGGAAATATCTGGCTCTTTAACTGCTAAATGCTCCACTATGTTCATCAGTTTTTTTGCACTGGTGAGAGTCACAAAACCAAACCAAACCAAAACAATGAGCTTAAAGATGCTAAAATAATCCATAGAGCTGAAGGGCACTGCAGAGTTGAGTGATAATTCTGTGGGTTTGTGGCAATGATTGACCCCTATTATGTTAAACTCATAAACTCATTTCATCCATTGTTAAAATAAAAATATTCATTAGAGCAACTTTAAGGTTTCGTAAAGCAGCTTAAATGTGTGCTATAAGAGTTGATGGAGTGTCCTATAGTATTTTCTGTTACATCTGTAGAGAGTGTGAGTGTGGAGCTGCCGTGGAGGGAAACTCAGGAAAAGTTTTAGATGCAGAATTATGAAGTCTGAAGGTGCAGATACTTGCAGATGTAGCTGAAAAAGACAAAAAATGGAATATGGTGCGTAGATAGGTGTAGCCCATAATATGTCCATTAAAATGAGGGATGAACAGCTATACAACGAGTTGTTAGAAAAGCCATTTGTGGTCTTGGTTTTTGAGCAGTAAGTTGTTTCAGTTCAGTTCAGGACATTCTGCCTTTTAGTTTTGTTCTAGAGAGCTGAACGACCTTCCAGCTCAGTGATGATGCCTCACTCTACATCATTAGACAGCCATTTCGCTGACATATTGTAGCCATTACCTCCAAAAGGTGTAATTTCATGAAAAGTGCCCTGTACTTCTAAACAAAATGGCTGCATATTGTGTCTGTATAATCAGGGTCCAATGCAGATTAGCCTTTAATAATTGCAACAGAATAATGATGCAAATGTCAAACTTGAAAAGAAACTTGAGACAAGTGATGCCTGAGAAGTTTCTGTCTCGTTCACACTTGTCCTGATTATCTGTCCTTTCTGTGTGAATTGATTAACAGACTTCTAACACCTATCTCTCCTCATTATTAAAGAAGCCTGACAGAGGCCTCTCCTCCTACTCAGCCTGTTCTTTATTCACGGTCACGAGCTGCTCATTGCTGTCCATCGAGGCCAGTGGGCCAAGAGGGTGCATCCAATTCCGTCACTGCTTCTGATGAGCAAAGGGAGGGAAATAACAAAGATAAAAGACTTGAAGAAAGAGGGCTGAGGCTTGGCCTAGTTGTTTACAGATTGTCTCTGTGTTGCCAGCACTGCAAACGCCACAAACTCCCTAGTATGAAACTGTCAAGAACTTACTGCGCAAACCCAAATGGTATGTTCTAAGTGGCTTATATCTTGGCTGAAGGTCTTTGTTATTGTGTGGGCTCGTTTTGACCCTGAATGTGCCGTTACATTCAGCTAACAAGACAGGAGGAGTTTTTACCCCACAGACTGTTTTTTTTTTTTTTTCTCAACTCTGTCTTTTCCTGGAAATGTGTAAATGTGGAGGATCACCTGCGCAGATCGGCATTGAGAACAATCGGTTCTCTACTCCCACGTGTGAAATATGAACACAGGGAACAGCTACCCATAATGCTCCTGCCATCTGTTCATTTATTAGTCTGGAACACCCAGCCCTAGTCCAAGCGTTAAAGTTCATTAATATTCATACAACATTCATTTATGGAAACGTTGCCCATGGAGTTGGGCTATTAGTGTCAGAGACAGGATAGGAGAAGTCACACTAATTGATGATTGATGGCTCTGCCATTAGCAGCAAGGCCCACAGCCAGAGTTAATGCAGTACTAAGCTGTACTTTTATAGAGCTGTGACATATTTAGAAATTGTGACACTGGGTTAATTTTGTAATGTAGTTTAGTACATTTTCTGTACATTCAAACGTGTATGCTTATAGTCTCCATTTATATCCAATAATGGCTTTCTTTACTGCCATTGTATCCCGTGGTGATTTAAGGCTGCAGCTAATTTCATTATCGATTAGAAGAGCAGTTTGATATTTTGGGAAATACCCTCATTTGTTTTCTTGCTAAGAGTTACATAAGAAGATCAATCCCACTCTCATAGCTGTCTGTTAATAATGAAGCCACAGCCAGCAGAAAGACAGCTTAGTTTAGCATGAAGAAGGGGAAACAGCTAACCTGGCTCTGTCAGAGGGTAACACAACCACAAAGCCATTTTCACTCATAAGTTTTTGTACAGCTAAAACAAACAAGTTCTAATGTGTTAATAAAGCCAGGCTAGCTAACAGCAACTAGCAGATTACCACCGAACTGTAGTGCCACATTTACTGCACAGAATGGTATCAGTCATCTCATTTCACTGCCGTCAAGGAAGCAAATAAACAGACTTATTATTTATTCAATCAATGTATTGTTTAGACCAGAAAATGTCCAGAAATGGTGAAAAATGCCCATTGCCATCTTCCAGCGCCCAGGGTAACATATTGAAAATGCTTGTTTTCAACCAACAATCAAACTCAAAGATTTTCGTCTATAATGATATAAAATGAAGAAAAGCAGCAAATTCTCACATTTGAAAACATGGACGAGAGAAGTTCTTTCATTTTTGCTCAATAAATGACTTAAATGTTCAACTGACTAATTTTCAGTTGAATTGATTTATTGTTTCAGCTCTATATGAAATAATACAAAACAGATTTATTTGCAGAACAGTCAGGGTACTTAAATGACTTCTGTGTTTTTTTTTTCTTCATTTAAAACCATTGTTAAACTTCTATGTGAAGAGGTGTTTATTACTTTTTCTCTTCTATTGTAGGTTGTCTGTTTGAAGACGAGCTCTGTACTCCGTATGAGTTCTGCGTCAATGGTAAGTCAGACTCAGAGGGTCATATACGCCCACCACACCTCATTATATTTTACTGTACGTCATCTCTGTGGTATCAACCATCCTCAACCCAACGCAGGTCTAAAGCTGTCCTGGCTATTTTTAATCATTCATAGATAGATAGTGACTTGAGAGCTTGTTGTTTCAGCTCAGTTTAGACATATGAGTCATGTTGAAGCAAAGTTATAAAACATCTGGGAGTCAGGCTGCAAAAGTGAAACACAGAACTGTATAAACAAACAATAGTGGCCTCATTTTATCCATCTAACCAACTACAGCGCTTTTGATGAATACCAAGAGGATGTTTTCCTTGTTTATGCCAAGATTTCCCCAAACCGCAAATGGTCACAACCTAATCTAAAAACCATCTTAGTTACGGGAGATGGATGTGTCTGTGTCAGTGGTTGCCATGACAACGTGTCACCTGATGAATGGAGGGGGAAATGTCGAGGCTTTTCACAGCGTGGCATTCAGCCGAATCACATGACGGGCTTTAATTTTGAAGAGGACTGATAGCATGTCGATATCGAGGATCATCTTCGCGACACAAGCCATCGTGAAAGGTTAACGTATTCTTCCATAGCAGAGGGTTCTGACACAGAAAGCAGTGGTTCGGGATACACTCTTATATGTGTGCAGGGGATCTACATCTATCCCAGTGCGTGTTTGCTTTTGTCCTCATGGGGATAATGATTAAATACCTGCGCTTTGAGGTTGTTTGTTTTATTTGACTCAGTTTTGCTCTCTTTATTTATTTTCTGCAGATTCATCTTAAAATCAATTTCATAAACACAATGAAGCCGACAAAGAGAACACTCACTCGTTGGCAGACAAAAGTATTCCATGCAAAACACGATGTGACCTATAGGAGACAGCACAGACTAACACACAGAACAAGCATTGAAAAAAACAAAGACAGGTGCCACTTTGAATATTGATATGGTGAAAAGAGGAGCACTAGCTTTTGTGTCTGTGTTGCCTGGTCCCTTATTGTATGGATACATATTTATTCTTATGTTAACCTGTTTATTAATCTAAATTCCTGTCTTACAACTTTTTTCATACAGTGCTAAAGCCAATTGATCAGGGACGCAGCTAACAATTATTTTCATTATTGAGTAATCTGGTAATTGCTGTCTCAACTTGTTGACTAATTGTCTGTCTATAAGATGACAGAAAATGCTGAGTAATTATTACAGTTTCCCGTGGTGCAATCTGACACCCACAGATTTAGATTTTGTTTATTTTTTCTAAACCAATATCCAAACTGGAGAAGGCAGTGCAGAAGACAAATATAAAAAAAACTGACTTTAATTACACAGACTGCATTTATATTGAGGGGAGCTGTGTGTAGCCTAATAGAAAGATACTGCTGACGCCTCGACAGAAAAATACCCAGAGGCAGAGGGTCGTGGTGGAGGGTTCATATTACGTTACATTATACTATCGCACAGATTTGAGATGCCTCTTCTCCCATAGCTTTTCATCTTTTCATTGTCTCTCTTATTATTTTTTTTTATCACTCTTTGGCCCAAGGAGCAGCACTCATAATGTCCCCTTTAACTGAAATGTAATTACAGGCACTATGCTCACTGAAGACAAATATATACAGGCAAAAAAGACTTATGTTGGTTTAATGTTGTACCTAATATGCAAGTAATGAGACATTATTTAGCTGCTTTATAACCCTCTGCCCACACTCAGTCTTCACTCCGTCACTCTCCATTGGCCTCTCGATGAGCAGCAGCCACCACACAGACGGGGGATGAGTGGGAGTAACTAGGTCTGCCACTTCAACCCTTCTCGTGGTCCCCGAAGGTGTAACCTGGTTTATTCTGGGCTGGGCCAACTGTGCTCCTCTTCACCCTGCTGCTGTTGCCATGCAAAGTGGCTGAGGGGAGGGAAGGGTTGTGAGAAGGAGCTGCTCTCTCTCTGTGGTGTCAATCAACACCCTTTTATATACGGTTACAGTGGATATGAGAAGTGTTGACCTCCCTTGGCTTTTTGATGCTTAAGCTTTCTCATACACAGTTGGTGGATTTTCGATGTCACACAGAAGTACGCTTCTTATTTTTAAATGATGACTGGCGATTTTGTTTGCAGAAACAGAGAAGACATGGAAATAAAGCAGCATTGTTAGTATATTGCAGAGAAGAGCTAGTTTAATAGTACAGTGTGTAAACAAAATATAGGTTAAATGTTTTTTGTTGTAACATAATGCTTGGATACCAAGCAACACCATGGTTATATTTTTATACTCTAATGTTTGTATTTCATACAGTATGCTCAGAGAAAAGGATCCAACACATATTTGGCTGGAGATGGTTGAGTGTAAACTTCCCCAAACCAAATAAAGAGCACAATGGAGGTGCTAACGTTACCCTGAACGTCTAATATACTAGATTTTGAATGGATGTCCCAAGTAATTCAACCCATAAATTAATATAGTTAGCTAAAGACGTGCTTGCTCGTACTATAGCCCCATGCACATCACTTTGGCATGACAAACCTGCTGCAACTGATTGTATTATAAATACACCTGTGATGTCCAAGTTTTTTTTAGTCAGTTTTGTGGCATAGCTGACCTTGAAAGAAAAATGAGGTCACTGACCATCCCTTTATGTACAGTTAAGTCAGTCATTAAGAAATGACAATTAAAAGTGGAAACTTCCAAGAGGTGAAAATTCTTTACAGGGTAAAAGCAGCAGCTGATTAGAGTCTATCTTTAGAAAATGTTCCTTCAATATGTTGCAGTTCTTCTCAGATGTCATTGTGTCATTGATTAAGTAGGTCAATTACTATCCTCCGTATATCATTTGATCTTATGCTGTCATGCTTCATTTTGGAACCAACCCTTCAAATCTTTACTTCCATCTTCAGGGGAATACTTTCCCTGAAGTTGTTCTAAAAGGATATGTGATTAACCTGAGACTGGAAATGCATTTTAATTTGATGCAATTCTCTAGAGTCTGTGGCTTACTGGTATGATAAGCTAAGCTAAAGTACAGCAGATGAGTGCTACATGTTTCCCTGAGGGCACCGGTCGGCTCCTATTAAACACTTAACCAATGGTGTTTCATCGATTGGTGGTTATCTTGCCTCCACTTGGGCCAATATTGTCTGAAACGTCTGCACTGTATTTTAGATTTAAACGATTTAGGTGATGCTTCTATTGATTGCAACCTGCAATGAGTGCAACTGCAGCATAAACACTAAGTAACCACTATAAAATCTTTAATCCTAAACAATCTGCATGGGCCAGAAAGAGAGCATTAAGGCTATAGGTGCAAGTCTCAGAATAATCAAGATCAGAAACAGTTTTAAGGCTAAAGAATTGTACAAAAAGTTTAACAAAAGACTCAAGCTCTTTGGGGACAAATATGTGGAAATGTAATGGGAGAAGTAAACAGATATGTTAATAAAAATAAAAATAAAAATGTAATAATAGAACTAATTTATATTCTGCAGCTAAATTCAATTGGCAATATGTTTGATGTAGCTCTGAGAGTCTTGTTTATCTTTATTAATATTTGTATTTACATGTCGTGTGCAGTGTGCGTACGAATGTAATTATCATTTCAAAGCCACAATTGTCAAATAAAATAGCTCTGAATAATTTGTAAACACTTCATTAAACATATCCTGATCACTTTAGCTTTTGTTTTCTACTCTTCTCTTTATTAGCAGTCTACATCTGGCCAGTCTCAGTGCATTGAATTGGGCCCATTCATTTTCATGAATTGAGTTGCGCAGCTAATACACCTGTTCCAATACGTCTTAATTTGTCTCCTGGGTCCATCCTCCCCTCCTCCTGACATACAGTCTTTTCAACATGCTTTGCTGACTGCCAGCTTTAGTGTTTGCTCCTGTTATCCCAGAGCATTAGCTTTCACAGTTTAAATAGCTTTAGCAGCAGCTGGGTGTCGCTCTGTCTGTCACAGTGGGAGGAGAGACGGTGTTGGGGTTTCAGAGCTCTTTACCTTTTTTTTTTTTTTTTTTTTCCTTTGGCTGAAAATCTTCCTCTTTATTTCTGTCAACATGCATCTTATCCAGACATGGCTGCTCTTTTGTGAGAATGCCACAGACTTTGTTTATGGTTGTGCATCTGAGAACTGATTGATTGATTCTGTGGCCATTTTTCTGTGTTGTGGATTACATTGATCAAGGTTCATTTGCATTGCAGTTGCCTTTTGTTCATCACAGTGACAACATTAGTCTTGTCTTGCAGGGAGGCACAAATTGATGTATTGTCAGCTTAATATTCCCTTAAACCTGACAGATGATCAGTAGAAAATCATTACTCTGCTTGACAGACTTTGCTTCATTCCTGAATAGCCTTGAAGGTATTAGACCTACATAGATCTCTAACACTAATGCTGTCTGTTAACACCTGACATATTTCTGGAAAAGCTCCTAGGTATTTTGACTGCATTGCATCTCTCTCTTATTTTCAGATTTGGACAACCCTCTGTGCACCAAACACACGCTGCGCTCCTCCAAGCCTGAAATTAAAATATTGTTTCTAGCTGTCAAAAACAGGGGGAAAAAAATAGTGTTTCATAAAAACTGTCGACTACAATGAACCATCATTGCTTGTTTTGATAACCTCAATATTGCAAATACACAGTATAAAATGACAGAACAGTACTTTGTGATTCATCATGCATGTGGCCCTGAATGGTTCAGCATCACCTCGATAAATCACTCAACTGTTGTGTTCGCCAAACAAGGATTTCTTTGTTGTAAAATACCTCTGACTTCTATTTTTAATGCACTAAATCCCTCTGTGTGTGTCTGTGTGTCTGGTTGCTATCGGGAATGTCCCTGACAACGGGGAAGGAAGTAACATGTTTAATAGTGGCGATTGCCATGGAAACCAATGAGGGATGCAGCACATCAAACATTTAACAGTTTCCAGTCACTTGTTATGTCACCAGCCTCCCTTCGTTTCTTACATAATATCTGTTGTTAGCGCCTAACTGGGAAAAATAAATGATACCAGAGGTCCTTCTAGAAAATGAAACCTTATTTTGTCATCTTATTAACCATGTCACCTGTTATAATATCATTAGAAAAGATGAGGCGTTGGCGAGGAGTAACTAGACAGCTGACATCTTGTGATTCAGAAATGTCTGTGATGATCTGTGCGTCTGTAGGTGGGAAGCTTTACTCCGCGCTGCTTGAGATCTCAAAATAACTCCCTAGTGTTGTGCTGTGTCGTCTATGCTAATTTGCCACCTCCCATGGGTTTTTTCCCGTACAGAGCTGTCATTTAACGGGTCACAGGCAAAAAGGGGGAGGGAGCCAGGAAAACACCCGCTTCTCGTTTAGAATAAGAATTCAATTTAGATCCCCGTCTGACATCACATTATTATCTTTGTAATTATCAGTCACTGAATTTTACACCCAACATGGCACTGTAATTATAATTTTTTTACTCAAAGATGAAAAATGACTCTCAGTGATGTTTAAATGGATGAAATTATAAAAGTGAAGATTTCCCTTTTTCACCTTTTGATATAGAGGTCAGGCTTGACTCCTCTCTGAGACATGAGCGGACATAAATCTTTGGATTTGCACTCATCTATTCTTCTGTCCTCTGTGTAAAAATGGCATTGGAGGAGAAAACTGAAAATTGCAGCATATAATGGACATCGGTGTTTGTGTGCTCTGCATTGTCCGTCATGTCAGCGAGCATCAATCGGACCATTGATGTTTGCTGTCATTGTCCGACATCTTGGGGCTAATTAATGGGATGCTGTGGCGTATGACAAAGTGTTGATTCGCATCATTAGATCCCATCTAATCGCAGTGGCATTCTCACACATACGCTCGCACAGTGGTATGCATGGCTGCACACGCACAGAGGAAATAGCTCCGATCAGATCTGCGGGACTCATCCCCAGAGATCATCTCTGAGGTGGACTCTCATTTTGTGAGTTTAGCCAACAAGATGCATGGATTTATCTCTCCAGCTGAGAGAAGGTGACAACACAGGTCATTTATATTCCAGGCGTTACATCTGCACACTGCTTTCTGACCCCTGAGCCTCAGCATCCTTCAGAGGTCTAGACCAGCCACTGAATTATGGGGCTGATGGGGACTCTGTGGCGTGGGTTGCCTAGCAACCTGTATTGAGTGAGGCGGGAGGCCTGCTGATAGGGAGATTACCAGGGTCCCTGATAAAGTCCTTCCTGCCATGAACGGCTGCTTATCGTGGTGCTGTCAGAGGAAAAATGTCAGCTATTAGCTCCCCCAAAACAGGAAGTTCGAGGTAAAGAGACACTGCAGGTGCCACACACAATTACAGCATTTCATCTGGATAGGTAGACCTCATTTTTCATCACCAGGACAACAGAAATGTGCTGGAAAAAAAATGTTTTGTGCCTGTTTCTCACTTTAAGCTATCAACAACACATCCCCTGCGAACCTGTTTTCACCATTCTCCTCTTTTCTTTTTCTGTAGATGGAGTGTTTGGAAGGTGCCAGGAGTTGGCCGGCGCAGACCTGCACACATACGATATTTCTTCCTCTGCTCTGCAACGCCTCAGGATCCTCCTACAGAAACTGGCTCACAGAGGTACATACTGCCTGTTTGCCCGTCCGTCTTTGTCCGAGTGTCTTTCTCTTTCTGTTCGGCAGCCTTTATCAGTCATGTACAGGGCTTACAGCAAATGCTTGTCGACTGCCATTGTGTGAAGCAAGCCAAATAAGCCAAGCTGTCTCTTTGGCTAGCATAGCACAACGCCACCGAGCTAGAGAACAGGTCATTTGACTCATATTGGGCCATTGTTTTGCCATCATCGCCTAACTCCAGCAGCCAATCTAATTGGCTTGTATGCCGGTTGGACATTTAGAGCTAATTTTGTGGATGAGCAACTGTGAGGTGTGCAGCATAATCATATCAGACAGTCAGACAGTCTCTCCTACTCAATCAATGGCAGCAGTTAATGTGCATGTTATAATGGGTTACACCTTTAAGGGGGTGGTGCATCTACAAAAAACATGTTGTTATAACAGATGAACAGAACTATGCAGCTATATAGTCTCATCAGTTTATTTCATCAATTATGTCGTGACTTGTACTGTCTGTGGTGAATAGAGCCTTCTCATGCTGATGGTTGCTACAGTGTGAACAACAGATAGAAATGACTAGAGCCTCCAGGCAGCCTGCTGTTATGGACTCATTAGCTGTAACTGCTAAACAAATGGCTCTGTCTTGCCTGTTGTCTAAACCAGAATTTTAGGCACTTTTGGGGAGGTATCTTCCATCCAACAACAACAGTTCAGTAAAGAAAGTAGCTTGAATATCATGCATGTTGGACTATATAACACAGGCGGTAGCACTTTTTTATGGGCTGGTAATTTCTGAATAATTTTCTTCCTGGAAAGAAATATATAATTTGGTACTAAGTATGGGTGAAATAATGCAGACAGAGCATGTAGTTTTCTAATTAATTCATTCCAATTAATTGCTTGTGTAACCCTAGAAAGTATGTGCACATAAGGTGAGCTGAAGATGCAGAAATGGGAAACATGTCTGCAACTGAACATATATTGAAAGCTTCTAATGAAAAATAAATAATGGATGGATGTTTACTTGGGATTAAATGAAGCAGTTCTTTCAAGGGAATTCTCCTCAGTCAACCATGTCTTGTAAACTCAATGAAGTAAATCCTAACTGAAAGAACAGTCTATACAGTGTTTTCCTTAATTAGCACCAATTACATACAGTAGTTATTTCCAGTCGTCCTAGGAAATTATTAGGAAATGTGTAGGGACTTATGGACTGGAAAAATGTGTTACCAAGTAAATGTAAGAAAATTATGTTTGGTTTCTTTTTCCCTGTCTATTTTTACTCCATTTATTTAGCAGCATGTAACTGCAGTTATGACCCACCAGGGGGCAGTAGACACCTTTAACACAGACCGTGACCACAAACATCAGCCCTCCAAACATAATTGGCTTTGCAGGCCACTCTGAGCTTAATATCTTTTAACAAGCGTGAACCAGTGTTGAAAATCATTAAGAGTAAGCAGTCGGCCAGAGGAAATCAAAAAAAAAGAGGGGAAAAAAATGCGGTGATGAATATTAAGCCAGGCGAGACCACACATTTATTCTAATTACTGCTTAGAAATAAACAAATGAGAGTGAGGAGGATGAGAAGAGATCCGGTGTGTAATTTTTTTCCTGCTACATTTTAAGAGGTATTAAATCCTTTAGATGCTTCTCATCATGAGACTTGTTCCCTGACCTTGTGTTTTTAGACACCCGTTTACAGACACCGCAGACATGACATCATCACTTTGAATCATTTCCCCATTTTCTGTCTTGTAGAATCACATCCACAGACACAGAGCGTTATCTTCGGGTGATTCCACAGTGCGGTGTTAATGCTTGGTGGCACGTTATTCTTATCAGCTCAACAGCTATTGAAGTGTCATCTTTGAGACATGGGAGACCCTTCTTTTTTTTGAGGCCAGACAGGGTTATTGAGACCATTGTACTGTAACCTAAATTGAAGAGATGAAGGGGAGGAAAAAACGGGGAGGAACATCAATGGAATCGATTTACAATCCTCTTTATCTTGCATCAGAGACGCAGGTAGAAATCACACAATCTCTGCTCACTGCACAACACCAATGTCATTCAGATCAATAGAAATTGACCCTTGTACAAAAGGGCTTGGGTTGTCTGGACGTGTCCCCATTGGCAGAGCACATTGTCTGGTATTAAGTTTTCACCACAATACCTTTTGAATGCAAGGCACTGTCATCCAGCTATAAATGACTTTTATATTACACAGCACCCAAAGCCAAGCAACTTTAGTATTCACTGTGTGCAGCCACAGTGTGTCTGCACATTTCATAGCCAGGCTGCTGTCATATTGCTTTGGAATCATTATGGCTCTGCTAAATGTGTGTGACTGTTTGTGCAGACTGTAACTGTATGGAGGTACACACAGGAGCGAACTCGGTAACTGCAGTGAATTAATTTAATGTACAATGTATTAAAATGATGGAGCATTTAATTGACCGCTCTCTAAACCCCTCCCCCAAACACTGATTGTCCAATGACAGCTTAGCAACTGTAACTAGGCACATTAGGTCTGTCAATCTTACTCCACATGTTGAAGCAGTGTGCACTGGGTTTTGGTACAAGCAATACTTTACAGAGTTTGGAGGGTGTTTTTTTTTTTTTTTTTAACCATCTGCAGTAACTAAGAACACACCTGCAAAACAGCAAGGAATGACTTTAACTGGGTCTTTATTTGCTGTAATATAGCTATAATATAATACTACCTACAATAGTAACCTAGCTTTATTGTTTCCAAAGGCAAGGTACATGTCTTTAACTTAGCTAGCTACAATATTTTGTGGCGTTACATCAATGGTTGATGTTACCTGTTCAAGACCAGGACATCCATCCTGTAGGAGTTAAGATGCTACTATATCACAGTTTTAAAGTAACAAGCGACTCTGTCTGGCTCTTTACTTGATCTCAGGAAGTTAACACTCAAGCAGCTTCAGCCAAACATGCGTTAGAAAGCGCTACGTATGCCCAACTCATCAATTATTTCTGATCCTAAAATCCTTTTCTCTTGTAAAAGTGGAACATGCTGTTTGAACATAAGAACATTCAGCATGAATCCAACCACTGTGTTGCCTGTACCAAGCATTTTTCTACAGTAGTTTCAATCCAAGGGTTTTGTCAGAATGAACAGTATTAAAGTCAGTGTTGCCACATTGGGAAGTCTTACACCCAGTTGGGCTACTTTTTATTTAATTTGGTGGGCAAAAATTGTTGCACTGGGCTCCTTTTTGTAATATTTAGGTGAGTTCCACCAAGGAAAAGTTAGGCTATATTCCAATAACTTGGCATCTCTATTTCAACTTTTTTGATTGAGACTGAGAGGGCACGGAGTCCTGAAGGTTCAGCTCGACACACAATACCTTATAACTAATGACCATCAACACCAAATGCAATTTTAGTATTACAACTAAGCTGACACTTTTTTTTGCTTATTTCAATTATTATTTTGTCATAGCTCTGGGAAAAAGCCGTGACTATCTTCATGTTAGTGGACAAAATCGATATTTGCCAGCTAGAAATGAGGAGCCTGCTTTTGTTAACATATGTGTGAAAATGCAAGAAAGATGAACATTAATTCCTGTTGTTCGAGCTGGTTTATGTCATGTATGTACTGTATGCTGTCAAGCTTGTAACATCAGAAAGAATCATGTCAAACTGCAACAATGGCGTTGTTGATACACCACGTTAAACTACAGTAACCTGCAGTCGATTGACCTCCTGACCCTGCGCAGAGCAGCAGATACTCTCATGGTACAGACAAGTCAAGTAAGATGATGCATTGTGACATTTGCATTAGCTCCATTGACAGGAATTGTCGGTCCATAAATCGTCAGTGACCATAAACTGACATCATGTCACTCCAGTGCTACTGAAACCACATGTTACTCATGGTCGTATTCACTTCCTGCACACATGTTTTCTTTGACAGACAAGCAGCATAAACTATTGTTGTTGTTCCTCATATCCTGCTCTGTCTGTTCCTTGACAACCTTGCTAGATGGTACAGGAGAGAACAGATATACTGACACACGAACATGCCGTGTGAAAGCCTGAGTTGGTATGAGGAAAACAAGAGCTTTTATTGAATTGTACAGTTTGAGTCCAGGTCTGTGAAGGGAGCATTTAAAAAAAAAAAAAAAAAAAAAAAAAAAAACCTGCTGTGTATTTCCTCCAGTAAACACACAGACAGATAATCCTTTGTGTCCTCGTAGATTGTTTTGCAGTAATAGCAATATGAAAATACTCCAGTAGAGGTGGTCACTGACATGGTAATGCATAGTAGCCTGGCCCTGGACGACCTTCACGGCACTCAACAGAGAAAATAATAACATCCCCTTAAACCTCACTGACCCGCTGGGTGGGGTCAGTCATTACAAACTCATGCTGTGCAGCTGCACATTACACATAACTTTATTTCAACTTCTGGTGGAGCTCAGAAAGTTTCCAAAGATGCTGCATATGTTTAGCTGAATTTTGATAATGCACAAACTATCTAGAATATTTCCATTTTAAGAAATGGCGCAGCCATAAAAACATGGAGGTTTTTTTGGTTTAACGTTTTTGGTTTTAGGTTTTAAAGTTTAATCATTGTATAGCCAGAACATGATTATTCAAGGAGGTGGAATAGAAGGATTCTTCTTACCATAAAGCTACTTAAAGGCTAAAAAAAACTGTTTGTTAAAAGGATACCAACTCTGCTTACAGAAAAAGAAATGGCACTTAAAAAAATGTATTCATATTTTTGGTTATTTCACACTATTCCACTGTTGATTTAATTTATGTGTCATATTCGGATTGACACATTTCATTTTGACTAATTAGACAGAACTTGCTGCTAAATTATTCACGCTCTCTCCCACTAATGCCTTTAAAATCAGTTGGTGGACAGAAGTAAAGGAAAGGGGAAAATCTGCATTTCAAAAACACCAGATGAAACAACAAGACATGTAGACAGGATCCCATCTAATAGGCTTTGAATATTTAGGAGGCCCCCTCTCTCTCTGCCTCTCTCTGTGTAACACAGAAAACAGACAGCAGGCCAACAGAAATATCTTGCTTGTTTGAAAGCTGTTGCGTTAATGGCAAGGCGTTAATTAACTGAGGCATTTGCCTGAGACGGCATGTTATCCTTAACTGGCAAAAAAGAGCGGCAGCACTTGGTGATGGAACCTGCTCTTTCTCTGGACTTACAGATGAATTTGCATGACATTTAGCTCCTCAGTGCCAGGATAATCAGCTGAGAGGTTGATTGAGAGGAATCCGACCGTAAAGGCCCCGCCACTTTTCTTCCTGACTTTTTCCTTCACAAAATGGGCTCATTTTGATTCTGTAATTTGCGCCGGCATACCTTTTCCCTCAAGTGTCCCCGTCACAGACTCACAAAACATGGTATGTATGGAAATGAGTGCATCCCCCAGGAGACAGAGGGGATAGAGGTGTCACAGTCATTGAAGCTGCCCTCATCCTGTTGTGGCGCCATCACATGTTTACGCTGAACCCATTTAACCAGATGCAGTTAACCACAGGTGCACATATGGATCCTTCAGGTCTGAGTCCTGACCTGCTTTCCCCCATCACGACTGATGATAGCGTAAATGATCATTGCCACACTAATATATAGCAAATATTCACCACATCGGGTAAGCTATGGGTAGTTAACTGTCATTGTTGTACGGATGGATGGCTGAGCTGCGTTCCAGAACAGTGACAACATACGCTGCTTTGTGCTCCATTCAGCGCTGCCAAGATTGACTGGAGGCATCTGTAGTAGCTGCTCTGCATTGCTCAGATCCTCATCTGGTGCTTATGAATATCTATGAGAATACCCAGTGTCTATGGGTGAGAAACCAGGCTAATGAAGACATTCTGTGGTGTTGATACTCTCATTTTTTCGTATATTCCTACACAGGCTGTTAGTTTATTGTTATTAAATATGTCCACATCATTAAGAGTAGCATTGTTTCTTAAGATGTGTTTGGTAAGAGGTTAGGTATGTGGCAGCTAAGATTCTGAGCCTTCGCCACAACATAATTACTTCTTTCTCATTAAAAAATGCTTCTGCAGAATGGAAGTGTCATCAGTGAACATCTTGGCTCCTTAAAAAAAAAAAAAAAAGTATAATATCTTTGGTATTTCTATGCTCTTTGCCGATGGAATGTTGTGCCTCTTGGCTCACTGGGAATGGGGCCATGTTTTGGGTATCTTTTTTGCTTGGGTAGCTCCATCTGGTCCTGGCACCATCGCGCTTTGCCCCTGCCCAGGAGTTCTGCATCCCAACTATGTGTTGGCAATTAGCAGAGATGTTGGCAAGGCGTCAGGCTGCAGTGTGACATTCTCCCCGGGCTTGTTGACTGGCTGTGCTGTGTGTGTGTGTGTGTGTGTGTGTGCGCGGGCGTGCGTGCGTACATGTCTCTGTATACATGTGTCTGTACATGTGTGCATGTGTAGTCATGGCTTCCTTTTTGTGTGTCGCAATTGAAGACCTCCTCTACTCTACCATTCTGATTCATCCTTGCTGTTTTATTTTGTACTGTTCGTTTCCCTTTTAATGCTGAGAGAACTACAGCATAAACAATTACCTCAAAGAAGAGAAAACAAATACATTCTCCATTTCCAGCCTTACTGCACCCAAGAATCATTTCTAGCAGTGTTTTCAATCTGGTAGATGAGAAATTGCTTGCCATTTCTTCTTTTCCCACTTAATTTTTTATCAATATTTTTAAGATAAACCAGTGTTTCGACATGGACAGCCTATATTTTTGCAGGAACAGGGTATTTCAGTGATGTATGTTACATTTTATGAGAAGATATACAATACATAATACATTTCCCCCAGTATTTTACATGCCTACATTATAGTTTTAAGTAAAGGTCAATATCTCCTTAGGTCTTATCTGTACACATTTGGCTTAAGGACTGAATCAATTCAAAGGTGATTATCAATTAGTGGATCAGCAGAAAAATAATTGTCACAACTTTGATAATTGAATAATCATATGAATCATTTTAAGAAGGAAAAATGCTGAACATTCTCTGGCTGCATCAGCATGGACACTGAGAGCATATACTGGGCATTTTTCACAATTTTCTTCATCATGTGCTGTTTATCCAGGATTTTGCCCAGATCATATAACACAGGAGCAATCAGGTTCTATTCCATATATTTATATATATCCCTTATTGCTTTAGCAGTCTTTTGCCAAAATAAAAAATTTAAGGGAAAAGCCCAGAAAATATGACAATGGTTAGCCATTTTTAACTGCTTTGCCTCCAGCAGAACTCCTCTATATAAATTTCAATTTTAGTCACAAAATATTGTATTATTTTTTGCCAGGACCATGAGATGGTAGTCTTATTCTGGCTTTCTCCTATATTATTCAAATTATCCTCACTTATCTCCAGGCTCTGTTCTCTCTCCCATTTCCTTTTGACATGGACAGTGGAATAGTTTTTGGAGTTTTGTAGTCTATTGTATGTCTTCAATCTTATGTGCATCAGCGGATATGTAAACTAAATGAAGTTCACTATCCTCTGCTTGTTTCATGTCTTCACTAAAATAATTTCTAACCTCTACATATCTGAAGAAATCTTTTCTTAAAGGTCATGTAGAGTTTTAATCTGACCACTTTCTTTCCAGGTTTGACATGGCAGGACGACATCACTCAGCAGGTCATCTCTAGAGAGCTCTCCAAACTGAAGAATGTCCCCCTCCGCCATCAAGCCACACCTCCAAGCCCCCCTGACCACCTCACCGCCTTCACCAGCTCCAGAGACAGGAAGCTAAGGCCTGCGCAGGCAGAACTGAGCAGAAACCTTCAGCAGTACCTGACAGGGCTGGGCTTCCTGACGCATGCTGAGGTAGATGGACAACCAGGAGTCCAACGAGAGGGAGCCAGAGTTCAGGTAAGAGTCCTGCACGATGTAGACTTGTAGCAGCTGCTGACATTGGACAGGTGTGAGAAGTATATAAAAAAATCATGCAGAGTATTCAGTGAAGAATTTTAAAGAGAGTGAATCAACTCTTCACAAGGAACACTACTCAGCCTGTGAAAACAGTTGTATGAGGTCTTAGGCTCTGGAAGAAGTCCTCTAAAGTTTAATAAAATAACCCTGTTGATATTATCAGACGTATCTAAACCTAGGCATGAGATTTTTTATCAAAGAGCCTTCTACAAACTATGTAGTTTAAAAGACACGGCAGTCTGTACTAGAGAGACGATGAAGTCAAGATATCTCAGCCTCTGCTGCTTCAGTTTTGACCATTTCAAAAATCTCTCTCTGTCAGGGCGAAACACATTAAATTGTTGGAATATCCTCTAAAGAAACTCACTGTATTTTCTTGTCATAATCTAACTGCTAAGCTAGAGTTACACAGTAGCATCTACAGCATAAGTAAACAAACAATAAAAAAACACATTTTCCTCAGCTAAATTATGGAAGGGCCTCTTCCTATTCCTTTTGAAAAAGGGTCAGTATCTGTCTTTTGCTGGAGTTGCCCTCTCATCCCTGCTTTGCTTTTGTTTCTCGCTTTCTGTCTTTCCCCCCTCTCCCACTGAGCAGGGACCCTTTTACACAAAGATCTTCCATCACCTCTTTACATTATTCAATCCTCATATTTAGGGTGGAACCCCAGCTTTGTGTGAAATGTGCTCGGCATCCTTCATAGACGAGCTGTGTCCTGCTGTTGTGTCAGTGCAGCCATAATGCAAAGTTGAAGAGTTCAGGACCTTCTTTATTGATGAGATGAGGTCCTTTGTTGTGTAGTGTGATGGAAAAAGGCAAAGATGGTTAGCATGAATGGCAGAGCACCCCCGTCTCGCTGTGCTAATGCCATTATGGCCTCTCAGTATGCCGGGCTTGGAAAGACTGACATTTTCTCTATATACATTTGAAGGACAGAAAATGGCACCAAGGGTGATAGCTAGTATTAGTGCAGCAGTGACATGGATAATAATGCTGCTCAGTGGATCAGATACACTGTATGCTCAATTGAAGCGTGGGTTCTTATGATTCTGAGAGGAAGATTTCTCTTCTACAGATAGAAGAAAGGACAAAATCACATATTTTGGTGCCAACTACAACGCCAAATGGTTAAAAGGCCTCTAAATACCTGTGTACCAGTGCATTGTATTGTGAATACATAATTCATGGTGTGTCAAATAGAAACTCATACGGCTAACTTTGAAATCAGATGACTCATAATTTTTTCTTTTTAGATAAGGGATTGCTGCTACTTTTCTGACAGAGTGGATATGCTTTTAAAGTTTGTTGTGTGTTGTGGAAATGCATGAAATTACTCTTTTGAGTGACACTATCTCATCTATGATTTCCATAATGCAATTTCCAAGGGCAGTTGTCTTTGATCTAGAATCCCTATTCATATCCTGTCCTGTCTAGTCGAGCCCAGGTTGCTTCTCTTTTTATACTAAAGCCTGTCACAACAATGCTGACCCAGTACAACCCGTTTAATGTTCTCACGGGTGGAAAAAAAAACCTCTTGCAGAGCTGAAGTGAGGTTGAATATTTATCATATGAATGTTGTCACTTCAGCTTTGCTGAAATGAACAAAACAAAACTAAAAGTCTATAGCCGTACTAGCTGCTCTGTGAGGCCGTACTTAGTAGCACACCAGTGCTTTGAGCTAAATGCTAATGTCAGAAGGCTAACATTTTCAGAGTGACAATGTAACATACTAATGTTTAGAAGGTACTCTATAATGTTTACCATATTTGCTATTTAGCATTCATCATGAAATGCAGCAGAGGCTGACAGGAATGTCATTAGATTTGCAGGTATATTTACAACATGAGTGTCCCTTTATGGCACGGTGGTGCAGTGCTTAGCACTGTCGCCTCACAGCAAGATGGTTCTGGGTTCAAGCCCCGCTTTGGGCCCGGGGCTTTTCTGTGTGGAGTTCGCATGTTCTCCCTGTGCCTGCATGGGTTCTCTCCGATTACTCCGGCTTCTTCCCACAGTCCAAAGACACGCAGCTTAGGTTAACCCGTACAGGGTGTACCCTGCCTCTCACCCAGTGACAGCTGGGATAGGTTCCAGCCCCCTGCAACCCTTAACGGATAAGCGGTATAGATAATGGATGAATGTCCCTTAGTGTCCCTGACACTAGGGCTGCTGATTATTTTCATCTATTAAGGTTGGGGTTAGAAAATAAATAAGCCTGATACAATTTCCTAAAGCCTAAAATTATGTCATGAAATTGCTTATTTTGTCTGACTACACCTCCAGAATTGAAAAACATTCAGTTTGCTATGACATAAGACAAAGTAAAACAGCAACAGATTTGCCCAGTATTTTTCTGTCAACTCAATAATCAATCAACTAGTCATAGATTGTGTCAATCCATTTAGGTGCTTAGGTGTTTCACTAGATAAGTGAAATATTGACCAGAGGAATAGTCAGGGGATCACCAAAGTCAATAGGGTACATCTTCAGATGGCCATAAATGTCGCTACAAAATTTCTGGACTCTGCTTTGTGATTGGACTCTCACTGTCCAATCACATTCAGGTGCAAAAACAGGATCAAAATGGGAACTTTTAGTGTTAGTTTCGTTTAGTTTAGTTTTTACTGCTTTCTGCTTTGTATCTCTACACAGATGTGCACAAAAGCACTTATTTTTTCACAGTGTCTTTGTGTGACCTCAGCACTGATATCAGATTTTAGTCACACAGTCTCTTTTTTTCTACAAGTGCAAATCTTTTCCGCACATGTACAGACTTGAATTTCTCATGTGGATTTATTTTACATAGGTTCACCTAAAAAAAAAAGAAAAAAAAAAAAAAAAAAAGAAAGAAATCTTTTTGGCCCTCAGTTGAACCCAGACCATTGCTATCTGTAGCGTGGCTGCTAGCATGGCTAAAAAATAATGTTGGCATATTAACAATGCTCTAACTATGCTAAATGGGTGTGTTTTGTTACAGAATGAAGACATCAAGTCTGATGGTCATTCAGAGCCCAGTCGGCCAAAACCCCAGCAGGGCTGGAAGGAAACCACTATCTACAGCCTTCAGAAAGGAGCTGGCCAACCTCCTGTTACCAAAGTCTTTACCAAGAGTGGAGAGGGCAGGCACCCCAAGCTCAGTACAACATACTCCAACCGAGACCCAGGAAGGAGCAAGCTGCTTTCCAGCCATCTGGAGCAGCTTCTTGCTGAGGCACCAGGCACTCAGCAGGGCGTCCCAGGTGGAGAGGCTTCCTGGCCCAAAGGGAAGCTCCACTACCTTAGCTACGTCCGGCCAGCTCCAAGCGAACATGCAAAGCTCCAGTCTCAGGTGGCTTTTGGCTCCAAATCTCAGAGGCCTAATCTAGACAGACTGCTGTTCAAGGCCGGTTCAAACCGACTGACTGCCAAAGAACCTCTCAGTGTCATGGATGGTAAGATTAACTTCAATAGCTTGTTACAAATATTTTGCACTTTGGCTTTTATATTTATTGTGTTTTTCTTTCAGCACATTTAAATGCATGTTTTCATCATGGGTTGTCATTCTTCTTTGTTCCCTGTCTAGAGCGATTCATCCAAAATGTGGTGAACCAGCTGGGGAGCCACAGCATCAACATGGACGCTTTAATGGGCAAAGACCTAGACCACCTGGCTCAGGTCATAACAGGAGCTCTGCAGGAGGTGGATGAGGAGCAGCCCGTGGCTGGGCCCCAGCCGCTGCTAGAAGCTGCTGACCCCAAGGGGGACAGGGAGCCACTGGCAGCCACACAACTGAATCAAGACCAGGACCTGAAATCAGACAAAGGGCAGGAGCCAAACCAGAAAGACACACTGAGTATGAAACAGCAAGGTGGGTGTGTGAAAGAGGAAAAAACGCTGGCAACACTGAAATTAGTGTTAATGTGTTTATTTTCTGTCCTAGATATAAGACTATGAGGCATTGTAATTTATAAATGTCTTCGTAATGCTTTGTTTATATAATCCTCATAGATAATGCTGCCAAATGTATTTTTGAGTCTTTCATTTTGAGTCATAAATGTTTTTTCTTTGCTAAATACAAAAGAGAACTTCAGTTTTCACACAATCTGCTCACATACGTTGTGTTTGTTTCCAGGCCAACAAATAGACGGTGCAGACAAAGAGCCTGTTGACAAGGTGAATTTAAAATTACTCTGTTCAACCAACAAATTGGTTTCTCAGGGAGTGAGACATGTCCAAACTTACACTTTATTCACTTTTGAATGATACTTCAAATAAGGATGATTTCAAAGTTGTGCAGACGAGCATTTACTTTTAAATTCTTAAAACTTGATAGCAAAGTCACACCTGGAGAATTCCTTGATGGTTATCTAACCTCAATATTTTCATTAAATGGTACTTAAAACATGAGATGAATTAAAACAATTTAGTTTGATGCCATGAATTTTTGTTGAACTTTTAGGAAAAGTTAAACAATAAATTAAAAAAATAAAGCTACTTAATGCACCCTTCAATAATTTGTAAGGAATAAGGATGTCATTAGACCTTGAACCACCACTCAGTGAATGCAACACAAACTCATACTTTTTTAATCATTGACATTTCTAATAGAATTCTAGTCTCTATTCACGGCATCAATTCATTATCCTCAGAATTTAATAAACTCCTTCAAGAGGGAACTAAAGGTGATGTAGGTAAAATGAAATTGAAAATTTCTTAAGTATTCTAAAGAGAAATCTTTGATTCAACACAGCATGCAGCCTTCTTCTCCAAGCTGCTGGACTACCTCAACCTGGAACCCTTCGGTGACGCCCCAGAGGTCAACAGCGGGCAACCGGCTCCCCTCCAGAAAATGGTCGGACTGGAGAGTGTCCAGAGCCGGACCACGCAGGGCCAAGCTCCCGTACCCCACCGCTGGGAGGAGAAGGTCGGGGCCGAGCCCGTGAAGGAGGGCTCCACTCTGCGGTTAATTGGCGGTGCCGAGGGCCCCGACACACAGGTGGACTCTGAGATTGAGAAGTGGATGCAGGGGATTCAGGCCCCAGCGGGGAAGAAGCAGCTGGAGGAGCCAGAGAAGAAGGACATGAGAGTCAAAACTCAGCTGGTCCATGTGGGGGTGAAGGAGTTCTCCAGCAGAGGGAAGGACAGACACTTTGGCTACATTATCACCGGCTCAGAGTGAGTATGATTCACATTATGACTATCATTCTATTATTCTATATTGATATTACATTATAAAATTGTGATATTGAGAATCAGTGTCATTTTTTAACACCAAGAAAGTTCACACATAGTATCTCTTGCAATGATTCAGATTGTAGTATCATTTCTAAATCCTAATATTCAGAATCAATATCAAGAAAGTTCACATGCATGGGAACATAATTACAAACTGTAGTTTATGAAAAATTAGATTAGAAATTAAGGAATTAGACAATTCACATCCCATTATTTATCTACTACAAACAATACATCTAAAATAATATTGTCATCTGTTACATATGGGGTGGTTAGCAGTTTGAACTGACTATTTGCATTTGAATTCATTTAATTTAGATGAATTAAGAGGGGTTACACTATTAGTCTTGAATTTTCTGATGCCTTTTATTCTGATGTTTATGCATTTTATTCTATTATTGTTTGTGTTTTGTGTCGTTTTGTCTGTGTTTTCCGTTGAGCTGTGTGTATTTGTATAGATGCTGATCTAGGGATGTTGCAGAGTAGCTTAGGCTATAGATGCTATGTGTTTAAAGCTATAAATATTTATAGAAAAATAGAGAGAGACATTATAGATGAGACTCTTACATCTGTGAACTGTATTCATGTTAAGTGTAGTTCTGTTCTATACTGTTGTGGTTTTCAGTACATTAGTCTACTGTATGTCAACTACCTTGGTTACCTTAGTCATTGTACTCAAAAACCTACAGTATATGCAAAAAGCATCACCAACAACCTTGTAAAAGCCACTCATTCTTAAGTGCTTATTATCAACTGACTTCATAGTGTAGTTCATAGCTGTTTCATATTGTAGTTTATTGCTCCTCTCACCAGTTCTGAGCCACACTGTTGGCCCTGTTTCAGTGCGCTCATTTTACATACCTTAATACCAAGCGTATGTCTGCTTTGTTCAGTTACTTAACTGCCTTTAAGAGACGCAATTTCTGTCAAAACCTCCCACATATTCACATCTTTATGGAAAAGGATACAGTAGTTTGAAATCCTTAGCGTGTGCTGTACCTGATTACAATAGCAGGGATGATAAATCCCTCAGTGTGTGGGTATTACTGCGCTGTATTACAGCTTTAATGATGGTACTTTGTCAGGAAGGGTAGCCAAGTTCTCTCTCTCTCTTTCTCTTTCTCTTTCTCTTTCTCTCCTTCTCACTAACCTCTCACTCAGCTCGGGCTCAGCAAAGATAAGTTCCTATCGACTGTGTCTTCGCCCCTGGCCCTCTCTCAAATCCCTTTATGGCGTTATCAAGTCCGGTGTCAGTAGGTTGTCCTTCACCTGTTCAAGAGACGTAGTCTCATAAAGCCCTGATGGGTACAATCTTCGTAACTTTATTGCCACACATATAGGAACGCAGATTAAGACGTAAACACACAATATAGGCGGGTATGTGCCAGGGGAAAGAAACAGGTCACCTTCTGAGTGAAATATCTTCACGTCCTCCTCTACGTCTATCCCCAGCCCACCTAGCAGACACCTATAGTTGGCCTATAGAGCAGCAGACCTCATGATTGCACGGTTGTTATCCCCAGCTGCTTCGCACCCTGCAGTGAGGCTACGCAAACCTGCTTATCTGACAGCTCCTGACATTGTGGTGGTGGTAGTGGTGGTGGTGGTGAGGGGGAGTTTGGGGAATAGGGGGGAAGGTGGGATGGTGTGTGTATCTGTGTGTGTGTGTGTGTGGAGAGAGGAAGTCGAAAAGGTATGGATAGAAGAGAAAGAGACAGAGAGAAACCCAAGGGGAAAAGTGCTAGCATCAACAACCAAGTCACTCCTGGTGCTCTCCAGTTGCTAGAATTACCGCAGAGGGATGCAAACGTGTCTGGAATTGCTTCGGTGAATCTTTAACTTTCAAAACCCCTCAAAAAGTGGAGGAAAAAAAAGAACCACCCACTCTCTCAAAGGTGGAGTGAATCAGCCACTCATGCACAGCACACTGTTATGTGTTCTGTTAGAGGAAAGCAATTGTGATGTGGTGTCAACTGCAAGATATCTCAGCAAAATGTTTTACATGAATATGTCTAATAATTGTAAAAAGATGTCTCTCTTTTTAAATCAAGAGGATGCTGAGTCCCAGTTCGTCTCACATTTCCCTGCCATGGAGTGGCAACAATGCTCGAACAATGTCTCATTATGATCCATGACTTTTTGGTACATGTCACCTTGCAGTCACTTGGTAGTCTCAGTGGTTTCAGGTTAAGCTGTCAGCAATAAAGTAGCTTTCTGTGTGTGTTTGTGTGTATGCCCTTCTCATTTCCTCCATCCAGCGCGTTGGCCTGCAGATTGCCTTTGTTTGGTCTATTTCCTTGGCGATTTACTCTCTGAGTGAGAGAGCAGCCGCGGACTGAGCTGAGATGAGGCATGGCTTTATCAGACCACCATTACACTTCACCTCCATTCCATTTGCACCTTATTATTCTCATCTCACCGTGAGGGCGCGTGCGTCGCCGTTGTGTTTGTGCACCCGGTGTTATCATGTTTTACTTTGAGCGTGCGCGTGCAAGGGAGAAAGAAAGTGAATGTAGGTGAAGAAAAAGAAAGATGAGAGAAGGAAAGGGGGAGAAAGGCGCGTCCATATGATACAGCCATTACACCTCATGCAGGTTCCATTTGCACCTTATTGTTTGTCTCATTGCTGGAAAAAAGCAGGTGATTTACCAAGCCTGAAGAGGCAGCTGATCCCTTTTCCCTTGGCACGGCGCTTTGTGTGTTTGTTTGTGTTTGTGCGTGCCTGTGTGTCTGTCTGCGGGTGTGTACATGTGTGCAGTGCAGTACATCCATTCAGACAACCGTAGCTTTTGCTTGTGTGCAATGACCCATTTGTGGGTATGAATTGTGGCAGTATCTCCCTAAAAAAAAAAAAAAAAAAATCATTTTAACGCCTGAATGACTGCATGTATCTTGAATGGGTACGTACCTCCAAACGTGATGCCCAGCTGTCTGTGTGTTTCTCCCCCAGCTCCCTTACCACTGACCAAGGCCTGGACCTCATGGAGCGACTGACGCAGAAGCTGAACCTCCACGCCGCAGACCTCACCCAGCTCTCGTATGTACAAACAAACATCCTGTACACACCCGCACTGTCACAAATAATGATCTGCCTTGCAGTTTACAACCTATGCATTGTATATACAATAATTGGCCACATGTAAAGCATTTGAAACAGTTTTGTTTTGCACTTTTGAGCTCAGGGAAACAGAGTGAAGGTTGTCCAGACACTGCAAGGACTGTTTGTGTGAAAATGCTGTGCCACACTGCCAGAGACTGTAGGCGTTTGTTGTTTTTCTGACCTTTTGGAGTGTTTGACTTCTTGCAGGGAGAGAAATCAGGCCTAATTACCTCCAGACACAGACTGATGTCTCCATTGTATTCAAAACACTCCCTCACCACTATTGTCACTGTACGCCTTCTCAAAAAGAGAGCAGTCAAGCCATCAAACGACTCTCAGTTAAAGGCGAAGAGAAGAGAGGAAGAGAGAGAGGAGGAAGCGGCAGTGGATAGCAAGCTGGAAATAGAGAAAGCAGTCCAGCAGGAGGCGGTTAATATATTAATGAGCGGACGAACTGTCCTTGAACCCAGACTGGTTTGTGCTTGTACCATGGTTCTGCTGTACATTTGGTGTCAGACCATGTAGGAGGCAGAGGAGATATGTTCGCCTAAGATCTGACAAGCCTTTCAAGATGCTGCTGCAGGAGAAGTGAAGTCTGGGTGGTTCAGAAACACCCGCAGCATATGAACACCAAAGCCGGTGCACTGCAGTCTGCGGCTGCACTGCAACTGTAGATACAGACTGTTCTGGCTTGGATAATAGCTACTGAGAGGGAAAACTGTCAGACAGTGTTCTGTAGCCACTGTTCAACATTAGAAAATACGCTCACTGACCTCAAAATAAATGCAGCCAAGGAGACGTTCTGATCTCCATCTTTAAATACAACCTCCACATTTAGTTTTGATGAGCAAGAACACCAGGATATGTCATCACGCTGGCTCTGATTGAGTTAATCTTGTTATTACACCTGTCATTTCATATCGCTCAGACTCAACTGATGCACATAATGATTAATCTCACTATTTGGATGCTGATGAATAGCCAGTGACATTATTGCACTGTACAGTGATGTGGTGGTAGTAGTATTCAGATCCTGTACTCGTACTAGTAAAAGTAGAAACAGTGTGTAGTGTGCAGTGTAATATTACTTAATTACAAGTGCAATTAATACAAGTCCAACAAATACTTACTCGCAAAATATAGTAAGAGTTCTATCTGATGTAATGCATAACAGTGGGACACAGTTCATTATATTGTGATCACAAAACACTCCAGATCAACCATGTTGCCCAGCCTTATTAATACAGTTTTGCATAGACAATTTGTGTCAAAATTAGTCCAACTGGGAGTCACAGCTCAGTTAAATGTTAACACACAGATGTGATGTGTGTTTTTAATTTAAGTGAGACTCACGCTTCTCAAAGATGTCTTTATCTCAGATGTCCTTGATGAATGAACATCAATAAATCTGCAAAAAGATCAAAGAATATGATTCTCTCTCTAACACCAGAACTTGCCTGAGAATCATCAAGTTTTAAAGTTTTCCGCAGTGTCAAAGTATTCTAGTGACAGTTGTGTGTACATTCATGGATACAATACAAACAGGACCTGCTAATAGCTACTTTTAATGGTGCCAATTTGCCAGAAGGTGGGGTCCACACTGTCAGACTTTGAAAACCCCTGCATTAATCTGTTAGCAGCATTTGAATGTTGTAGCTGGTTAAGGTGCAGTAATTTATTTCTATATTGCTGTGTATCATATTTTAGAAGCAGATGCATTTGTCTGTAAAATCTGAATCTGGCCACTATAGAGATCAAATAAATGTGGTTTATATGTACTTAGTGTTTTTTCCCACTGCCGTATGTATGCTTGTCACAGTGCATTAAAGCTGTTAAGCCAGTGTAAAAGCCACAGACAGATGCCTCAAATAAAGCTTCCACACTGTATTACACCTCATATTGATAACAGTATTCTATACAGAAGACAAATACAGAAAATGTCCTCTTTGTCAGGCTTGTTTATCCCCGTTCTCTTTCCTTTTACAAAGTAATGAAAGTGCATTCATGTAGAAATAGCCCAGACGGAGAATGTGACGCAAGCCCATTGTGCCTCTTGCTGTGCGGCCACGGCAGGTGAGTGTTTGAAAGCCTCTGTCTGAATATGAGTCGGCTTGAGTACGAGAGCTGGGTCAGAGCACACCGCCCTGCTTCGGGGGCCGCTCTGTCTCTCACTCGCTCTGATGGGCCCTGATAGGAAGACGGGGGAAGAGATACTGAAATATGACAACAGACAGACAGAAGAATTTCAGACGGAGGGTATGAGAGGAGGAGGCTGAGGGTTTCGATGCTGTTGAGATTTTCAGATGCTGAGAACAATTATGTTCGAGCTTGCATCTACAGTAATCAGCACAAAATATTCCCTTTTCAAAAAAGATCTGAAATTGTAGTTCTGGATGATGATGGGCTGGGGGATAATATGCGCCTTTTTCAGATGACGTAAGTGTTTTACTTGTCAGAAGCACTAGGGGGAGTGGGACACACACTCACAAGTCTGTCCTCACACATAGTCTGTGCAGGCGCACACACACACGCACACACGCCCCCTGCCAATATCCCGCCAACCAGACTCCACATACACACTCATCATGTCCCACCAGCAGAGCTAATATGAAGTCCAAGCTTACACATCCGATAACACAGGAGGCAGTGTGAAGTCCTCCAGATAACTTATCTATCTTAACTTCATCTCCCAACTGTGACAGTGTTTTTCCCCCCTCGTATATATTAATAGGGTTTGTGTAGCTTGGAAAAAAAAAGAAAAAAATCACGTCAGTTCAATTTGAGATGCATCAAGATCTCTGGCAGAGCACCTTCGGCCAGGGAGAATGGAGGCAGGGGTAAAGATTGTGGAAATATTGACATTTACGAGAGCAAACAGAGCCCAGGTGAAGGCATTAGAGAAGGACATATTTCTTTCAGAGCCGTGTGCGTGTGTGTGTGTATTTCTGTGTGATCATGTTCACAAATGCACCGGTGCATGGTCGGGTCCGTCTGTCTGGTAGTATTGGCTCATATATTGCTCCTGGCCGAGCGAGTGTCACCGCCTCTGTAGCAGACTGACTGATGGCAAGTGGGTCTGGGTCACGGCATTCTGGCAGTCTGATGAATCTCTGTCTTCGTCATACAGTGTGGCAGGAAGTACACTAAAAATGTATGTACACTTTCCAGGACATAACAGTCAGACATGATGATGTACTGAAATGGTTTGATGATTTACAGCTGGTGGAGAGTCGGAGCAAGTAGACATCTCAACTCAATGTCATATGTTCAGAGTCACCTTTACTGCGCACCATGAAGAAATTATTGACTGGTATTACCCCTTGTCCAAACATATCTTTGTCACTGTGTCCATCGTATACAAGTATGAAATTTTCATACTGTCTAGCAGCCTTTGGTTTCCATTCATTTTCCATACTGTGTGAAAATCAAGAATCATCAATCAATCTATGCTTAAAGGAATACTCTGACATTTTGGGAATGTGCTACTTTATTGCTGAGAGTCAAAAGAAAAGATTGACACCACTCTCACGTCTCAAAACACATGCTAATTATTAAGCAACAGCCAGCAGATGGTTAGCTTAGCTTACCATAAAGACTGGAAACAAAGGGAAATGGCTGTCTACCTGCACAGGCTTTTGTATCTAAATGAATGGAAATCAGTGGCTGTTCAGAATAGCTGGAAAATCATGTCTGCCAGTTAAGTAAGATTATGTCAACCTGTTTCAAATTTGTTTGAAGAATTCCCTGCAAATGAATGTCAGCATTTTTGACAAAGGAATCAAGAAAAATGACACTTGATTCTACAAATTGTTCTGACAAGCGGATTTGTTAGAGACATGTTGAACTGTTCCCACCTCAATAAGAGATTTTTCACATGTTTTCAGAAAATGAGACATTTGGGACTGAATAAAAAGACTAAAAGTACTTGATGAAATGCAGATTTTCACAGTGTGGATCTCACTGCTCAGTTCTGGCATTTTAAAATTCTCACCGGATTTGTATTTCCCCAGAACTTGGAGGAGTGATGTATCTCACTCCAGCATTGATCATTTGTTCGCTCGTGCCATGTGTTCATCATCAGTGTTTCATTACATCTCTGATTTCTTTTTAGTTTTGACAGAATTTGAGGAAAGTGATCTCACTGCTGCATTCCAGTGTTAGGAATTACCCTGATTGGCCCATTGGGGAACTATAATTACAGCTCAAAACAAGGTGCCATATTTGTTACTGATTGGCCCAGACGGGGTCTTCATCACTCATGGGGGATGACATGCTTATTGTTGCCCTGATCACTGAACCACATTGCTCCCCAGACTATGAAGACACTCTTAGTTATTAAAAATTCTCTCTTTTGAGGTTCTTATAGATTTTGTTTTCATTTGTGATTACAAGAGGTAACAGTAGACATGAGTAACTTCAGTATACCCTGTTTTTTCCTGACCACTGCTGGGAGTTCTTAGAGAGTCTGCTGGGGTTGTCTGATTTTATTTCATGGCCAACCTCGGGGACCTTAAACATTTATCCTGCTCCAGGGAGAGAAGTCTGATGCTGACTCCTGACCAGACACAGGAGAGTATAGGCACAGAGAGTACAGGCAGGTTACTGTAGGTGAAAAGAAAATAAGGTTCTCAGCTGATGGTTGTACTTTACTCTTTGGTCAAAATCAGAATCCCTAATCATTCACATCTCTGTCAGAAAAGTGACATCTGACACTTAACTGTGTCTCTTCTCATTATTCACACATTTTATTTAAGCTTTGTGTCAAGCTCCTCATTTAGTGTAGAGTTAACCTTAATACACCTTAAAGCAGTATTTTAACATTTTTTAGACGATCTGCTTTCTTGCTGAGGGTTGGATGTGAAGATGGATAACAGTCCTATATCTGTTGATAAATATAAGGATACAGCTAGCAGCCTATTAGCTGTTAGCTAAAACTGGGAACAGGGGGAAACACCTAGCCCATAGCTTCCTATTTTCCATACATGCGTGCAAGTGGAATTAATCTTCTTATCTAACCCTTGGGCATTAACAGATGAGCGTATCTCTAAATAATTCTTTTATTTACTTTTTTTTAAAAACTTTTTTTTATTTACTCTAACCCTGTCTCCTAGAAATTATGTTTATATACTACTAATTTGCAACAGCAATAATGCAACCAGAATATATTTTCTACTACAATAGTGAGATAATGTTATTTTGCAGGTTGCAGAAATGTTGATACTAAACTCAGTAAAATGTTTGTTTTCCGCCAAAACATCGAAACTTGCAGAATAATATCCACTTGTAGTGACTATAGCATTATAAACATTTGTATGGTTATGTTTATAAAGTCGCAACACTTGGTTAAGGTTCAGAAAAGATAAAGAGGAGGTTCACAGTGATTTAACCAAAACCATAATCTTTCCCTAACCTTAAACAAAAGTGCTTTTGTCGTCTACCATCCACTGCAGCCTCTTCCTTCCAACTCCACTGCTATTAATAAATGTAGAGCTTCATTCATTCAAAAGGAGACATTGCCTCTGAACGTAACCCAGCCAGCAATTACGTTGCCACCACAAAGTAACTGGGGAATCATGAGTTACATGCAACTTTAGTGACTGCACTACTTATTTTGCTTATGATTTTTATTTTTACCTTATTACATTTGGAAAAATACAACAGTTTGTTATTTTGCTCATCGTCACATCAGCACATTCTTGCTTCTGCTGATTTGATGCACAGCAGGACTGTAAAGCTAAAACCTAAAAGGAGCTATAAAATGCTGATAACTAGACAGTTAAATGCAACTGCTCATTTTGTTTCCTCTTTGCTGTTTTTTCCTACAGTGTCCTGGGGCCTGCGTTGACTTTCAGAGTCGGCACCAACTCCAGGAACGTGACCACTGCGGATCTGGTTCAAGCTGCAGGTAAGAGCTCTGTGTATTTTTTTCTTATCACACACAATGATCGTGTTGACAACCTTCATCGTGATTCATCTCATTTTTACAAGCCAGACCATTCTGTCACTGTCTGTGCTTCGGTAAATGAGAACACAGATTAGTCTCTCCAGATACAGTAGATAGGCTGGTGTTCATCTTGTTCAGACAAACCCCTGTCCCAAAGAAGATTATCAACACTGTGCGATGACAGACGACCATCAATTACTGAGATGATGAGCCTAGTGTGCACACTTCTCCTGTACACACACACACTTATATACAGTACACAGGACGGTTTATTTGGTCCTCTATTATGTCCAACAGGCTGACAGGTTGAAACAGGTTTGCACCAGCCAGTCCGTTAGAGTGTATGCTCCTCAGTGTGTGTGTATGTGTGTGTGCCTGCATGTATGCACTTGTTTGATGTAGACTGATGGAGAGCTGTCACCCACAGAAAGGAGGTTGTCAGTATGCACTGCCTCAGCTCTCCTGTTCATTGTCTGCGCTCGGATCAGCCAGACGTTGGCGTCAGTGTGTGTTGGATGTGTGTCGCTGTCCTTGCTTTGGTCGGAAATGACTTTGAGAAGCACAGCAATACTCCCAACAGTCAATATCATCCAATATCACCCCACTGGAATCAACATGGTGGTGTTGTTATTGGCTGAAATGTGTCGCCACATTTTTCTTTTTTTTTTTTTTGCCACCAACTCGTTTCCTATTAGGGATGTGCCGGATGATGGCTGATGATACAGATTTGCCGCAAGAAAAGGTTGGGCCCGGGGTTGCGCTTTGGTCTGGTGGTTTTGAAGTTGAGTTTGTGCTGGTGTGTGAGTTTTTGGGCATGTGTGTATTCGCTGGATTACTGTGTGTATCTATACTTATCCCTCACTGTCATGACACTTCAAAATAATCAAATCAGCAAAACTGCAGCCACTTTATACATGAGGTGTAATAATTACACTGTATCATATCTGTTCTTTTCCATCCCCTTTTCTACTTCTTCATCCTCTTTTTTTCCTCCTCCTCTGTTGTATGACTGACTTTGATGAGGTGGCGTGTGGCGAGAGCTAATGACAGGCGTGAGAAGGGCTGAAATGTCAGACCAAATGTTAAGTCAACATGATCATCGGCCTGACCCGTGTTGATGAATTATGAATACAGCCCACCTGAATAGTGATTTGCGAAAGCAGACAGAAGGAGCTTATCAAACTACTTAAGTCTTGGCTAAATCATTGGTTTATCCCAACTCAGCTCTGCGATGTGTAAAAAATGTCAAAATGGCGCTTGGAGATAGCGAGAGTGGTTAAATCCTCCGTCTTTAGTGCTTCATGTGTGCCCCCACTGACCTTAGATCAAATCCTGCCAGAGCTTTATCCCCTGTGACCCCCTCCTACCTTGTTGCTCCCCTCTATTTCCACCACAGTGTGAAGGGAAGTGGACTTCCCACTCGCCTCCTGATATTAAAAATAATAGGAAGTGAATGTAGAAACTGTCCTTTTTAGTGTATCAAATCCTTTTCTAGCTCTATTCCAGCTCCAAAATATGCATGCTTGACATTGAATTCAATACGATAAGGCAATGGTATGGTGATTTCAAAGTGGTTACCAGGTTGTGGAGCAACAGCATGCTTTAAGTGGAATCTGAAAATCAAACTGACACCCACATGCAGTGGCCACCTGGGTAATCCTGGCTGACCTTTGCCTTATGTGTGACTGTGCATAAATGACGTGGCCTCCTAATGAACTCATCAAAACCCCTGCTGTATTCTGTGCTCAGCCTGCTGCTGAGAGCCTGCACAGCATGCTTTATGGCAGTCATGAAAGTAGGAGACCAAAAAGTGTAGAACGCCATGGAAAATTTAGTAAACGTATTATTCTTTCTAACTGATGAATAACCATTAAAACAGATATAATCAGTCATTTATCATCAACGTGCAAATGCACAGTGAACCACGTTCTAAATATACTCATGTTCTGCTTCATACATTCATCATTCATATAAGTTAGGGTTGCGACTAATAATTATATTCTTTTTAGAATATTTTATTCAAAATATCAAAAAATAGTAAAAGCGTCAGTCACAGTTTTCCAGAGCCCAAGATGACATTTCAAATGAATTTTTTGTCCAACCAGTAGTCCAAAACCCGAAGATATTCATTTTACAGTCATATAAAACAGATGGAATAATAAATCCTAACATTTGAGAAGCTGAAAGTAATAAATGTTCCCAACGTTTGCTTTATAAAGTGGCTGAAATGGTTAATTGATCCCCAAAATCATATGTTTACTGTTAGGGCTGTACTTAATGACTACTGAATTTTCATAATGGCATAAGCTATCAATTATGTTTTTGATTAAACGATAAAGTGTAAAAAACAAAAAGTGAAAAATTCCTTTTGCAACTTCTGTGAGATGGAGACATTTTCACATCTTGTTTTATCCGACCAACAGCCAGAAACCCCCAAATATTCAATTTAAAGTCATTAAAAACCACAGACAAACAGCAAAGCTTCACATTTGAGAAGCTGGTAGTAACAAATGCTAAGAATTTTTGCTTAAATGACTGGAACAGTTAAATCAATAATCAAAACAGGAGTCTTAATTTTCCTGTTGTGCTGAAACTGTTGTTGTGGTTTGGGATGTTGTATAATTTCTGTTAGGGCTGCAACTAACAATTACAATATTTTCATTACCGACTAATCTGCCAGTCAATTATCATGTTAAATGATAAGATTTTTAGTTTGCAAAAGTACTATCCCACACAAAATTTCAAAATGTAGTGATTAAGGTGAGAGAGCCTAAGTCTTCAGATGTTTTGTCTGAACAACAGCTCAAAACTGAAAAGTTTAACTTGATATAAAACATAGCAAAGCCACAAATCTTTGCATTTGAGAAGTAGGAAATGTTTAGTAATTATGCGTAACACGTGTCTCAAACAATTAATCAGTTGCCAGAAATGTAGTGGAGAAATGCTCTTGTCGGCCAATCACCACTTGGAATATGGTACATTTACTGTAAATAGTTGTGGTTAGTTTTTATATTTTATGCTACATGTGCTGTACATACAGATCTAACAATATATGAAGCCTTTACTGGTGTTACCTTGACTGTACTCTGCAGAGTCTGAACAAGGTTAATATGGCTCTGCTACATTCTGCTGTCCATCTATCTGCCCATCAGTTCTATTTGATGTGTTCAATGCTCCATTGAAAAGAATAGACAAAGAGACTCGGTTGAAAGGCATGGACAGTATAGAGGAGATTTGATAACTCCTTGAAAAGCATCTTTTGGGCAGCAGGTTCTTAGCGGCTGTGCGGTGAAAGGCCTGCTGGGAGGTCTGACTGTATTAGTGGAGGTAGAAGCTCTTGTGTTCTGCTCAACTGGAAAACGGCAGGACAAAGACCCACACTGCCTAATCCCTGCTCGGCTGCAAAACAAAAGGGAAAGCTGCTGCTTTATCAAAACTACAAGGCATTCTGTGTGTCCATGTTTGTGCGTGCGTGTGTGGATGTGTGCGTGCGTGTGATTTTTTTTCTTTTTTTTTTCTTTTTATTCTTTTTTTTTTTTTTTTTTTTTTTTTTTTTGCAGCTGTGGTGTTCATACTGTGCCAAGAAAATGATTTATTCAATATTTGATGAAGTGGCAGCCAAGCTGTTAAAACCAATGTTGAAATGTGTTGTTTAGAACTCTACTTTTTTTGCCTTCTTGCTTCCTCTCCATCTCAATGTGATTTCTAAACATGTAAATCACCTTCAGTTGGGGGAAATTGGATCTGCCAGAATTGCTTTTGCTCACTGTAAAGCAGCATTTTGTAGCCGATGATGGATTTGATCCACTCCCTGCTTGCACTTACATGTTTGTGCACTTCACAGCGAGTGGGTGGATTTATGTGTAGGAAGGGTGTTTTTCTATAATTATGTCCTGTCATTATATTTTCAGTTGATGCTATAGATGTGTTTTGATGGATTATCTTACAGATTAGTGGCACATTTGTGTTCTTCTCCTTATTTTTGAACTCCATCTTAAATGTATTTCATTGGTGAAAAGGTGACACCTGGTGACTCGGCCACTGTCTACCAACTGTGGTCAAGGATGTCCAGGTCAAACACCAGGGTGCATGAGTGGATATATGTGTGTTAAGAGAGGCTGGTAGGTGGTGGGTGGGAGCTGGATGAGGACACTCCTATTGTCTTGGCTGTCACGGCTGGGTGACCCCGGAGCCCCTCGGAGGCCCCAAAGGCCCCAGAGGCCAGGACACAGCAATGAGTCCGCGGGCCCCCAGGCCGTGAGAACCCCAGCTCTGGTCAATGAACGCTGGGAGCCTGGGGACCCTGGGAGCAACTGGCTGGGCCATCTGGAGCAGAGAGCAGAGACCCTGACACACGGCTGTCACCCGAGGGAGACACGCAGAGACATGGACGTAGACAATGTCTGCCCCCATGTTTCTGCCTCTGCCCCTGTCTATCTGTCTCTCTCTCTCCCTCTCTCTCTCTCTCTCTCACACACACACACACACACATACACATACACTTTCACCCACATGTAAGTGACAGCAGAAAGGAGATCAGGGGAGAGAGAGGAGGAGTATTTTGGAGAGAGAGAGACAACAAGTGTGTTTACATCCACTAATAATGTTTTTATTAACTGCAAAACTGCAGAAATTCAAATTCAATTCAAAATACAGCAAAAAAGTTTTAAATGTGGCCAAGATGGGGTATTGATAAAACCAACGCCTGCCTTAGCCACTAATCACAAGGTTGGCAGTCTGATCCCCGAGCTCCTTGTCCACATGTCAAAATGTCCTTGGGCAAGACATTGAATCCAAATTGCTCCCGATAGTCAAGCTAGCACCTTGCATGGTAGCTCGCTGCCATTAAATGGGTGAATGAACGGCAAATTCTCTGTGGATAAAGTCATTGGCTTTTTCTTACGACTTGTTGCAGCCTCTTCTTCTGTGATGGTTTAAGGGCTTCCGACTGGAGAATTAGCGCCACCAACTGTTTATCTAAATGCACCCACCTCCTAATACTCACAGTATTGGAGGATTAAATCTTTTGCGTATTTTCTAGAAATTAAGTTAAAATTAGTGGAATATTTGGATTGAAACAGAAGAGTTTTGCCTTAAAGCCAAGAAGAGAGACTTTTATACTTTGTGGGCAGATGTGAAATGTACTCCACCCACACAATGTCTATTGTTTTGTTCTAAAAGCATAAGAGAGCCAGCCTAAATATAACTGGGTTGCTTTTCTCTTACTTCCATCTTTCTCTGTCTGCCTGATTCTTTCTGTCTGTCTATTCTCTTCTCTGTGGGAAGGCCTGGTACTCTGTCTGATCTGCTTGCAGGCGCACACAAACACACACACACTCTCTCTCTTTCACACACACCCTTGCAGACAACTCTAAAGTGAAAACACGGTAGCTGTGGCTGCATAATGGTGCTAGCTACCATTTGAGTGGTGAGTGGTAGTCTTTTCCAGCTGAGCAGATTAGCATAGATCTCCCACGCAGACAGAGTTGACCTTCACTCTGGCAAACACTTGTCAAAATGCCAACGATAATTACCTGTTCTCTTTGCAAACAGCACAATGGTTTATCCACCTGCATCTCAGGCATGGAGGACGAATCTGTAGTGCTATAGCTGCCTGTTTTCGGACATACGCTGTTTGTAAAGGTAATGTAAGCCGTGGGGATTCCTACGCGACACAGGTGTGTGTCTGCTTTCTGCTTGATATTGTAATATTTACTGTTCAGAAGTTAGCAAGCCGCCAGAGGCTAAAGAAATAAGTGTGAATTAAATTTTCTGAATGTTGCCACTGCTTTCAGCACACTCGTGTCCAGACACAACGTTCATATGCCTGAAATGAAATTTGTTTTGTCAGCATGGGTTTTGAATGATCAAGAAATATGTCAAGAAAACTTGTTTTTTTTTTTTTTCTTTTTTCTTTTCTTTTTTAATACAACAGAGCTTGGTGGCGTCTGTGTCAGATGCCCGATTGTCTGTGTGTCCATGCCTTAACATCTGTATCAATGAGCGTAGAGGTCAGAAAACAACCCAATTCCTCTCTCCCTCTCCCCCTCGTCCTCCCTCTTTCCCTCTCTCCCTGGGCACTCTCCTCTCTCCTCCTCATCACTGACTGCCCTCTCTGGTTGAGTGCTTGAATGTGCTCAGTTCGGTGATCAAAGTCTTCCTCAGTCTCTTCTCCTCCATTGCCCCTGGCTCTGTGTATGTGTGTAAGTGTGTGAGAAAGTGTGTGTGTGTGTGTGTGCGCCATCCAGCTACAAGCCCAGCTCTCAGTCATCTAAACAGTCAGTCTCACTATCTTCTTTCAGTCTCAGTAGTACCCTGCCAGGGTCTCTTGCATCATCTTCCCGTCTGCTAGAGGGCACACACACCCCCATATATGTATATATGTATGTGTGCATGCACACACAACATAAACGCACAGTGATGCTTATTGGATATGACACATCTCACTTTTCTGTCTTCCTTAACGTTTATGCATTGTTGAGCTCAGAAACTTCCTCTGTCTGTAGCAATAGGTAAATTTATTTGTGCAGACACGCACACATGCGTGCATTTGTGTGTGTGCATGTGTGTTTGCTTGCTGCAGGCTGCTAGATAACCAGAGCTGCATGAGTCACACACTAAACTGCTAAATATTTTGCTTTTGTTTTGGTGGAAACTTTTCATCTCCACCAGGGTGTCAGATGTCTTTTCAATTCCAAGGTCACAATGCTTCGTCCTCATTTTTTGTAAACTTGTCCTGTCTCCTCTGCTGCCTCCAGGAGGAGAAAATATCTCAAATTGTCAAAGACAGCCATTAAAAATGCTCTAACAGAGCATTCTGTCTGGAAATCAGTCTAAAACATCTAGTTTTATCCTTGTCCCTGGCCCTGGAGTGTGAGCTTTCATCAGCCACTGACTCTTTGTGCTCATCTCACAGAAGAGAGGTGTCATGTGGAAACGTTTTCTATTGTGTTGAGGAGCCAAGAATGTTCCAACCGATGAATTGGGCTGTGTCTTACGCTCCTCTTTATCCTGTTTATCCTTGTCAGTTCGTGCTCTTTCCCCGCTCTTGCTCTCTCTCCATGCTCTCCTGCTCTTCGTTATTCCTCTCTCCTTTGCTTCAGTATTATGCCTGCACCTCAGTGCAGGGTCAGGGCTGCACTGCTCCTGTAAACATATTTACTGTGTCAACATTGCTGTTGCAAAGCAGCTGAATACAGTAACAGGTGCCTGTCAACAGCCGGCCAGATCTCTAGTGCATTAAAGGATCTTTGCTGTAGACGAGGATTAGTGTCGCCTGGCATTGTTTGTTTGCTAATTCCATCTCCAAGGTATTTGCGGAAAATAGGCATGAATAATTGAAAGCGATTTCTAGTGGACGAAACGAAGCTATCAGCGAATGGAGGGAGATTAATGAGTAGGGGGTGAAACACAACGCAAATTGGAACAACGGAGCAACCTTTCTCAGACACCCGGAGAGACCCTGAGTTCGTAAACAAAAATTGAATATGCATTGTTTCGTTGGAGGAAGAAAAAACATTGAAATGAGAAAGACATGGATCAAGAAAGGAATGCAGCAATATGTTTAAATGTGAAGAGTGTCAAAGCATGATGTTGAGGTATTATGGTACTTTCTCAGTCGTGAGCATTTTTAAATTGAATCAACATATTGTTTGTCCTGAAATGTGTTTTGATAAAAATCCAACTCTCTGACAAGATTATGAATTCACTCATGTGGGTGTCTAAACTCCTGGTCCAAACCCATAAGTAGCACTTTGCATCTGTAAGAGCTTGTGCTTGTTCTTAAAGGAAAATGACAGCAAAACTAAATGTAAAAGCTTGCTTTTATAAGTTTTTAACAACCTGACACCATCATACTTCTACGACATCATCAGTCCATATACACCTATACTCAGTGTGTGATATCTAGATAAAGGCTGTTAACCTGTCCCCGTAGTTACAAAAATGTGATATGGTGGCAAAGATTTTTCTCATCAAGGACTTTGTTGCCACTTTTCCATTTTTCTTTCTGTTATGGCATTCTTTAATCATCTTGGGTGATCCGATGAGAACCATCACTAAGTAGTATAACCTATATTAGCATCATCCTCAGCTGAAGTAGTTCAAATGTTAACAGTGTTAGCATACAAACACAGTAAATTGAGGTGGTTGCTGTGGTAAACATACATTCATGCCTGCTAAACATTGGCATCTTAGCATGCTAATGTTAGCATTTAGCACCAAGTACAACTAACTAGAATTACTTCATCACAATAGATATAGATATTGATATATAAATTGATTTATGGATATCATATAAATTACATGTGCCCTAATAGAGGATTTTATCCATATTATATGTACTTCCCCGCTTAGAGTTTATTTTGCCTTGATTCCTGAGAGGATAATTTTCGGCCCAGTAGTTTCTCTGCAGATTTGAAGTCATGAGTGAACATGAAAAGATAATGAGTATATTTGTATTTCTTTTGATACAAACAGTTACTGTTTTCAGAAAATTATCATTATGCGATACCAAATTTCATAATTGATCCTCTCTGGATTTGTGCCAGAGGGTTGGTGATGCAATTTTTATCTGACCGAGGACTTTGCTATGATCTAATTTCCAGCTGAGCCTGGCAGGACGGCTGGCGACGACACATTTTCTCACACATGGTGGTGAACTTAATAACACAATGGCTCACTAGCTTCATGGTTTATGAACTGACAAAACGGCACATTTAGCCACAGAGTTGTAATGATGATTAGCTATCTCTGAGACAGTCACACATCAGAGTTTTCTCTGTACTGAATCCCAGAGCCCTGTTTTTGCAGGCCCTGTTTTTTGTGACTTTTGTGTTTTGTATTCTCTTAGAGTTTTTGTTGCTATTCCACAAGCTGCAGGAGCTGAAGGAACGCAATCTCTTGTATACTTGTTCAATGCTGTGGGTTTAAGCACTATGTTGGGCAGAAAATCCCACTTCCTCTTCAGTCCTACCACTACCAGCTCTCTCTCTCTTTCCCCTTTTGCTTCATCCTGACCCCTCATCTCTATATTCCCCCGTCCCTTCATCTTCCATCCATGTACCCACAGTCAACACTACTCCAAGTGAGAGACCACGTGCTGATGGTCCTCATGGTGCGAATAGCAGGTACTCGTACACCATGTTTGTTGTCTGCAAACAGCCACTGTATGTAAATGAGCTTCTCCTCATCTCCTCCTATGAGTCAAAACCCAATAACAATTTGAAGCATTTCCCATAAAATGTGTTAAGGTTTTTGTCTTACAGAGAAGTTTATAACTTCCTGTTTGTTAAGGAATGATGTTGCCCAAAGCAGTAGGAGGCATGATGATGCTGAATTGATGCTGACGCTTTATACTGCCAAAAGTAGTCATCTTAAGTCATTCAGTCTGATAGTCAGCCTTCAAACTAACATAGTAATACATTTTATTGACCATTGGCAGACCATTTGCTGAAGAAAACCACATTTTTCCAATATTGTAATAGTGCAATATAAGGGTAAATAACATGCTTTTAAGTCTTCACAGGCATTCCCTCTTAGTTTTCTATATGTGCAACATTTCATGGGCCATTAAAGGCTGTAACTGTAGAATTTGAAACACTTTTAATTTAATTTCAGGTAACTTTGGTGCATTTTCACTTAGATTGTCTCATTTTTATACCAACAAAACCTTATGCCATCAGAATAATTTGAAAGATGCTGTAATCAAGTACAAAGTCTGAAGTCACAATCACTTCAGGTGCTTTTGTAGTGCTTTAATTAAACTATCACAACCAGGAAAATGCACCTTTCAACTCTCTGACCTCAGCCTGCAGCAGCCTGAATGTGACACAATAAATAATGAAATTAAATGAATAAAAGAAAAGAGTGAGCTGGCTAGTGACCACACAGAACCAAAAGAAAAATATACCAAAGAGGTAACTGGTATTGATCAATAACCTTGCAAAACACTAGAGATGCATTGTAGTCATTCTGTGCAACTAGGCAATAGAATACTTGTTTATCAAGGCATTATGATGGCATTACACTACAAATAAAGATTATTTTCATTAGCAATTAAAAATGAATTCAGTTTAGGTTGTTTGACACAATGATAGAGATAAAGTCCAGGACACTGATACAGGAGTCCATGTGTATATAGATGACATTTTAACACCACCAAATAATAAAATCAACAATAAAATCCCTCCAAATCAAAATCTCATGGAAAGTATATATGTAAAACAACTGCATACAAGTTGAATAAAATTATTTGCTGATTGCCTTGATTAATCATTCAGGCCTTAAAATGTGCCCATCACAGTTTCCTAAAGCCTACCACTGAATTGCTGGTTTTCCTTGAACACAACTTCAGAACCTGAAGAAATTCAGTTTACTATCATACAATACAAAGAAGAGCTGCAAAGCCTGACAGCGGAGAAGCTTGGCTTGAAAAATGACTCGATAGTTACAATAGTTATTTTTGTGTTAATCAACTAACTGATGACTCAACTCATCATTTCAGCCCCACAATGCACATCCTATCCTGACTTTACTGTGTTTGAATCACAACCTCTCTTAGTCTACTAAGTGATGAGCCAGCTGTAAAACATTAAGAACTAAATCAAGAGTGACTAATCTACAGTTGCAAAAACTCTCTATATAGAGGTTAAAAACATAGACTGAAGAGAGATGTTGTTTTGGTTGCATATGGCTGTTAATGGACTAACAGAACTGCGTGTGTGTATCAAAGAGGCAGCAGATGACACTTAAACTGCTTGGATCCACAAAGACCTGGTAGAAAACAAACAGGGATGGCCATACATTAGCGGCGCGATGTAGCCTTTCCTGGTGTGTGTGTATATGTGTGTGTTCCTGTTTGTATTTCCACAGTATATCTCTGTCTGAGCTCATGAGCATGTGTTTGTATGTGTGTGTTTTTTCTCTTAATGGTACATCTGCACTAAATTGGCCCCTGAATACAGTGCGCTCTGCCAGTGGTTTTGTGAGCTACAAGTGTAGAGAAACAAAGGGAGCCAGGGAGCTTCAAAGCGGGTGGGTGACATTTCGGGCTTTCCATCTTCAAAGCACTATTTGCTTTTGTAGTTCCTCTTTGAATATAATTATATATTTTTTTCTAAAGGATTACAGCTGTCTGAAAACATAGTGTAGAATTTGAGGGCCATTTCATAACATTTTCAATAAAGGATGCACAATGAGCCGACTGTTTTTTATGTCATTATTTTAAATATATTTATTCCACTATTATTTGCTATTATGCATAATGTAATACACATTTTGTGCAGCATATAGAACACTGTATCATAGTGTTATCCTTATTGGCAGCTATTGGCAGTGAATTGATCGTTGACCCAATAGAGCCCCTCGGTGAGTGTCTCCAGATGGGAGAGACGTCAAATCCACCCTGTCCCTTCATTTTCATTCACCTCTCTTCCTCTTCTCTTTTTCTTCCACCCCCCTCATCCAAGTGCCTCTCTATAATTCATGTCCAGGTGTAGCACCAGCTTTCTTTGGCACAGGGCTTGAAAGAGAAAAAAAAGACAGATGTTCAATTTTCACTTCCTTTGTGCATCTCTCTATATCTGTTTGTGTGCTCGCAGGCCACTTTTGCCCCCCTTTTACCTGTGATGCAGACTGTGGTGTCCCTGCAGTTCAGCATAAGCAGTAATTAAGGCGAGTCATGGCCGTGACTAACTGCTGGCTCTTGCTTCATGTGGATCTGGATGTTATGGTTTGCATATGGTGTTGTTGTCTTTGAATTTGTGCAGCAACTCACGTGCACAACATTTATTCAGAATTTACTTTAAAAAAAAAAAAAAAACATAACACATAAATAATGTCCAATTTGGTTGTTTTTCTCCCTTGATGTTGGTTTCGAAAAGCCCATTTTTTTCAGTCACGCGGTCATCATGAGAGGCGTGAGAAGCATGAATGCCAAGATGTGCCCACGGCACAGCTGTATTTACATGCAGCTTCTGTGCATCTTGTCATACAAAACTCATGAACCCCCCACTGACTGCAAAGCTGTGGGAGTGAGTGAACTCTGCAGGTGGATATCTATATTGCAAAGACATGTACAGTCTAATGCACAGTTGTGGCCTGGAGAGATCCTGCACTGAACTGAAGATAATGACTTATTTCAGGATGAATGTACAAAGTATTTAGTTGTTATTTTTATCTTTATCAGATGGGACATGTTGCACAATTGTTTTCTAATTTTCTTTCCTCCATTTAATTTTGAAGCACCTATTTAGCATTCATAAGCAGCATGCTGTGTATATATATATATATATAGTATACTAGCTATATACTGATATGATATATGATATATAGCTATATATATATATGGTTACAGCAAGGACTGAATGATTTGATTTGGCTAAAATATCTAAATCAGCGTGACAACAGAGAAAGAGTCACCACTCTCTTCGTCTTTTTGAAAAGCAGAATCATACAGTCTGTTTTTGCCCTGTTGAAACATCTAAATGAAATGATAGTAGTGGCTCTTCTTTCAGTCTTTGGCCTAGTGTTAATAGTACGAACACCTGTCTGCAAAGAGCTTCATTTTAACGTTTGACCAACTCACCCACAAAATTAACGCAAATTAGCTAAAGCTGAGTAAATATGAGGCCATGCTTGTCATATCAGCCCATTTAATACTAACACGCATTCACTAACTAAAGTTCCAACTGCATGCACCTTGTTGAGCCTTTAATTATGTAATTTAAATCATAACTAATGATTTGAAAATTCATACTCATTCATTCAAATTTTAACCTTGATGTGAAAATTATTAATCATTCAACCCTCATTACAACTGTTTATACACCAGTTATGAATGAAGTTATTTTAGAAAAAGAAATCCTTATATCTGCATCCGACTACACTATAATCTGTTAACAATTTATCAGTTGTTGATAAGCTGCTCACAAATGCTAAACCAGGGAGGTTAAAATTAGGTATTTAAATGGCAAAGTACAGTTTACACTGATGATCAAACTGTAGCTCTTCATTTGGAACACCTACTCTGTTGCCAGACAAGAATGTCAATATTAGACTATTCTGTAAAACTACTAATTATATTCAATGACAAAATTCATTTTGTTTTTAAAGTCCCAGCTTTATAAAACACCTAGGTAAGGGCAAAGGCAACTAAAACACTCAGTTGAGCTCAGACCTTGCCACATAAAGAATATCATCCAATATGGATGTAGTTCCTATGCAAAACGTTAATTATTTTATTGAATAAAGGAGAAAATCTTTTTTGTGATTTTCTACCATGATCTCACTCATCACACTGTCTGTCTCTGTGTTTAGATGAGTAGAAGGAAGAGATGAGTGAACAAGCCTGAGGGAACTTCCATCACTTTTAAAAGGAAATCATTAGTAGATGTTGCCATGTAATAGATCTGTATTTTCACAGGAGCTTACTGGATTCAACATGTTATTTTTTTCTGGTTTTTAAACCACTTCCACTTTATCTGCTTCATTTTCAAGGGAATGTCCACAGTGATTTACTTTTGGCAATAAAATACCTGTATTATGCCTGATCTTTTTTTTTTTAAATTTCAAATAGAAAGAAACAGGGAATAATAATTTCTCTATTACCCAAATGTTTCCTATTGGGCACATTTATGTTCGTCTTTCCCATTGTAGGACCCTGGCTGTATCAGCCTGTTCGTGTGTGTATATCTGTGTGTGTGTGTGTGTGTGTGTGTGTGTGTGTGTGAGTGAAACAAGTACCAGAGGGATGCATTTCAAAATAGGTCGTTGCTAATCCCCCTTAAAAATGAACATTCCGTTGCCGTGCACTCAACTGAAAGAAAAAGAAAGTATAGAAGGAAGAAAGAAAGAAAAGACAATGAATTATGGATAAGTTTTAAGAGGGATATTGCTCCCTGGCCTCCTCATGGTTTTTCATTTTTGTTCCTCCTCCCCTCCCTCCCCCTGTCTCTCTCTTTTTCGCGGTGTCCTCTGCCTCCTCTTAAATCGATACGGGCTGACTGTCATGGGTCAGTGGCCTGTATGCATCAGGCTGGACCGCTACACAGGAGCGCTGTGTCTCCCAGGGCTCTCTGTGGAGGTGATAACTCGTTCCTATCTCAAACCTCTCTTTAAGGGACACCCGCTTTCAATTTAACTTCAATATCCACCTCAGATTGACTTGGGATGACACAAAGGAAAGGCATATATATGTATGATCACAATTTCTCTGGGAAGCAAGTGGGCATGCCTAAATACCTGCTGCTATATCTTTGCAAAGATATTGTGGATTATTTTGTATAAAGTCTGCCCTACGAGGATACATTTTAATTGTGCTTCTGCTAACCACCCACCCCCTCAATTAGTTATTGCTATGCCTGTCAAGTTTTTTGTTCTTGCACAGTAGTGTTAAATAATACAGTTTACAAAAATAATAATAATGACAGTTTCATCGTTTGAATCTAGTTAATGTCAGTGGAAATAATCGTAGCTAGCAGATATAGTCACCTGTAGCTAGCCAGCTAGTTAAGCTAACATTATCTTCCTGAGCTGCTTGTAAAAGGCCATTTCTGTCTTACTTTTCAGTGTTTCCAGCTGACTCATTTTAAAACAAGAATCTTGTAAAAGGGGTCTGTGCTATCTTGAATAATGAATTTGATTGGGGTTGCTTAAGCAGGGGTTTTAACATTAACGTGCAAAATGTGGAATTACATACTCCCTGACCTTGGAAGTAACATCCAGTTACTTAGGCCCTAAGCTAGTTTGCTGGACATGCTAATGGCTACAGCTCACATTTGAAATCTGTTCCGTAGTCTACATTTTTGCTCTTGTATTTTTGGTTTTGAATTGGGTAAAATTAAGAAACCGCTATCCTAGCTCTATGGCGACTATTGCTCTTACAAAGTGTGGAGAAATTCAAAGCTTAGCAAAAATCAGTGTAAAATCAGAGACAAAGCAGCAATATATCATGAACAAATTAAGTTAAGGTGGTATTTCTTCTTATCTTTTTAGAGAATATGAACAGTTCTGTTCTTATTTCATATCAGACTGCAGTCTTTTTGTGTATCACAGTGGTGTGTGTGTGTCTAGCCACAGGCTTCCTCACACTCTAAGTCCAATTACCTGTGTTAAGGCCACATCTGAGACGGGGGATTACAGCATATTATTCTAGCACAAACAACAGTCTCTCTGCCCACCAACCTGCAGGCAGCCAGACGCAGGCAACCGAGGAAGGTGTGAGAGGTGTTACATTAGCACCTGGATGTGCGAACAGCAGACTAGTGACCTTTTACCGGTGACTGATACACTACCTGGAAAACTTGTTCGCCTCCTGTAGTTTCTTCCTCTGTCCTCAACTCTTTTCGATATCTTTCCGCCCCTGCGTCTCACTTTTTTTCCCCCTTTTTTAGTCCTCTTTCTTTGTCTGATGTTGATGCTTTTTTTCTGTCTTAAATTGTGTTTTTATTTCATCCTCCGTTTTCTCTCCTGTATCTATTAAAGCACTCTCCACAGAACCATAGCCTGTCTAAATTTTTCTCTCATTTTTTGACAGTTGATACTTTTACCAGAGGATGTTAGTCAAGATGTCGCCTCTTTCCCTTGACTTGTTGTCACCACTTGAAATTTTCTTTGAAAATGATTGTGATGCAAAATACTATATTAAACCTCCTCAAGGCACCTCCTGTTCCCCAGAAAGGCCCTGAAAATATGTCCCCCACTTCGAAACACCTTTACAAAGAGTGATCTGTCACCACAATTCTCAAGCCAGAATTTCATATCCGTCTATCTTTTTTTTTTTTTTTACTATTAGGTTTTTGTCTTCTCTATCATGTAACAGCTACCATGCCTGTACAAATCGCTGTGCCTGAACATCCGCGAGACACACGACTTCCTTCAAGTCACCTGCCAGGGGCTCTAATTAGACTGATAAGCAGTGCAAGTGGAATCAGCTCTTCCTGGTAATCAGCCCCACGGAGCCCAGACAGACGGCTAAATGAGGAGGAGATGAGCCATGCAGCCCAACAGGTGTCCTTAAAAAGACAGGGAGGTGTGCTTATACAGTCTTTTCTTTCCCCTCTCTAACTACTTGAGAGTTCGGTCACAGGAGAGTTTGGTACATATAGAGAAATTCTGCGGTTATTTTGGAAATTAATACTGGGAAAAAAAAGCAGTATGTTGGCACTTCTGCGGTGTATAGATTTAATCATCATGCTGTGAGTCTGAGCGGCTGCCTCACTTTTAAAAGGAATTGTTTGAGAAACTGCAGTAAGATGATTGATTCAGAGTGGGGGGACTTATACAATGGCAAACACACTAGTCAAACTGTGTATTTTGATTTTTGGATTGTATCCCATCCTGAATACATTTCTTGCTTCTCTCTTTGCAGTCGCAGCTGCTCTGCTTTAGACATATAATAATGATTATCACATTTTGTCCTGAAGCTAAATAGTAATAAAAAAGCGCCCAGTGACACATCAGGCAGGCTGAATGCAAAATGATATCAGAACTAATAAAATCTCAGAAGGGAAATGTCATATTTCTCATTTTGACACCTGCGTGAGGCTGTTGTGTTACACTTTCATTTTACACCCACCACTCCCAGCTGTACACAGGAAAGCAACACGGCGAGATTAACACTGCGATCTGAGGAGCAGCCAGGATGCTTCACAGAGACGAGGAGAGGCAGGCAGATAGGACGCGGATCTGGGTTACTTTATCCACTCTCTGAGGGAAGATGTCCTCTGCACTAACTGGTTGGAGGGATTGACTTAAAGGCCAGTGACAGCAAATGTGTTCGCTTTGACATTAACCTCCTCCAGCTGAAAGCATCTTGAAAACCTCAGTAAAAAAAAGAGCCTTGGAAATTTAATCTAGATGCTCAGACAGTACATTAGATGGAACAGGGAGGCTGATAAGGGACAAATCAGAAGCTTTGCAATCAATGCATCTTTCAAGTGGATTTTTATACCGTTGTTCTGATGAATTTATACTCTGTCAGGACCACATTAGCAGCTCAGCATATTGCAGGAATGATTTAGGATCCATTTTGGTTTGTTGTTTTAGATTGTGTTAGAAAATGGTGGCATCCCTCTCTGATTCATACTGACACATCTATTCATTGAGAGTGCACTCTTGTATCTTGAAAAAATAAAGGAGAAAACACACAATCAATTAGCTGACAAAAAGAAAATTAATCAACAACAATCAAGTCATTTCTCAAGCAGAAATGCCAAAACATATTCTGGTTCCAGCTTCTCAGTTGTGAGGATTTGCTGTTTCTCTGTGGCTTTTGTCAAATTTGTTCAGGTTTTGAACATTTTTGGCTTTGTGCTTGGCAGTTATCACTACTATGATATGCTATAGACAAAATGATTTGATGCACCAAGAAAATAATTGGCAAATTTATTGATAATCCATTAGTTGCAATCTGAATTTCAAATATCAACACATTAATGACAGTGGTAGAAATGTAAGAGTTGGTAACACTTTATTTTATGGATCCCTTTTCTTTCCCCATAAAATTCCTTAAAAGTATCATGAATGTAATTGTATAGCTGTAGAGTTACCTAAGAGTTTGCTAATTAAAAAAACAATGATCTGGCATTGCTATGGTTAAAGTTTGGCAAGGTTTATTAATAAAAACATTAAAACAATGCTACTATCATAATTGCTACGGCCACTAGAGGTGAATTGTAACTATAGATCGTAATTGGCTGCTCACACAAACGACCTATGGTCTTGTTTCTTCCAGGACAGCCTTGAACATACTGTATCTGTACATGCTCTCTTTGTTTACTATAGACTGTTTGATGATGATCCTGTTCATATATCAAATCCTGTTGATGACTGTCAGAGTCCAATCCACCCCCCACCCCTGCTTACTCCACCTCGTCTCTCATCCTCTCCCTCATACTCCTGACTTGAGTGATGGCGTTTGTGATTCCTAATGACAGTCGGAACAAATCTACGTTAATGAGGTCACATTGGGTTGCTTCGTCTTTCTGTTTTTTTTTTTTTTTCCCCCATTCTCTGAAATCACCCTTCACAGCTCTGTACAATCACCCCGTTTCTGAGTCTCAGACTCGGACCTGGATCCAAGCTCCAGCGAACCACCATGAAACAGATCAATTCCTTCGTCGGGAAGACCTCCCTGCAGCCAAAATGGACACCCTGTCCTTCTGAGCATGTCTGTTTTTTCCAATATCCAAGGCTTATTATCTCTTGACTCACTGGAGCTCATATCCTGGCCTCATTCTAATGCTGCCTGCTACGTTTCCAAACTCTGCCTTATGGCGGCTTTAGCATATTTATTGATTTATTTGGGTTTTCCAGTGTGTGTATTTGTGGACTTCTTAGCTGTCTCGTCTATGATAATGCATTTATCTATAACAGAAGAGGTATGTGTGCATGCATGCATGAGCACTCACATCCACGTAATGATGTGTGTTTCTCCTGGCTTGAGCAGGATGTCTGCACCAACACATCATTACGATTCGTTCGAGCCATTAGCTTGCAGAGAGTGAATTGTGGATGAAAAGCACAACTGCGTGCGCAGCCTTGTGTGTGTATGTGTGTGTGTGTCTGTGTCTGTGAATATGTACAGTATGTGTACTTGTGAGGTGTGCCCTCCTGTGCGTCAGTGTGCATACTCAGTATGTGTGTGCTCAGCGATGTGGTTAGTAATGTGGAGACCTGCAGGAGACGGTCCTTGGAGAGAGCCTGCAGGATAATTGCTGCCACAGTGACAGGTAGGGCTGCCTCTGTCAAAGTTCCCTCAGTGGGGAAGCAGAGGAAGAGTGTGTGTGTGTGTGCGAAGCTCCGTGTGTCAGCCTCACCATCCCCTCCTCCAATAAGCATTTCCCCAGTAGGCTCCCTTCAGACAGTGGCAGACTTCCAGATGTTTTCATCTTGTATCACACACATATCCAGGGAAAGAAATGCATCTCTTACAGAGAGCAACAATTTTTAATCAATTGGATATAAATTTACCCAAGAAAAGACCTCTGAGTATCATTTAGTATTACACATTGAGTACATTTTAGTTACAAAGTGCTGTAGACTGTGAAGGACCCTGGATGTGTAAAGACTTTTCACTTGTTGGAGTTTCCCTGAAGACTGCAGTAAATGTTTTTTATGCAATGTCTCTCTGACAACAAGGCTGCTGGCTTGTGTTATTGGAAAAGGTTGTCCAAAGACCCAGCAGCATGGCTCTGCAGCATGCTGGACTCCTGATGACCATGATTGTTTCAGATGTGCATTGTTCAACTCATCACTCACGGTAATCTGCAGACCTATCCGTTCTTTCAGAGCGATTGTCACATGTGATTTACATCGCATATGTCACACATCTGCAGATTGTCATCTCTGGAAGGGACCGTAAATGATGTAAACGTGTCCCAGTGAGAACGCAGCGTGACATCAGTGGGGTTTCTCCCACATCTGGAGGTGCCTGCCATCCAAGTCATTTGCCAGCGCTGCTTCTGTTCCCCCCCGATCTCCTGCAGTCCGTGAAGAATTGGTGTCAGCACCTATCAAAGGCAAAATGCCTATTCTACACAGAGTGTCAGAGCAGCCACAATCTATTAATCAACCAGCCAGCAAAGAAACAGATATTATGTGTGTGTCTGTGGCTGTGTTTCTATGCGTTTGTGTGCACATTTGCATCTCCACACGTGCAGCAGAGGCAAAGACTCGTCCAGGTGTATTATTCCGCCATCTTTGAAAAGGGTCTCTAATAAGGCAGGATGCAATTATAAATGTGTCATGTGGGTTCTGTTTGAAAGAGGAAGGGGCCTGTATCATGTTTGATACCAAAGGCCGGGGTAGGGTCTGCAGCGGACACAGGGCGCATGCTGATTGCATGACTACAGCCATTACAGGAGCTGAAACCAGGCAACAGACTTCATTTCCTATCCCCTTATTCCACAGTGTTGTCTTTTAACAGCACCTGTAATGTATCGACAGAAAAACACACATTGACTTCTTAAAGGAAACATTTTACATTTCTGATATTTAGTATTTTGCAGCAGAGTTTAGAGGCTATATTCAGTTAGATAGCAAAGGTTTGTGGTGTGTTGATTTAGGCTGAATAACAGCAGTTGGTTTGTTGGGGAGCACTGTTGGCTTATCCACAGGAAGCGATCGATCAGGGTGAATAAACAGTGAGCCAGCCAGGAGCCCCCGCTGTTAACAGCATGGTCCTACCATGTGACAGACGTGGTGGTATATGATTGGCACTGCTGATTGGACATTAGAGCGTAATGCTGCCATGGGCATCGTCATGTTGGGTTTAGTAGAAAAAAGAAGGCGACTTGTTTCCTGTTCAGTCGAATTATTTGGCTTAATTCAACTCCCTATTTATGTTTTAGGGGTCGAAATGAACTATACTATTATATTAAATTGTGTCTAATCATGTAAGATTTCCAGATAGGCATTATTATGAGCGACCAGTATTAAAGAATGAGTGGATAGGCAGCCATAGTGCCATTGTAGGATATATTAATCAGCGCAGACACGATTATTCAATTGACAGAAAATTAATTAGCCACAATTTTGCTAAGTGATTAATCTTGTTAAGGTCTTTCTTCAAGCAAAAACGTGAGGAATTGTTGCTTTATCCTGTTTTCTATAATTGTGAATTGAATTATGGCTCCGACTAAGAATTATTTTCATTGTTGATTAATGTCAGTTACTTTCTTGATTAATCAATTAATTATTTGGTCTATAAGATATAATAAAATTGTGAAAAATGCCTTTCACAGTTTTCTGAAAACAGAGTTGACATATTTAGACAGCTTCTTTTACTCAACTAACACTCAAAACCTTAAAATTTACTGTTATTATTAATTATTTGTTGTTGTTGTGTACTCTGATAGAGGACTAAGAAAACACAATATTCACATTTTAGAAGGCACAACCTAAAGGCATTTCGCCTTTAAAAATAACTAAAACACATAATCAGTTATCTAACTAATTGCCAGTTGATTAATCATCTAATTGTTTCAGCGTAAACGTGGTGTTTTCGACTATTTGTCAAAAAAACAAGCAATTTGCAGCTTCAGGAAATGTTGAAGGCCATTCTTTTGCTTTTTTTTAAATAAAATTTATATACTGAACAATTAATCAGTTAGATCAAGAAATTGATTTAATTGAAACATAATCCAAAGATTAATCACAAATGAAATTAATTGTTAGTCCAATTCTGCTTCGGCTCTCCTCCACCTTGTCCCTCTGTTTCATCTGTGGGTTTTCTCAGAGATGCAGGTCCTTTGATTTGGTGTCTTGATTTCTACAAGTCAAGGAGCAGAATAACAATTGATGCGCATGAACAAGAAGAGACAGAGGAGAGAGTCAGGTTGTGGGATTGTCTGAGGGGGAAAATGTGTGTGTGTTCAAATATATATTAAGTTATTTACAGGATGTTTATTCTTACAGTAAAAATAAGAGCTCATGTGAAAGTCATTCTATATTAGTGTGTCTGTGTCTCTTGTAGAATATCCTTCCTATGATGAATTTCCTAGAATCTATACTGGAAGTGGAAAAACAAGAAGATGAAAAAATAATCCTCATAAAAGCACAAACAATATCGGTGGGCTGATTTACATTTTGATAAGTATCAGTGAGCAGAAGTCAGATGTAAAGGGTCACATACATGTTATATATCATACATATAATGAATATGCTGCCACTCTGAAGTCAGCGCTGTGGCTCTTTGCACACGGAGCTATGAGGGAATATTATTGTTTTTGTTTCCCACCTAGGATTTTGACTGAAAAATGAGTTGCTGTGCATCTTATCTGTCTGGAGGATCAGGTGCATCTCCCTCTCTTTTCCTCCCCCTCTTTCCCTCTCTCCCTCCTCCTCCCTCCACTCTGATAGGTAGAGACAGCCATCATATGTGCGAGGGGAAAGTGATGGGCGGAATGGCAGCTTTAATATCAGAGCGATTGCCAGCTGATAAGGCTAACGGCTGTGGAGAGGCGTGAGCGTCAACCCTCCTCCGCAATAAACACTTTCATTTTGTTTGGTTGGAGTGACGGATGGAGAGATGGAAGTGGTGAATAGACGACTTGAGGAGCAGGGGAGGGAGGGGGGAGATAGATGGAATGGATGTGGATGTTATTCAATATTAACAGATCAATCAGAGGGTGGTGAAATATGTATTTTGTCAACTATATACCCCTGTTAGGCCAAAGAGGAAACATTACGATCATGTGACTGCAGTGGCTGCTGTGCCGTGTTGAAATACAAAATACTTACAGCCTACAGTGGGTGATTTGTCTCCCGACACTGAATTTATATTGCTTCTAACAATAACAACCCTGTCGTATATCAGAAAAATGAATATATATATTCATGACTTTAAGCTCTGATGACTTTATGATAATCATTTCTGAATTGCTATTAGAATCTATGATGAGGAGTGCACAATTGCTTCAGTTTGCAGCATATGGCGGAGAAAAGCAACATTTTAATCAAATTATATCTCGCCACAAGATAATTTGTGTTCAGCGCATATGCTACAGAGCAATTTAAAGGTCACATAAAATCAAGCTTAAATGTGTGTTTTCCTCTATATTTTCACTCATTAGCGTGCGTGTCAATGATGTTTTGAATCACTCTGTAGATTGATGATTGAAATGGCCTTTTCCTCCTCCTCAGTAAGTCCTTGATGAGTTTTTGAAGTGTTCCTCAGTTCTTCCTGTTCACTTGCTTGAATTTTCTGATACTAGACAGAGACAAGGTGATCACGGTTTAAATCAAAGCACATTCATTTGTGCACAAGTTTGGCAACCTTTGGCAACAGACAGTAGTCTAGCTGAAAAACTACAAGTGGAGGCTGAAATTTTATTTTATCCTTAAGATTTCAGTCCCAATTGATTTGGACACACCTGTGGTTACTGGTGGTTGTAATAAGTGCAGTTCAATAATACAGCAAACATCAATTTGTGCATCTTTTTACAGTGCAGCCAAACAAATTCACATATTTGTAACAAACATGAGTAGCTGAGTGAGTAGGGCACATCATCATCATAGACCCATTTTTGATGAAAGGTCATGGTCAGTGTGGCATTTCCTGTGACTGTTTCACAATAAAGGCCACCCCATGTTAGTTGGATGCTTTTAATGTAAAGTAGCTGCAGTAGGAAATGTTTTAATCATCAGTAGTACAGGGCTGATGCTGTATTTGGAGAGTGAATGGTAAATGCTGAAGCTGATATCCATGACAAACAAAAACACCGGATCGCTTGCATTCATCGTTTCCTATGAATCCCCTAAGTGTAGATAGGAATTTTGAATCAAGTGTGGGAATAATGGACTTCTCCACTTACATCAAAAGCTACTATACAATGATAAATATTGAATGGATGAATGAATACATTGGCTACTGCTATAGAATTCAGTGGTCTCAAAAATGGGATTTTCTTTCATGAAAATCTTAAGGATTATAATTACTAATACTTTACTGAGGCTATTGTTTTCAATAATGATGTTTCTGGTCTAATTGTAATTGTATTGTAAACGAGTGACATTATTGTCCAGCTTAAGACCTTTATTCAGAAAGTACTGGTGATCCACATTCATGAAATATGTACTGAATAGTCCCAGATCAGGCAGTTCTCATTTTTATATTCATCAATAAAACTGTTGGACGTGTATGTAATTTCAATAGAAAGCACATGAAAATGGAGCACTTGTGAGCACATGAAAAAGCATTTTGGCTTTACTGTGCCTTTTTTCTCTCTCTGAACATCAAATGATTTGGCTCAATATGACTCGGAAACCGAAAAGATCAAATGAGCAGCAGGGATCAGATCTCGATATTAGAGATCAGACTAGATAGACTCAGACAATGCCTATTAAAATGGCTGGAGGAGCCTCTCTGAAATGAGACCTGACATCTCTTTTCCACAGTCTGTCAGGAGTATTTGGTGGCTAATTTGAAGCTTACAAAATCTGTGTGTGTCTATGAGAAAAAGAGAAAGAGAGTGAGCTCCAGTGGGAGGTTAATATGAGGGGTGACCAAAAAGAGATGCTGTAGGCTGTTATCTGTACAGTCAGTGACAGAACAAGCAATCCATTGGCTAGATCCTCTCTGCAACCCAGATCTATCCAGTTGCCAGCTAATGAGCTCGGCAAGTACATTGTATTTACATTTAAAGTGGCTGTTGTGGGACTGTCCTGTCCCTCACGCTGATTGGAGAGTCCTCAGCTTTGATTCACAAGTAAACACTGACCTTCAGGCTACTTTGGTTTCACTATAAGATGGTTAATGTCAGCTTGTCTGTCAAACCCAGAGCTCCAGCCACACTGACATGCATGTGTGTTGATTCCAGGCTAATCTTTCGTAGTTTGACTCATGATGTGTTGTGACCCCAGAGGGGTCCTCATTAGGACCAAAACGTTGTGTGACCTTTTAGCAGCTTTGCATCCCCCCACCACCTACGCCCTCACCCAGCTGGGCCCAATTACCTCGCTCATTACCCCCCTCCTAAATAGCACCAGGACTGAGCAGGTACTGTAGCTATCTATGGAGAGGCAATATGTCTGACTAAATACAGGGGTGGCAACATGAAATGAAAATGAGTTTCATCTTGGAGACATGCCAGTTGAAGACTTTTCTCCTCTCACTAATGGCAGAAGATTTTCTTTTTTTCCCCTCTGTCTACATCTTTTATGCAGCACTCTACTTTAGAGACTTTGAATGTATATTTGACCTTTCCAGCCCTCTCGCTGCCTCCCTTATCCTCCTTTTAGCCATCCTTCAGGAACCCCTAACCGACACCTAAAATATAAGATGTCCCCTTTACTGCCATGTTGATGAGATGATAGGATGATCAATGTTTGCAGGATCTTTAATAACCAGAAAGAGAAAAGGCGACAGAAGAAGAGCAAGGGAGATGGATGATTATCCTAAAAGTAGCGTGCTTAATTAGATGGAATGCTGCATACATTGTGGACTGAGTGGAATCATTGGGATAGATTAAAATACTAATTAAACAGGCCCTTGCCGAATTTGGAGTGTGAGGTGGGGTTCAGCTCTTCAGGGTCATTTGCATAGCCTTCATCTGGGGAAATGGGATTTAAAGGACCTGCTCTCTTTCTCTTCTCTCTCTTTAACTCTCACTCTTTTTCCTTTTCCCCATTACCAATCACATTCACATGCTAACAAACTCAATTAAAATTATGCTTCATTTTTTCCTTTCTCTCCATAATTTGGCATAATCTATTAAGGCCCCTTTGATTTTGTTTTTCAATATAAATGTTTCCATCAAAGTGAGGAAGGGGCGTTGAGCACAGAAGGGGAAAAAAGTCGGCAAAATGTGTGATCTTGAACGATGGATATTTAACATTGCCTCACTTTGGTTTGATTTGCATGAGAATATCTTTCGTGAACAAAGCTTTGGAAATAGCATGCCATATTTGATTAGATCAATAGATCTGAGGATCAAACTCTGGTGGTGTATTAATTACTGCAAGAACAAAGGCAGGAGCTCAAGTTATTGTGTGCTGCGAATCTACAAGCACTTCATCTGCTTTCTTGTAATCTTCAGTGGGCCTGTGTCAATGTATGTAAGGATAGCAGTGAATTTTACATTTTGGATTTTATGTTTTTAACCATGGTAGCAGTGAAGCTCTTGAATGGTAGTGCCTGTTCGCTACAGTCCAGACTGATGTGTCTCAACAACAATTAGACAGATAGGAAATTAAATTTTGAACAGAAACTAATGGTTTCTAGAGGAGGAAGCCCTGACTGATGAGTTTTGTATGAAATGTCTTGACAGCTATTGAAATGATTGCTGTGAAATTAGAAACCAAACATTCATTTCCCTCTTAGGATGAACATCAATAACTTTGGTGATCCCCTGACATCATTAGGTCTGTAGTTTGGTATGACCAAATACCTGCAAAGCCGACAGCATCCCATTAGCCGTAGGTGTACTTTGTGATAGTGCTAATTAGCACAATGGCATGCTAACACTGTAAACTAAGTTGGTGAACATTACATCTGCTGAGGCTTCTTTTTTACGTACCTACAGTGGCCACAAAATTAGGTGACACTGTATACGATGTGCACATACATGTCATGACTACAACAGTTGTCGTCCCCTGCAGCACTCACCTAGCAACATCATTTCTGTTGTAGACTCACTGCTCACCACAACCTCCACAGCTGCCATATTTATATTGAGGTAAATATGGCAGCAGCATGGCGTAGTCCCATATTCAGTGAAGGTGGTCAAGGTGGTCCTTCCCACTGTCACTTGTATCAGAAAGTGAATGAAAGAATGTAAACACAGTGGTAGGTATATACTGAAAGCTTGATACAACCTGATTGTGTATAATACACCTGTCTTTACTAGTCTTACAGTGGTGCTGTCAGTCACACTGAACAATACATCAAACCTCCTGTGAAGCACTTGTGTTAAGCATAAATCCAGCTTAAACATCACTGTGTAAACACTGTCATTATGAGCATGTTAACATGCTTAAGTTAGCATTTAGCTCAAAGCACTGCTGTGCCTAAGTACAGACTCACAGAGCGGCTAGCATGGCTGTAGACTCTTACCTATTATAGGCCTGTGACTGCTGTCAGCTAGTAAACTGCTGTCTTTCCCTAAAGATTGTTTTCCTTCTCCTCTTAATGAAGATTTTCTGTCTGTGTGTGTGTGTGTGTGTGTGGGTTGGTCATTTTCTATGACCAGTTTGACATCTGACTCATGCTGTTAAATCCATTGCATCATTCTCAGTTTCACTGACCACTTGTTCTGCCTCAGGAACTGAAAAATCTGCTACCTTGTCATCTGCTGCTCATACTCAACACCTCCTCTGCTTTTGTCTCCCCGTGCAGTCCAACAGAAGCAGCAGCTGGAGAAGGAGACAGGCCTGAAGATAGTGGAGGCTGGAGTTAGTGATGTAAGTTATACTCACTAAAAATATCTGTTATTCAGCTGTGTGTGTAAAAAAAAAAAATAGAGTGAGAGTGGGTGTGCTTGTGATTGTGTGCCTCTTCTGTGTTTGGGCTCATGGGACAGGAATCACTTGGTGATTTCAACTTGTCTCGGCATCCGTATCGCACCTGCAGCTTCAGTTGTGCAGCCAAACACTAATCTTTAACAGCAATGAATTCCAAACACACATCCTTTTAAGTGTGTTGCTTTGATTACCATTCG